>NC_140962.1:89948540-90143540 GCF_056783735.1 Eptatretus burgeri | reverse complement strand
AAGGGAAGACAGCATTAGGTGAGAAGAAGAGAATGCAGACGTGCAGTGGAGCATTAATTACGATTTGTACTGTTTCATCAAAATTATTCTGCATCGAATAACAGCAAAGATGGAAACAAAATAAAATCTGAAATCCATTTTATATCAGTCAGACTACAAACACGGCCCAGAGACAAACACTGCCCAGATGCATTCAGAGCCAAGCTGTCCAGAGACAACCTCCTTTCCGGACACGTCCAGAGACAAACTCCCATCAGGACATGAGCACCGCCCGGACGTGTCTGGAGCCAAGCTGGCTGGAGACAAACACTGTTAGGACACATCTAGAGACAGACTCCCATCCGGACTAAAACACCGCCCAGACACGTCCAGAGACAAACACTGCCTGGATATGTCCGGAGACAAACAACATCCAGATATAACTACCGTCCAGAGAGGGAGGTATAGGGAGATATAGGGAGAGAGAGGAAGAGAGGAGATATACATATATATAGGTAGGGGAGTTAGCAGAGAGAATATGAGGCCCTACGAGGAGGAGTGATGTAAGCGACATTTTTTAATGATATGATGATGATAGGCTCGGATGATAGGGTTAAAATAGTGCTATATGGCATTAACTCCAAAATGGCCGATGTGTCCCTTACATCACTCCTCCTTGCGGCACCTCATATGTTATGCTTCATGAAGAACACACACACACACAGACACACACACACACACACACACACACACACACACACACACACACACACACACACACACACACACACACACACACACACACTGCTTCATGAAGAACACACACACACGCACACTGCTTCATAAAGAACACACACACGTGCTTGGCTAATATGGGCAATTTTTTAAGGTATCAGCAGGTTGGAGTCAATGCGTTATCAACTACAATACGTATTGCATACAACCCAAAAACCTGAAGTAGCTTTCATCAAAAAACAACTTTGCATTTATTTCGACATTTCAGGGATATGTTCACAAACGTTATTCTTTATAAACAGCTGCGTGTAGCAGGTGGGAAAAATAATTGTCTCAGTAATTTAGAAAATACGTTTATACAGCAAACTGCTTGGTAATCAGGTGTTGTTTCAAAACTCACTCAGAATGAATGACGGAGCACGAACCACTCACTCAGGATGACG
This sequence comes from Eptatretus burgeri, assembly GCF_056783735.1. Lineage (NCBI taxonomy): Eukaryota > Metazoa > Chordata > Myxini > Myxiniformes > Myxinidae > Eptatretus > Eptatretus burgeri. Next base: position 90,142,383 of record NC_140962.1, on the reverse strand, counting down.
GAGCATGAACCACACACTCTGAAGTGGCGTGGCAAAAGCATCCGCAGTGAGTGAACGATTCACTCAGAATGACGTCGCGCAGTCCGACTATCAACAATGGGTGCTCGGCAAGTGGCTTAAGCACTGAAGCAAGCACTCCAATTAAATGCTTGATGAGTAATTTGCTGTCCAGGCTGTCGCTGCATACCATATGGGATCCCTTTAACTTTGAAGCCAGTCTTCATCCCACACGCAGCAGTTAATGAAATTTTATCCACAAGAGTTGTTGCTGAATGCAGAACAACCCTGGAGACATCGCAAAGTTCAATCGTCCGTGAAATAAACATTGCAGAAAATTCGCCATGTTGACTGCTCGTCTGTGTACATGTCATGTGATACATCGGTTCGGGGTCCATGCAAACGTTACAACTATTTTAATATGTCCGTTTTATTTTTTTTTACCAGATTTGCTTTGATTCCCTGGAGAGCACTGCGTGAAACCTCTAAAAATACACAGATTTGGAAGATGCTATGGATAGGCAGTCCCTCAAGGGGACAGGGCACAAGGTCTTTTTTATTCTGCATGAATGAACTTTGTCTTTGTCTTTTTATACTGCATGAGTGAAGACATTTTTATGGAAGATGAATAGTCCCAAGTGGGACAGACACTCATCGATGGAGGGTGGTCGTAGTTGAGGTGCATTGGTTGATAAAGTTGATTTTCTGTTTGATTCTCTCAGAAATTACATACACAATTTCGATGAAACTTGACCACAACCTTCATCACCCATGATGTACCAAAGTTTGTTCATGGCATTAAAGAAAAAGCATGGTCTTTTGGGGTCTGTGGGGGGGGGGGGGGGTTTGAGTGACTTGCTCCTGATCCATGTCCGCTTCAGGACGCGCGGTCCTATTTTTGTCTAGTGAAATGACCCTTCAACCCTTTTAGACCCCAAAAAGTCTAAAGTGGTCTCAGGGTGTCTAAATAGTGTAAGGGTCGAAAGTATTGAAAGGGTCTTAAAAGGCCAAAAATGGCAAAAAAATAAAAGGACTAGAAGGGATGTCCCCTTTTTGTACCCCCTAATCCACCCCCCAATTAACCCAAACTCTCTGTCCTACCCTCCCCCTTTCTTTCCCGTTCTTCAAAGCAAGGGGGTATTTATGACATTAAGAGGTTAAAATTGATTTAAGAGATTGAATTAAACAATGATTAAGATCAAATTAAATTAAGAGTTTAAATTAAGAGTCATTAAGAGGTTAAAATTAAATAATGAGGTCACCTATTTTTATTGAATTCACAATCTCGTGATATCATGGAATCTCGAGATATGCGATGGACATACAAAGATAGATTACATTTTTTGTTAAGTTAGCTAATTATCTCACCACCTGGATGGAAATTAAATAACATGTCTACATTCGTTTTTGCACGACGACATCATGAATCATCATGCTGAGTTTCAAAACGATCTGTTGAGCTGTTTCGGAGGAATGTGGGAAAAATGAAAAAAAACGTTAACAGACCCACTGCTGGACTGACTGAAAGACATCGTTATGCCTCCAACAGCTCATTCTCGACTCCGTTGTGGACTAGCTAAAACAATCATAGCTCAATTTATCTTTACGTGTTATACAATACTTAGTGATCACTACCCTTCGCTAATTAGTAAATTTCCAGCGTTCTTGTGTACCTTTTAAAGCAAGGGGCCATCATTTGAAAATAGAAGTATCATCCAGCCTACCGATGCCCCGTCTAAACAACACAGGTGTCAGAAGTGCTGTTATTTAGCCGGTATGGTAGAGTTAGCACTGCACCACATTTGTGGCGATGACCACCACCTAAGCATCGGCAGCAATATCACTGCCATGTGGATAGTCGTCGTAGCCGTAGCTCCAGCCCCCAGGTTACTGATTACAGTCAAACCGAAAGTCTCTGTGAGCAGTGAGTGCAAGACAGTTTTGGCAGAATTCAATAACACTGCAAATATTAATAACAGGCCCAGTCAAACGGAATCGCCAAACGCTCTGATGGTGACCTCACGCTTCTGAAGACACGTTTCCTGGAACATTGGAGATGCTCCAATAAAGCCAATTAAACTTGACTTTGAATGCAGGTGGCCAAGCGACATTGCGGACAATAATAACGAGGCTCACTGTCTCCCAACAGATGTTGTAGCTGTTTATTAAACTTTGCATTTGAAAGGGGACCAAACAAATGAGCTGAGATGGACAGTGGAAATGAAAGCAGGCTTGAAGGTTGGTGCAATTATTACAATGAACAGCAAGTTTGAATCTTTTGGTGAAAATGAACGGCATCGTCTTACAAGGGAGAGGTGAAGTGCACTCGAAACAAATCTACACTAATGTCACACATCAAGCTCTGCGATTGTCTTTCATGTCGTCCTACCTGACATCACCGAGTAAAAATTGATGGTGCACTGATATTATAAAGAAATTGAATCTCTCTCTCTCTCTCTCTCTGAAACTCACAAAACCAAGGCTCACTCTTCTGTTCTTCTCTTCTTCCACTTTTGGTACCTCCTTCCTCAGTCTATTCAATTTATACCCTCCAGAGATTCAAGTTAACTGTACACCCCCCCTCCCATCTCAGGTTATCCTCCATCATTACTTGTGGTCATTTCCTCATTAACCCCTCCCTTACCTCAAACTATCTGTGGCAGGTTGCGATGTTTCCTTTCCTCTTCTTTCTCCTCATCCTGTTCGTTCATTCCGTTGTTGCATGCCCATGCTGTTCCTCTGTCCCACTGTCAGTGAGTTGCCCTGTTACCTTCTCCAACCGTGCTCTTCCATACTTTACTGACAAAAAAAAAGAATTTACAAATATCTTACTTATGCTTACTCATAATGAACTTTCCGAATTGGCCAAGGACTTGTTTCAGCAAAGTGATGCATAGATGAGCAAGATTTCAAACATAAGAGGACATCTGGCCCATTAGGTCTGTTGTATCTACTTCACATTATATATTCATTCAAACTTAAATATCCTATTAATTACCTTGATTTAGCCACTTGTTATGTCTCTTCTCCAGCAGAGAGGGGAGATAAATTGGTTTTCCTATTTCTTTATTACTTGCGAAAATCGAAGATTTTTCAAATATATTGATTGATAGGTCTTGTTGGGTAGTCAATCTAGTAGAATTTATTTTTATTTTTTTTTGAGATTTGTTCTACCCTTATTATCAGTATTTAAAATGGCGATTTCAGTTAATACAATGGCGATTTCGATGAAACTTGGTTGGTGGGTTCATACCATGATCGAGTTGTGTGCAAATGAGAACCGTTGCTATGGACACCACCATTGCCGAGAAACAGGACTTTGAATTTTTTGAAAAATCATAAAAAATTTATTTTTTCGAAAATCAAAAATCGGGCCATGAGCAACTGTGAGCAGTACATTCAGCCATATTGTCAAAGATTTCCAGCCAGATCCTATGAAAACTGTCAGAGAAGATAGACTTTGAATGAACCCTGGTCGAAAACAATAAAAAAACGAAGTTCGTTATATCTCAGAGACTATGAGTCAGATATACATGAAACTGGTATGGTAGGTTCATGGTATGTCCTAGTTATGTGCGAGAAAGAACCGTTGCTATGGACCCCTCCGTTGCCTAGCAACGGCCGAAAAACGTCTAAATGTGGGGGTATTTTAATGAAAAAAACAATCTGCAGCATTAACCCTTGAAGCTAGAATCATTAATTTTCTTGTGCTTAATCCTCAGGTCATTCCCCATCGAACGGGCCCATCGCATCCTGTTCTATTCAATCTATTGGATAGTCGAATACCCATGTCCACCTACCGGCATGTGCGTTATTCTGTATGTCTTTGTTACTTGCAAAATCGAAGATTTTTCAAGTATATTGGTCAGTCGATTTTGTTATTCTATTTGTTTCCATCCATCCATTAGGACCATGCTCTGTGCCGAGTGCTGGTGTTGCCTCATCAGTCTCCTGGGATATTGGGCACAATCCTGGACGGGTCGCCACTCCGACACAGGATACCGGCAAGCTGCACTCTTGTCTGTTTGTCGCCTAGAGGTCACAATTCAAAACCGATCATCATGAAGCTTTACCAAGTTGTAAAGGTAGTCTCAACTGAGAAGCCTATTGATTTTGAGGTCAAAGGCCAAAGGTCATCTTGAGGTCAGATTTCTAAAATTGTCATTTTTCATCCGATTGACTTGTAATTTGAACAATATTTGCATATTGCGTCACTAAATTGGGAAACTAACTATTTTTGAGGTCAAAAGGTCAAACATCAACTCAAGGTCAAACTTCTAAAATCATCAAATTTTATTTGAAAAATTGTCAATTTACATCCGATTGACTTGAAAATTAAACAGCAATTGCATAGTGCATTACTGAATTGGGAAACCAACTATTTTTGAGATCAAAAGGTCAAAGGTCAACTCAAGGTTAAACTTCTAAAATCATCAATTTTCAACCGAAAAATCGTCAATTCTCATCTGATTAACCTGAGAATTAAGCACCAATTGCATCTTGCATCACTGAATTTGGAAACCAACAATTTTTGGTGAAAATGTCAAAGATCAACTCAAGATCAAACTTCTAAAAATCATCAATTTCAATCTGAAAAATAATCAATTTTCATCAATTATGATTGTCAATTTTAATCTTGAATGAAATGGCCAATTTGATGTATCCATGGCAACCCTTGGAGGGGGGGGGGGTGAATTTTGCAAGGAATCATGCTCTGCACGACATCTTTTTCTTGTTTCTTTGTTTGTCAATTGCCTGCAGATCGCAATTTTAAACTGATCTTCACGAAACTTCACCACCTAGTAGAGTTTGTCATAATCAAGAAGCCTGTTGTTTTTGAGGTGAAAAGGTCAACATAGGCTGGATTGCTAAAATACTCAATTTTAATCCGATTGACTTGAAATTTGAACAGCAGTTCCATAGCAGGTCACTCAATTTAACCACCAAATATTTTGAGGTCGACATAGGCCAAAAGGTCTGCATAGGCAGAATTTCTAAAATCGTCAATTTTCATCCGATTGACTTGAAATTTGAAAAGGAGTTGCATATTTGGTCATTGACGTCAACCACCAATTATTTTATAAGGTCAAATTTGTTTTATGTATTTCGCAAGTGTCGTGCTATGTTTGTTTGTCTGTCTTTGTCTGTCTGTCTGTGAGCAGGATATCTCAAAAAGCTACGGACGAATTCAGACGAAATTTGATGGACAGGTTGGGCGTGTGTGACAAGGACGATTAATTCGATTTTGATGTTGATTTGGATTCAGGTGCAGATACGAGAATGCTAAAAGTGATTCTTCAGCATATTATGTTTTGTATCCCACTGATGGGCCAGATCTGCATCAGGACCTTAACAAAAATCTAATTAGCTTGTTCTTGTAACCTACCCAACTCATCCACCAAGTTTCATCATAATCCATCCATAACTTTTTGAAATATCGTTCTATTTATATATATAGTTTTGGTCCTATTTCTCAATGATGAAGAATCACTTGACAAAATTAAAAAAATTCTCATATCCGGATCTTCACCAAAATAGAATCAATTTGTCCTTGTCACACACCAACCCTGTCCACCAGATTTCATCCGAATCCATCCATAACCTTTTGAGATATCTTGCTCAGACAGATCAGCAGATAAACAGCAGGGGTGAAAACATAACCTCAGTCCACCTTCAGTGGCCGAGATAACAAGCAGGCGGAGGTCATTGGACCCAGTGCCCCACCTCCAACATGCCTATTTCTTTCGAAAGATACCTTTTAAAAATAAGATTATTCACTTATCAGGTACGACCTATCAATAAATTGACCGAATCAGACCTCGAAAGCGAGGGGGGTAGACTTTTTATATACAAGATCGTGGCTCATGGAAGAATGAGATAGCGAAAAGGCAACAAACTGGCAGTGAAGGGCCAGTTGGGCAACAGTAAGCGAGACCAAATATTGTATTATAGCAAGGGAATGAAAGGACAGGAGAAGAGAGAGAGAGAGAGAGAGAGAGAGAGAGAGAGAGAGAGAGAGAGAGAGAGAGAGAGAGAGAGAGAGAGAGAGAGAGAGAGAGAGAGAGAGAGAGAGAGAGAGAGAGAGAGAGAGAGAGAGAGAGAGAGAGAGAGAGAGAGAGAGAGAGAGAGAGAGAGAGAGAGGTGGAGGAGTGGGAGAGGGTGGGACCAACGTGCAGATAAGAGGATTGAATTGGGGAGGATTAATGGGGATAGAAAAGATCACTGGTAGGGATTAAGTATGCCATGAGGATAAGATCATAGTGTACTACCTGTTTGATATGCTGGAGAGAATACTGGGATTGGATATCCTCAGTTTCACGGAATGATACCAGACCTCAATTGTAGGTAAGTATGTGTTGTCGGTTGTTCGACAGGATAGTTCAGCTGGTACTGTGCTCGTTTCTGAGAGCTGTCTGGTTCTGGATTCGTTCCCCCATTGTCTAATTCAGCAACGCCATCATCCAGGTGAAGTGCTGCATCCCCGACTGCATCCGATGCAGATGTAAGGCTGGTCACCTCATCAAGTTTTGGGTTAGTTAAATAAATAAATGAATGAATGTAAGCTCCCTTTCAAGGAACTTCAATGTAGGACGATGGCATTAGGCCAATGAAGCTCGCACAACGGTTGCCAACCTATGGCTGTTCATGCTCTACCAGTTTCAAATGCTGAGCAGCAAAGATGAAGCACGTTTTTTAAAAGTCTTTGGAATGACTCGGTCAGGGTTAAGATTCGAACGACCGATCTCCCAGACTCAAGAGTGGACACTAACTATTACGTCACACATGTTCTTACGATCTGTTTCAAAATGATTGTGCCATCGTAAGCCAATACCCTGTAAGCATCCGCTGCAGAGAGATTGAACCGGTTAGATATAATAAATGGATGATTTGTGATATTAGGTTAATAGGGAGAATGAGGTTGTCCATCGAAGATAAGTAAGTGAATTGTAAGAATGAAGAATGGGGATAAGGATAAATAAAGATCGATGAGTGGCAGCCAAAGGCAGTGTAATTACATCCTCTGAAGAACATGCGGTGGTGGTGGCCTCATCATGAGCAGGTCGCTGGGGTGCGATAGTGATGTTTCTTAGGGGGCTTTCAACCTTGCAATTTATATAGAGAAGTTCGATACATATATTCTCCTCCTACTCATCCCTTTATGAGGGGTGAGGTCCGATGACACCAAGCTTCTGCCCTACCTTGACCACGATACTCCTCCCACCTCTCTCTGTCCTCAGCCAACTCCCTCCACTCTCCAACCACCCCTCCCTTGTGGATATCCCTCCTCACACAATCCTCCCATCTCAACCACAGTCTACCTCTTTTTCCTCCTTCCTTGCTCCCTCAATCTATCCACTCTCTTTGCCATTCTCTTTTCTCCCATCCACACCAAGTGTCCAGCCCATCTCAGCCAGCATTTCACCAGTCTCCCCCGCCAAGCTCATCTGCACACCAATTTCCTCCCTCATGTGTATATAATTTGATGCATACTGTACAGCAGGGTCTATAGAACGTTACAGAACTTCTTAATTAGCATAAATGCGAGAAGAACTAATGTGAGACTCTATAGAACCTCATGGAACATCCTGTGGAGTTAGTTCAAGTACTGTGAGCTTAAAGTACTTGTTTTGCAATTCTTTGGAACGACACATGAAAACAAGATTGAATCCAATTAACAAAGCATGAGATTTATTTTGGGATGAAACCCGCTGTTAAGCAAGACCTCCTCACTCATGCAACAAGCCACCTTAATTGGACCACTTGTCGCATTCTTCTGGTTTGTGCTTCAGTAATCAAACCAGGGGAACCCCATGCACCAATCAGACCACTTTTGTTTGGCTGAAAAGGTTGTCTGTTAAATGGGGTTTTCCTGTAAAACCTGCAGGAAAAATGAAATCAGAATTCATTGTTTTTTGACTGTTGGCGAGACAGCATCCATACATGGGAGGAGACGAGCATGTGAAGGCGGTGGTGGGGTGGGGGTCTTTCCAATAGTCATGTGGACCTGTGTCACCTGAGTCATGACGACAACCCACTCCCACCCATTCCATGCGTAATATTTGTTAATGATCAACATAGTTTAATTAGAGTCACAGCTTCTTGGCAGGGATCATTGGGTCGAGAAAGGTTTGGAGGCTACAGCTAGTCCTGGATGACTTGTCGCCAGTCGCCACTCCAGTGCATGAGACTTGACTGAAGATGTAATTTGTTCAGGGTGCTGGCAATAACTCTCCTCCTGTTCCTGCACACCACGGGATCTTTAGTGTCCCTGAAAAGCCAGTGCTAGCTTGAGACAAGTCATCCAGCTTAACATCCTTCTGATGCACAACACATACTGATGTCTTACCCTGAACATGTGGAACCAAGGCTAGGCAGCTCAGAAGAGAGTAAGTATCCATCAAGGGCCTAGACCATCCTTTCAGCCACAACCCCGTGTACTCTTGGACCAATTAAGAGTGCTAGGGGTATAGTTCTTTGCGTTGTCAGACTACAGCGTGGTCATTCCATCAAAATTATTAATCAGAGAAAGAGTTGCCGGTACTTCATCAACATCGATGCTCTTCAGCATGAATTTCTTAAGAGGCAATTCGTGTATCTTCGAAAGGTGGAAACTCGTTTTCCAAAAAAATTGTTTTCTTTGATTGATTTGCGATGCTCGGGTTCTCCAGATCAGTCGAGTAAAGTCATTTTGTGTGTTTCTCACAAGTCTCCTTTACCACACTTGGGCTCCACCACTGCTGGAACTAATTGGCATCTAAATAAATTTCCACCATTGAATGATCTATAATTTCGATAAAAGTTGCAATTAAAGCTAAAAATACACTTGTGGGATGAAAATATTCATACAAAAGAACAAGGAACCCTCATGTACTTGTGTAGTTTCATTATCCATATTTAATGGTTCTTCCACTATCTAGATATTGATAATTTTATTTAGTCCTTTCGATATGGAAGCTGTTGGTGTCACTTTAAATGTTACACATAAACTGTGGAAGAGAAAAATGATGAGCTGAATTCAAAGGACCAATTCATTTATCATCTTTGCAGATCGACTTATGCTTCTGTCCACGGTTAATTAATGGTGTATCAGTGTATATTGGTATGTGTGCAACAATCATCATCATCATCACCAATAATATAATTCATCATCATCACCAATAATATAATTCATCATCATCACCAATAATATAATTCATCATCATCACCAATAATGCCCCAATGGTCTTCTTCTTTTTAATTTTTCTGGATGAGGTGTCGATTGAAAAGTTTTCTATAAAAACAGCTCATACAATAACGTTCTTTAAAACAGAGAGTTTTTTTTAGGAATAACATTGATTTTTGTAATTCAAATACAAGATTGAGGCTCATGGAAGAGCGAGGTTGGAGAGAGAGTCATTGAGCAACAAACCGACAGTCTGGCAATGGTTGAACACAAGTGATGGAATGAATGCACAGGAAAAGAGATGCGGGAGCTGTTTGGGGACACACTTTAATCTGCAAGAAGAGGGTTGGGTTAGGTAAGGGTTATGGGGGTAGAAAAGATCATGGGTATGGATAGGGGAGATATATAGGAGTTTCAGAAAGTGGAACGGAGCCCCCCAGGGTCTCAACGTATCCACCTCCCTATGAGTGTGTGTTAGTATGTGTGTGTGTGTGTGTGTGTGTGTGTGTGTGTGTGTGTGTGTGTGTGTGTGTATACATGCAAGTTGCTGTTGGCTGCTAACTCCATATGTGGGTGGGTTTCAGGAGGTGAAGCATAGACCTATCACATCTCAAAGTATCCACCTCTGTTTGTGCGTGTGTGTGTGTGTGTGTGTGTGTGTGTGTGTGTGTGTGTGTGTGTGTGTGCGTGTTGTTGATTGATATCTTCATATGCGAGTTTCAGAATGTGGAATGGAGTCCTCTCAGGGCAGGCTCAAATATTCCACCTTCATTCCGGTAAGGGGTCACGATTCATGGACCAAGCTGTGAAGTTTTCTGTTCTCAATGTTTTGTGCTGACGGCTCTCTTCAGGATCGTTACTGAGCCTTAGACAGCTTACAAATGTAGTTCGTTTGTAGTAATATTCCCAGGGATGGTTTTTAATATCTCTGTGAGGTTCTTTCTCATCATTCCCATAGCTCCAACTATCACTGGGACAATTTTTGTGCTCTTCAGCTTCCAGGATCTTTTCACTTCATTTTTGAGGTCTTGATATTTGGTCGTTTTCTTGATTTCTACATTGTTTTGTCCAAAATCACGAGTATTAACACTTCACGTAGCAATGCCTTCTTCTCTATTTTTTGCACCTAAGTTTGATATCTGGTCACAATGCTTTGTTTTCGATGCTCATGCTCGATGGGATCGTTAGGTCATGCGTGAGCGGTAAGTACTTCCATGTTTGCAGTCCTTGCTTTTGGTTAATTTTCCCACAAATTTTCAAGAAATGGGACATCAAAGTTTTTGCACATGTGGCAGTGGTTATCATCACAAACTCTGTTGTGTTGTGTGTACAGATGTTCTGACATGAGATTTTAGAAAATTTGTGTCCGGTCATTAAGCACAACATTTAGAAAATTTGTGTCCGGTCATTAAGCACAACATTTAGAAAATTTGTGTCCGGTCATTAAGCACAACATTTAGAAAATTTGTTTCCGGTCATTAAGCACAACATTTAGAAAATTTGTGTCCGGTCATTAAGCACAACATTTAGAAAATTTGTGTCCGGTCATTAAGCACAACATTTAGAAAATTTGTGTCCGGTCATTAAGCACAACATATCACTCTCTTTGCTAATGCCACCTCCACTCCTCAACTCTCTTTTTTTTTTCCTCCTCCTCCGCCCCCTCCCACTCTCTCTGTCCCTTCCTCACTTCCTCCTCCAAATAAAATGCAACAATCTCCTCCTCCTCCCACACCTCTGTCACTCTCTCATTGTCTCTTCTCTCTCTGTCTCTGTCTCTGTCTCTGTCTCTGTCTCTGTCTCTGTCTCTCTGTCTCTCTCTCTCTGTCTCTCACTCTCTCTCTCTCTCTCTCTCTCTCTCTCTCTCTCTCTCTCTCTCTCTCTCTCTCTCTCTCTCTCTCTCTGTCTCTGTCTCTCTCTGTCTCTCTCTGTCTCTCTCTGTCTCTCTCTCTGTCTGTCTGTCTGTCTGTCTCTCTCTCTCGCACCCATCGCTCCCATAATGTATAGCAACGTTTTGTGAGGCATTGCTCTCCCCACCTCCTCCAGCCCCTGCCTCGCTCTTTTCCCCTTCCGAGCTTCCCCTTCTTCACTAAATCCTCACTTCCCCTCCCTCCCACCTCTCCACGCCCCTCCCTTCTCTCCATCCTCTCTGCCTCCCCCTCTCTCCCTTTGTCTTTCTCCAACCCCCTCCCCTTCACACCCTCGTCAGTGAAGCGACAGGTTGTATTTGGTCGCATCTAAGATATATTTAGCTCATTCTAACCACTGACTGACTGACTTGCTGATATTAATGTTTGGTACCTTCCAGGAGATGTAGAAAGCTGAAATTTTGCATACCAGCAGACATTAAAGTCAATACACCAGGACAAATCACAATACCATCGGAAAGCGTCCATAAATGAAAATACAAGTAAATGAAAAAAAAATGCAGGTGATGAAAAAATAACAATAAATTATATATATATATATATATATATATATATATATATATATATATATATATATATATATATATATATATATATATATATAGTGTTTCCTTTTGGACAAATACACTGCATGGCCAAAGGTATTAGGAACACCCCTTCTAATGAGTGGATTCGGTTATTTCAGCCACACCCATTGCTGACAGGTGTATAAAATCAAGCACACAGCCATACAATCTCCATTGACAAACATTGAAAGTAGAATGGGCCATACTGAAGAGCTCAGTGACTTTCAACGTGGCACCGTCATAGGATGCCACCTTTCCAATAAGTCAGTTCCTCAAATTTCTGCCCTGCTCGAGCAACCCTGGTCAACTGTGAGCGCTGTTATTGTGAAGTGGAAATGTGTAGGAGTATCAGCCACGAGGTGGTTGGCCACAGAAGCTCACAGAATGGGACCGCCGAGTGCTTAAGCACGTAGCATGGAAAAATCGTCTGTCGTCGGTTGCAACACTCACCACCGAGTTCCAAACTGACTCTGGAAGCAACATCAGCACTGTTCGTTGAGAGCTTCATGAAATGGGTTTCCATGGCCGAGCAGTCAGACACAAGCCTAAGATCATCATGTGCAATGCCAAGCGTCGGCTGGAGTGGTGTAAAGCTCACCGCCATTGGACTCTGGAGTAGTGGAAACGTGTTCTCTGGAGTGATGAATCACGTTTCACCATCTGGCAGTCTGACGGACGAATCTGGCTTTGGTGGATTTGAGGAGAACGGTACCTGCCTGAATGCATAGTGCCAACTGTAAAGTTTGGTGGAGGAGGAGGAATAATGGTCTGGCGCTGTTTTTCATGGTGTAGGCTCGGTCTCTTAGTTCTATTGAAGGAAAATCTTAACACTACAGTATACAATGACATTCCAGACGATTCTGTGCTTCCAACTTTGTGGCAACAGTTTGGGGAAGGCCCTTTCCTGTTTCAGCATGACAATGCCCACGTGCACAAAGGGAGGTCCATACAGAAATGTTTTGTCGAGATCGGTGTGGAAGAACTTGACTAGCCTGCACAGAGCCCTGACCTCAACCCGACCGAACACCTTTGGGATGAATTGGAACACCGACTGTGAGCAAGACCTAATCACGCAACATTAGTGCTTGACCTCACCAATACTCTTGTGGCTGAATGGAAGCAAATGCCCGCAGCAATGTTCCAACATCTCGTGGAAATCCTTCCTGGAAGAGTGGAGGCTGTTACAGCACCAAAGGGAGGGATCAACTCCATGTTAATGTCCATGATTTTGGAATGAGATGTTGAACGAGGTGTCCACATACTTTTGGCCATGTAGTGAATGTTGATGCAGTATTTGCAGAGTCGTCCCAGTGGTGCCCATCTCCTTTCCGAACCATCTTTTTCAGCAGCAATGAGAATGGAAAGCACACCAGTGAAGGTAATACACGAGGCTTTGTCCATTCCACGACCAAGTCGTTCTTTCACCATCGAGTGAGTATATCAGTTAGTCCGTGGCCTGACACACAACGACGATCACTGATAAACCAAGTTTACATTCTTGACTCGGCCCGTTTATCTGCAAACCTCTTCTTTTGAGACTACTTGTATATTTCAAATATCTCCGAAGGATTAATAATATTTTCTCCCACTGCTCCAGATCTGCATTTAGACATTTATTGTGAAAACCTGTTTTGCAGATGGCTCTTAATTAACTTCCCACCAAAATGTAATAAACCCCCGAAGCACATCCGCTGCTGGACGATCCCGCGCACATCATCCATCTCTGTCCAGCAGCGGCCGCCCGTTCCATTATGACGTCACGCCTCAGGCTGCACCGGGAATCGAATGTACAACTGGGATGCAACTGCATCTTCAATAAGCATTGAAGACTTATTTTCATCCTTGATTGACAACATCATGCATTTGTCCCTGCCAGAGTGCCAGACACAAGGAACATTGCGGCATTTTATTTATTATGTACGCTACAATATATATGGCCCACCCCCCCATTTTGTTTTGAACACCATCCCATCCAAGCCCACCTCCTTCCCATCACTTGCCGCACACTCCCCAATAACGCCCTCCATATTTTCCTCCTCCCTTACTTTCCTTTTCTCAATTTTAATTTCTTCATTTCAAGCTCCTTTTTTTCTTTCCACTCTTGGCACGTGAAGCATGGTGACCTCGGAGGTTTCACCCATCACGTTCAGGAGACGATGGTTGTACTGTAATCTGTGCGAGATCGATGGAGACTTTGCAACCACCACCTCGTCCGCGTCGAAGGGGTTAAAACAACATCGGCCACCGACGGGCAATCAATTGTCAGATTCATTTGCAGCAACTGTTGAAGTAATTATATATTTATCAGTGTGATGCCGCTGCGTGGCTTCGTTAGCACAGCAGATAATAATTAATTTCATAACTGCATTTATTATAAAAGTTGTTAATTTGTTTCTTTTTTTGAAAAAGACACGAAGTTCTGCTTTGTGTTCAACTTGTCCACCAAGGACTTCCCCCGTTATCCATCGTCCGGTTCATACCTGTTGCTGAGCTTGCTTAACCTGGGTTGTAGATCGTGCAAACAATATGGGACAGTAGATCGAATGTGAACGGTTATAGCCCAATGACATATAACGTATGCAAAACGAGAGATTTTTTAATTTTTTTTATTTTAGTCCTCTGCTTTTTTTTTCTTTTTCTCCCGACATTCACCACTGGGTTGGAGTATGTGCAAGGACAAGGGACAGGAGAATTTAAGTGGTTATCTACATATTACATATGCAAAACGACAGATTGTTAATTTTTTTCTTTCATTTTCCTTTTTCTCACTTTTTTCACCCCCATCGCCCAGAAATACAAGGCGCACTTCAACGATCTTTCACTTTCAAGCTTGTCGACGGGGTCTATACAGCGAGCTGCTGTGAGCGGCTCACGATTCCGCAAACGTTGGGCCCCATCTCGGTTTGAGACTAATTAGTTGTGTTTGTTGTGTGACATTTACGGCGGAGGACACCGGCATACATCGGAGTTAAATTAAACGTGTTTACAACAATTTCATTGCTGAACTTTTTCCCCACGGGCGAATCCATTCTGTCCCAAGTGCGCTAATGGGATCACATGGGAAGCCACCTGTAGATGTCGTTGGGGAGGGGGGGACATCATTGGCTCTTGGACGGTCACTTGACTCGTTTCTAGGCAACGCATGATGGTTGGGGGGGCGGGGGGCGGAGCCGGATGAGTTCCCGTTGGAGCCAATTAGGACCCCATCACAATGTGGTCCTCCACGCACGGACCACCGCGACTCCAGCAGGGACGTCGCAAATCGGCTCAGTGGCTCTCCTTTTGAATCCACTTTTATTCTCCACCTGTCCTTCAGAACAGTGACTTAGACGTATGCTTCATTCCCCCAGGGTCTCGCTCTCCCCCAGCGACGCTTGGAGCGCACGCCGAGGGTTCACGGCCACTCTGAAACCACGCAGCTCACGACTTAAGGAGAAACTCTCCATAATTTGCTCTGCCGCGGAACGTCTCTCGGTCTTGCTGCCAGGAAAGCAAGGAACAAAGGTTTTGTTAATCCCTGAACGTTTGACGCTCGGCCCCCCACGTTTGACGCTCGGCCCCCCACGTTTGACGCTCGCCCCCCTCCCCTGGATCTTCCAGTGCCTTTAATTAAAAGGAGCATGCCGGAGATTTTTCGCGGCGGTAATGATTTGTCGGAGACTCGTGCCGAGCGGAACATTCGGGCAAGCACAGCATCTCACGACGGCGACACACTTCAAAGGTTTCCTCCGAGGAAGCGCCCGAGAGTAGAGCAGACGGCAGCATCTTTTACAATGTAACGAGCGATTCTAAATGACGCGAACACACGCTCTACCCCGAGGGCGCAATGGGAAGCTGCAAATAAGCGCACGCACCGACAGCTGTAGAGCAATTTATCCAAAACAGACGTTACTTTGCCCCCCACCACTCCCCCACCTAACCCCCTTCTCCCTAACCCTTTCTTCCTCGTGCTCGACCCGCAGATAAGTTCAGTGTTGCGAGAGACGAGCGCACTGGATGCTTTGCGGTTTCCTTCGAGGAGCAAGAGTTCATAATTTGCTCAGAATGCCGGCGATAAGTCACCTACTCTCCCCCAACGACACCGTGCGATCCAATCCAAGGATCGGTGCATTTTATGATGCAAAGCCGTTCCTGCGAAGTCGCCGGTGGCTGCTGGTCGCATCATTTTCTGGCGGGCACCCCTGTGCCGCTGACGCGGTGCCCTCTATTACCAGTAGACTGGTGCTCATTTCGCCGGGTCGCCACCCCACCTGGTGTTAATTCAATGGCGTCAGGGGCTCGAACTCAAGCCCCCGAAGATCTTAAGCCAGCAACAGGCTTATTCCTGTAAGTACCAATCGGACTGTTTATAGTCGGGTTGGGAATCGAACCCTGCCTCGATAGCTCAGAGGTTAGTGCTCGACCTCTCCACCATTCGATGGGACTCAGACTTACAAAATTTGCCCAAACCAACAAAGAGCAAACAAAGCAAAGCAAATATGTCGGTCAGAAACTTTTCGCCCTTTTCGTGTCGAGGCTCGATGAAGATCTCAAAAAGGTAACAGAGATCGAAAGGTCAACCGACACAAAGTGGGGCGAAGGGGGAAACGTAAGGACAAGCACGTCGGGGTGCACCGTGGCACGAGGAGCAGGAGAAAGGGGCGCAAGGTGTCAGCGGGTGGGTCTTGGCAATTGCAAGCCCATCGGAGCATTACACACGTCGGTTAATTAGTCATCCAGGGCAGAATGCGTGAAAACAACTTTAGGGGGGGGGGAAAAAAAGTTGAGCAACACTTATTACCCGACGGCAGATGCTCGCAGCGTGATCGTAGTCCAAAGCCTAGCCCGGGGGTGGTCACGCGGTTAGTAATTTTGCAAACGCCGGAGACGCACTGTTGTGGTGCAACAAAGGTTCAGGTGTGAATATGTAAATGACTTGAAAGTGCTCGTGTGTGTGTGTGTGTGTGTGTGCACGCCGTGTATTTCTGTTTGTGCCAACGACTAAATGCATCATCAACATCGCCTTCATTTGGTGACCTTGGCAGGATAAGGGGGTCATCTCAGTGCTGGATTAACCATTAGGCAGACAAGGCACGTGCCTTAGAGCCAGCCAAAAATTTGGGCCAAAAATTCTTTTCAAAATTAAATATTTGTCTTTTTTGTATTAAATATTTTGTTCTTGAATCGGTTCATCTTTTATCTGGGGTCCATTTCCATGAGCCCGAGATCTAACTTAAAATTTTCAGGCCATTCTCTAAAATTTCAAAATCTGCCTTCGGGCACTGGGTCATCTACATATTACACGATAAAGATTGCGGTATATTTGACCCCGATTGTACGACAGTGCGACTCGTACGTTCCCTTTCTCTCCTCTCGCCTTGCACCGATGACCTTCCAACTGCCTACTCTCTTTTTCTGACTCCACCGTACACCCCTTCTCTTACTTCCACCACTGAAGGGGAACGGATTCGGACCAAACTTGGTGGGCATGTTGGGCGTGTACCAAGAACGATACGATTCGAATTTGATGATGATCCTGATCCAGAAACTAGAATTTTTTAAGTGAATCTCAATAATTGAGAGAATGGGCTAAAACGATACACAGCGCGATATTTTGAAACGTTGTGGACGGATTCGAACGAAACTTGGTGGACAGGTTGGGTACGACAAAGGACGAATTGATTCGGTCTTGGTGAAGGTCCGGATGCAGATCCGGCCTCGATCAGTGGCATGAAAAACGTGTCTTAGATCCGGGTGGGACTTTCCGAATGAAATTTTGCATCAATATGGAATAAAATATTTCCAGGGTTAACATATTTTTGTGACCTTTACCCAACTTTTGAGGTCATGAATTAAGCCCAATTATTTTAACATTCTCATTATAACTCCACTTCGTTTTTTTTTTCTTCTGATCTGAATGAAATTGCCCTCTCTAGATAACCGAGAGCAGGGCACATTTACATTTAATTTACATCATACCTCTCCAAGTTAAAGGTCAAGGTGAAATGACAGTCTGAAAAAACAAAAAGTGTTTTTTGTCATCGCTCAATTTTGCCTTTTGGACTGGTTGGAACTGATCGGACTGCTTGGACTTCCGAGATGTTGTTGTCTCATATTAGTGTACCTTCACTGAAGTTGTGCTACTGGAATTTGATTCGTGTCCTTGACCTTCTTTTTTCGGATCGTGACCTAATTAACAAAAATACATCTTTTTGATCACAACTTGAATAATTTTCCTCCAATTTTCATGAGGTTGAGTTTCATGGATAGATTATAATGGGGCCACATTTTCTTAATTTTCACTCTATTCCAAAATGTTGAAGGTATAGGTCTTATGGAAGTTCAACGAAAATATGCCATCATCGGATTGTGGGCCAAGGGTAAGTCACAGGCAAACTACCCTTGGTGATCGCAGCTGTCTATGTTTTTTTATATTGGAGATAATTTATATCTCGATAATTTTCTTGTTATAATTATCAATTACTGGTGAAAATTTCGAAATTGGTAAGCTTAGGTGAACTCTTTCATTTCCCTCGTGGGACGTTAAGCATGATGACCGTAGAGGTTTCACCCATCACGTGAAATCTTTTCCTCTGGAGAAACGTTTTATTGTCAGTATTGTATGGACTGCATTCTGGGGAGGAAGTCGGAGAGTTCAAGCTGTGGTGCATCATTTGGGAATGTCAAGATCTCTGACCTTGATTTCACAGATGATGCAGCCATCTTTGTGGAGACTTTAGATGTCCTTTTGGGGGCCCTCGAGGTGCTGATTGAGGAGTTGGAGCCACTGGGATTATGGGTTTCCTGGGTCAAAACCAAGATCCAGGCTTTCGATGACATCTTTAAATAACCATTCCTTTCATTGCACACTTAAAAAGGTACGGCAGACAATGCTCCCGGAAGTATGTATGATGAAAAAAAAAATCACTGATTTTAATTCTATCAAGCGTGAAACAGAGTCACCTGTTGCGGCAATCTCACTATTTAAGATAGCCTCAGTTGACTAAACACAGGACAAATTGGAATCAGCAAATCCTTTTTAGGAAATTTTGAGGTCTGCCTCCTCAATGTTCCGAAAGACTTGCAAGGACAAAATTATTGGCAGTCATGGATATGATGGATTGGAGAAGCCTCTTGCATTCCCTGTTGGTTCAGCAATGTCATCATACTTTTCCAGATGTTGCATGATGCCTCTTTTTGGTGGGGGTGCCTTTCTTTCTTTCGTCATTCCGATGAATTTACTTAATCCATCGTTGTGTATGCCTGGTGTTGGCTTAATCGTTTGGGTGGTGGGCTTGGGATCCTAGGATCCTGAGTTTGAGTCTCACTGTGCTGTTGAATTAATACCAGGTGGTGTTGACTCTGCCTGTCATCCTTCTGAGGTTGGCAAAATGAGTGCCAGCTTGCTGGTATCCTGTGTCAGAGTGGTGACCCCTCCAGGATTGTGTCCAATAGCCAAGGAGACTGCTTAGTCAGCACTAACGCTCTGCACAGAGTATGGTCACAATGGATGGATGAATCATTGTGTACACTGCCTTCAGAAAGTATTTGCACCCCTTGATTTTTCTTATATTTTGCTGTTACAGCCTGAATTTAAAATGGATTAAATTTACATTTTTTGTCACTGATACACACAAAATACCCCATGATGACAAAGCGAAAACATGTTTTTGGCAATTTTTTACAAATTAATTAAAACTGATAACCTGAAATGTCTTGGGTCAATAAGTATTCAACCCCTTTGCTATGACACTCCAAATCGAGCTCAGGTGCATCCAATTTCCTTTGATCATCCTAGAGATGTCATTATAACTTGATTGGGGTCCACCTGTGGCCAATTCAATTGATTCGACATGATTTAGAAAGAAACACACCTTTCTATATGAGGTCCCACAGTGCATGTCAGAACAGAAACTTTACCATGAAGTCGAAGGAACTGTCCATAGAACTCTGAGATAGAATTGTGATGAGGCATAGATCTAGGGAAGGGCATAAAGCAATTTCTAGAGTTTTGAAAGTTCATGAGAGCACAGTGAGCTCCATCATTAGGATATGGAAAGAATATGAAACAGCCCAGAGTCTTCCTAGAGCTGGCCGTCTGACCAAACTGAGCAACTGGGCAAGAAGGACCTTGGTCAGGGAAGTGAAAAAGAGCCCAATGACCAGTGTGACAGAACTACAGAGTTCCTTGACTGAGATGGGAGAACCTGCCAGAAGGACAACAGTCTTTGCTGCACATCACAAATCTAGGCTTTATGGGAGAGTGGCCAGACAGAAGCCACTCCTGAGGAAAAGGCACATGACAGAATGCCTGGACTTTGCATAAAGGCACATGAAAGACTCAGAGCATGACGCAAAAGATTCTGTGATCTGATGAGAAAAAAAGTGAACTCTTTGGCATGAATGCGAAGCGCAATGTTTGGCAGAAACTGAGCACAGCTCATCACACATCTAACACCATCCCTCCCATGAAGCATGGTGGTGGCAGTATCATGTTATGGGGATGCTTTTCAGTGGCAGGGACTGGGAAACTTGCAAGGATAGAGGTAACAATGAATGGAACAATGAAAATAAAGGCAAAATCCATGAGGATAATCTGCTTCAGAGTGCAAAAAAACTGAGACTGCGGCGAATATTTACGTTCCAACAGGACAATGACTCCAAGCATACAGACAAAGCAACACCAGAATGGCTTCAGAACAAGAATGTGAAAGTCCTTGAGTGGTCCAGCCAAAGCCCAGACTTGAATCCCATTGAGAATCTATGGAAAGACTTGAAGATTGCTGTTTACCGACACTCCCCATCCAACTTGACAGAGTTTGAGCAAATCTACAAGGAAGAATGGGAGAAAATCCCCAAATCCAGATCTGCAAAGCTGATGCAGACGTACCCAAGAAGATTTGAAGCTGTAATCGCTGCCAAAGGTGCTTCAAGAAAGTATTGACTCAGGGGGTTGAATACTTACTGACGCAAGACATTTCAGCTTTTCAATTTTAATGAATTTGTAGAAATTTCTGAAAACGTGTTTTCACTTTGTCATTATGGGGTACTTTGTGTAGATCAGGAACAAAAATATAAATTTAATCAATTATAAATTCAGGCTGTAACACAACAAAATGTGACAAAAGTCGAGGGGTGTGAATACTTTCTGCATGTAATGTAGATCATATTCAGACAGCTCTTAAAGATCATGCTCTGTAATTCTGAATCACAGGTTAGGGGTAATAAAGAGGAAATTGGCAAGGGTGGAAAACGATCTGTTTTTATGACAGTGATGGAGTCAGTTTATACGGAAAGCAATGTGGGCAGCAGACCGATCCCTCATATTTTTGTTGTACACATGGAGTCGAAAATAATTTTCAATAAGAGTTAATTAAAAGTACCACGGCCAAAAGGCAAGGACAATCAATTGTCTTTTTTTTCAACGCAAACATTCAACAAATTAATCCTATCACATCAATAAAAACATCCAAACTCAAGTTATTAACTTGCCTTTTACACTTGATGCATTCAAAATAATCATTTTAAATCATCGATTGAATTTATCTCAAATAACAAATTTCCCTCGATTGAATTTATCTCTAATGGATAATTTCCTTCGTGTGTTTAAATCAAAGCCAGCCTGTCTTTCACTGGAACGTTTAATATTCATCTAAAGCTGCAGTCTTCCTCGTCATTTGTATGCAGCACAATGCTACAGAGAAGCATCACTGGCTGAGGGCATGGCTGTGCTGTTGATGCAATGCAATGGTCAGTATAGGAATTTGGAATTTGGTCATGGTGCCGGTGATAGCTTGCCGACTATTCACAAAGGACACCATGGGATCTTTAACGTCCCCCAAAGAATGCTGGCAAACCGGACGGCCGTTTAGCATCCATCCAAGGAACGACACACACACACACACACACACACACACACACACACACACACACACACACACACACACACACACACACACACACACACACACACACACACACACACACACACACACACACACACACACACACACTGATGAATCACCCTGCCTGAGAAACGCAGGCATGGCAGTTTATAGCTGGGTCAGGATTCAAACCCAGGCGAAACAACTTAAGTGCGAGGGTGCATACCTCTCGACCATCCTATCAGACCAAAGTTGCAGTGATTGTATGAGAATGAAACAAAATTGTGTCAAGAGAACAATCATTAAATTGGAATAAATGATGTTTGATTATCGCCATATCAGAATCATAAACATTGAATTGAAGTTTGTAATCATTGCACGTGGTCCCATAATTCAAAAGTGCTCTCCGAACCACATACTCACAATTATCCAAGAGATGCAAACGTTTTAGAATTTTTCAATGTGTGTGTGTGTGTGTGTGTGTGTGTGTGTGTGTGTGTGTGTATGTGTGTGTTTGTGTGTGTGTATGTGTGTGTGATAAAAGATATGGTTATGGTGTCATATCCACCCGAATGATCACCAATAGAGCGATGGACCGTGAAAATTGACTCTACGTCGTCGCCGGTAATTGTATTGAATGATATAGTAGTGAGAAGTTTTTAACAACATGGTGGTTACGTGGCAGTGAGGTGTTTTGGATGACGTGGTGGTGAGGTGTTTTTAATAACATGGCGGCGAGGTGTTTTTAATAACATGGTGGTGAGGTGTTTTTAATATCATGGCGGCGAGGTGTTTTTAATAACATGGCAATGAGATGTTTTTAATATCATGGCGGTGAGGTGTTTTTATTAACATGGCGGCGAGGTATTTTTTAATAACATGGCGGCGAGGTGTTTTTAATAACATGGTGGTGAGGTGTTTTTAATAACATGGCGGTGAGGTGTTTTTAAAAACATGGTGGTGAGGTGTTTTTAATAACATGGCGGCGAGGTGTTTTTAATAACATGGCAATGAGATGTTTTTAATATCATGGCGGTGAGGTGTTTTTATTAACATGGCGGCGAGGTATTTTTAATAACATGGCGGTGAGGTGTTTTGAATGACGTGGTGGTGAGGTGTTTTTAATAACATGGCGGCGAGGTGTTTTTAAAAACATGGCGGTGAGATGTTTTTATTAACATGGCGACGAGGTATTTTTAATAACATGGCGGTGAGGTGTTTTGAATGACGTGGTGGTGAGGTGTTTTTAATAACATGGCGGCGATGTGTTTTTAAAGACATGGCGGCGAGGTGTTTTTAATAACATGGCTGTGAGGTGTTTTTAATAACATGGCCGTGAGGTGTTTTTAATAACATGGCGGCGAGGTGTTTTTAATAACATGGCCGTGAGGTGTTTTTAATAACATGACGGCGAGGTGTTATTAAAAACATGGCGGCGAGGTGTTTTTAATAACATGGCGGCGAGGTGTTTTTAATAACATGGCGGCGAGGTGTTTTAAATAACATGGCGGCGAAGTGTTTTTAATAACATGGCGGTGAGGTGTTTTGAATGACGTGGTGGTGAGGTGTTTTTAATAACATGGCGGCGAGGTGTTTTGAAAAACATGGCGGCGAGGTGTTTTTAATAACATGGCGGTGAGGTGTTTTTATTAACATGGCGACGAGGTATTTTTAATAACATGGCGGTGAGGTGTTTTGAATGACGTGGTGGTGAGGTGTTTTTAATAACATGGCGGCGAGGTGTTTTTAAAAACATGGCGGCGAGGTGTTTTTAATAACATGGCGGCGAGGTGTTTTTAATAACATGGCGGTGAGGTGTTTTTAATAACATGGCGGCGAGGTGTTTTTAATAACATGGCGGCGAGGTGTTTTTAATAACATGGCGGCGAGGTGTTTTTAATAACATGGCCGTGAGGTGTTTTTAATAACATGACGGCGAGGTGTTATTAAAAACATGGCGGCAAGGTGTTTTTAATAACATGGCGGCGAGGTGTTTTTAATAACATGGCGGTGAGGTGTTTTAAATAACATGGCGGCGAGGTGTTTTTAATAACATGGCGGCGAGATATTTTTAATAACATGGTGGAGAGGTGTTTTTAATAACATGATGGAGAGGTCTTTTTAATAACATGGCGGCGAGGTGTTTTTAATGACATGGCGGTGAGGTGTTTTTAATAACATGGCAGTGAGGTGTTAGTAATAACATGGCGGCGAGGTGTTTTTAATAACATGGCGGTTAGGTGTTTTTAATAACATGGCGGCGAGGTGTTTTTAATAACATGGCTGCGAGGTGTTTTTAATAACATGGCGGCGAGATATTTTTAATAACATGGTGGTGAGGTGTTTTTAATAACATGGTGGCGAGGTGTTTTTAATAACTTGGAGGTGAGGAGTTTTTAATAACCTGGTGGTGAGGTCTTTTTAATAACATGGCGGCGAGGTGTTTTTAATAACATGGCGGTGAGGTGTTTTTAATAATATGGCGGTGAGGTGTTATTAATAACATGGCGGCAAGGTGTTTTTAATAGCATGGCGCGAGGTATTTTTAATAACATGGCGGCGAGGTGGTTTAAATAACATGGCGGCAAGGTATTTTTAATTACATGGCGGTGAGATATTTTTAATAACATGGCGGAGAGGTGTTTTCCATAACATGGTGGTGAGGTCTTTTTAATAACATGGCGGCGAGGTGTTTTTAATAACATGGCGGCGATGTGTTTTTAATAACATGGCGGCGAGATGTTTTTAATAACATGGCGGCAAGGTGTTTTTAATGACATGGTGGTGAGGTGTTTTTAATAACATGGTGGTGAGGTGTTTTTAATAACATGGTGGTGAGGTGTTTTTAATAACATGGTGGTGAGGTGTTTTTAATAACATGGCAGCGAGATGTTTATAATAACATGGCGGCGAGATGTTTTCAATAACATGGTGGCGAGATGTTTTTAATAACATGGCGGTGAGGTGTTTTTAATAACATGGTGGTGAGGTGTTTTTAATAACATGGTGGTGAGGTGTTTTTAATAACATGGTGGTGAGATGTTTTTAATAACATGGCGGTGAGGTGTTTTTAATAACATGGTGGTGAGATGTTTTCAATAACATGGTGGTGAGGTGTTTTTAATAACATGGTGGTGAGGTGTTTTTAATAACATGGTGGTGAGGTGTTTTTAATAACATGGTGGTGAGGTGTTTTTAATAACATGATGGTGAGTTGTTTTTAATAACATGGTGGTGAGGTGTTTTTAATAAAATGGTGGTGAGGTGTTTTTCATAACATGGCAGTGAGATGTTTTTAATAACATGGTGGAGAGGTGTTTTTAATAACATGGTGGTGAGATGTTTTTAATAACATGGCGGTGAGGTGTTTTTAATAACATGGTAGTGAGATGTTTTCAATAACATGGTGGTGAGATGTTTTTAATAACATGGTGGTGAGGTGTTTTTAATAACATGGTGGTGAGATGTTTTTAATAACATGGTGGTGAGGTGTTTTTAATAGCATGGCGGCGAGATGTTTTTAATAACATGGCAGTGAGATGTTTTTAATAACATGGTGGTGAGGTGTTTTTAATAAAATGGTGGTGAGGTGTTTTTCATAACATGGCAGTGAGATGTTTTTAATAACATGGTGGAGAGGTGTTTTTAATAACATGGCAGTGAGGTGTTTTAATAACATGGCGGCGAGATGTTTTTAATAACATGGCAGAGAGATGTTTTTAATAACATGGTGGTGAGGTGTTTTAAATAACATGGTGGTGAGGTGTTTTTAGTAACATGGTGGTGAGGTGTTTTTAATAACATGGTGGTGAGGTGTTTTTAATAACATGGTGGTTTCGGTGTTTTTAATAACATGTTGTGAGGTGTTTTTAATAACATGGTGGTGAGGTGTTTTTAATAACATGGCAGTGAGATGTTTTTAATATCATGGTGGTGAGGTGTTTTTAATACCATGGCGGCGAGGTGTTTTTAATAACATGGCGGCGAGATGTTTTTAATAACATGGCGGTGAGGTGTTTTCAATAACATGGCTGTGAGGTGTTTTTAATAACATGGCAGCAAGGTGTTTTTAGTAACATGGCGGTTACATGGGGGTGAGGTGTTTTTAATAACATGGGGGTGAGGTGTTTTTAATAACATGGTGGTGAGGTGTTTTCAATAACATGGCTGCGAGGTGTTTTTAGTAACATGGCGGTGAGATGTTTTTAATAACATGGCGGTCAGATGTTTTTAATAACATAGCGGTGACGTGTTTTTAATAACATAGTGGTGAGGTGTTTTCAATAACATGGCGGTGAGATGTTTTTAATAACATGGCGGTGAGATGTTTTTAATAACATGATGGTGAGGTGTTTTTAATAACATGGCGGTGAGGTGTTTTTAATAACATGATGGTGAGGTGTTTTTAATAACATGGCGGTAAGGTGTTTTTAATAACATGGCGGTGAGATGTTTTTAATAACATGATGGTGAGGTGTTTTTAATAACATGACGGTGAGATGTTTTTAATAACATGGCGGTGAGGTGTTTTTAATAACATGGCGATGAGGTGTTTTTAATAACATGGCGGTGAGGTGTTTTTAATAACATGGCGGTGAGGTGTTTTTAATAACATGACGGTGAGGTGTTTTTAATAACATGGGGGTGAGGTGTTTTTAATAACATGGTGGTGAGGTGTTTTTAATAACATGGCGGTGAGGTGTTTTTAATAACATGGCGGTGAGATGTTTTTAATAACATAGCGGTGAGGTGTTTTCAATAACATGGCTGTGAGGTGTTTTTAATAACATGGCAGCAAGGTGTTTTTAGTAACATGGCGGTTACATGGGGGTGAGGTGTTTTTAATAACATGGGGGTGAGGTGTTTTTAATAACATGGTGGTGAGGTGTTTTTAATAACATGGTGGTGAGGTGTTTTTAATAACATGGCGGTGAGGTGTTTTTAATAACATGGTGGTGAGGTGTTTTTAATAACATGGTGGTGAGGTGTTTTTAATAACATGGCGGTGAGATGTTTTTAATAACATAGCGATGAGGTGTTTTTAATAACATGGCTGTGAGGTGTTTTTAATAACATAGCGGTGAGGTGTTTTCAATAACATGGCTGTGAGGTGTTTTTAATAACATGGCAGCGAGGTGTTTTTAGTAACGTGGCGGTTACATGGGGGTGAGGTGTTTTTAATAACATGGGGGTGAGGTGTTTTTAATAACATGGTGGTGAGGTGTTTTTAATAACATGGCGGTGAGGTGTTTTTAATAACATTAGCGGTGAGATGTTTTTAATAACATAGCGGTGAGGTGTTTTTAATAACATGGCTGTGAGGTGTTTTTAATAACATAGCGGTGAGGTGTTTTCAATAACATGGCTGTGAGGTGTTTTTAATAACATGGCAGCGAGGTATTTTTAGTAATGTGGCGGTTACATGGGGGTGAGGTGTTTTTAATACCATGGCGGTGAGGTGCTTTGCGCAATGTCGCGGTGAGGTGTTTTTAATAATGTGTCAGTGTTTGTCCCACCCGTAGCGACGTGTTGTGAGGAAACTGTAACGATCAGAGCTATGCACAAAACATATATATGAGGTATGGTTTTTGAAAACTTATCCCAGGGGGAGTTCCTACATTGACACGAAGGTGACCTGAGGATCATTTATTTCATTGGTCTTTGTTTCGGTGGTCCTTGTTCCCTTGTGAAAGGGCTGTGTTTTTCATGTGTAATGTCTTCCTCCCTCCCCTTCTGGACTTTCAATCTTTACTCCTTCCTACCATCAATCTGTTCAATCTTTCAGATACTTTCAATCTTTATTCCTTCGCACCATCGTTCTGTTCAATCCCGCTGTTACTTTCAATTATCCCTCCATTACCCCCTATGCCTATTTCAATGGTCCACCAATAATCTCTCCTCCAACAGACATCTTTTCAAAAATCCCTCTTTCACCCCATCCATCCTCCCTTCAAACCCGCGGCTGTTCGGTCATCCCTTAGTCATGTGGGGTTCCTTTCCGTGTTCCCTCCATCCGCGCACGCATTGCTTTGTAACCCATCGGGTGCATGCATATTCGTGGTGCTTGGTGTTCGGTGTGGCCTACGAGGTGTGGCACTTCTCGTGGGCGTGGTACAGTGCAAAACAGTGCGACTGGGCATTTTCCACATGAAGGAGGGGGAGGGGCCTCTCATTGCAGCTTTGGGTGTGTATAGGGCGGGGCGGGGGCTTCGTTGTAAGATCCCTCAGAATGGTGTGGCAATTTCCACAAGTGATGTCATACACCCGCCCCCATTGGCTGCAGAGCAATGGGAGGGGGAGAAGGCTTGTGGGAGGATGGGAAGAAAGCTGATGTGAAGAAGAAGCATCAAGGTGAAAAGGAGAACTCGAAATGGGCTCACGCGTGCTGGGATGAAAATACAAGTACAAGTGCTGAAAAGTGTGGGGGCCAGTATACACCCCTGACGAACTCCAGGAACAACTGGAAATACAATGGAGATGCAATCACCACATCTCACAGCACTCTCAGTACCAGAGTATTGTTCAGACATCAGATTGATCAGTTTTGGTGGCACCCCACGAAGACCAATAATCCTCCAGAGGGCATCCCGATTCACTGAATCATATGTGTTACAGAGATCAACATAGGCTGCAAGCAGCCCCTGCCGAAACACTCATATGCATTCGGTGAGGATACACAGGGTAAGGATATGGTCAATCATTGATATCTTTGGGGTAAAGCCTGACTGCTCTGCACGCTGGTGCTCAAGGAGATAGTGGTGAACCCTATCAAGAATTATCCGAGCAAAGACCTTGCACAGCACTGAGAGGAGTGTCACCCCTCACTAGCCTGTGATTGTTATTGAGGAACTGAGTACTCTGGGTGACCCTACAGTTCTGGATCATCCTCCAGCAACCATCAACAAGTCCTTTGCCACACCTCCAGCAATGGAATACAAAGTTCAGCGGTGAGCCTGTGGGCGCTGCAACCATGAAACATCCACCCAAAGTCCATGCCTTCTTGCAAAGTCAAGGAACATAGTGCTACACTGGTTCACAGTTCCAGACCCATGGGGACCATCACATGTCTGATAACCATCCCTATCAGTTCCATTCGATGCATTGAAATCCGCGAAGACGAGAAGAGTATCTTGTCTGGGGCACTGATCAACCACAGACATGAGTGTGGCATAGAATGCGTCTTTCACGGTGAGACCACTCACCTCATTTGGAGCATATACAGAAACCAGGGAAATGACACCCAAGGAGTGATGAATCCTTTGTCTCATAATATGGTCAATGACTGGTATTACTTCATTTATCATTGGAGTCAGCTTATTGGACACAGCTGCAGCAACTCCTTGGGCATGACAACCATCAGATAGACCAGACCAATAGTAAGTGTAACTACCTGCCATGATCTTGCCACGATCCGGTCTGTGAACCTCAGAGAGTGCTGCAATACCGATGTTCAAACGCTTGAGCTCAGATGATAACAAAAAGAAGTGATCATCCTCTCTGTGGCATAGGACATTTTAGGCACCACCTCAGGTTAACCCAAGGAGACTGTGCTTTGGTGGACGACACCTCAGCACCACCCGTATACAAAGTACTGCAATCTGACCTGAGAAGGTTACCCCGTGGTTTTCCTCCTCTCATCACAGAGTGGGGGGTCCCTAAGGCTTTGTCCCAATCCTATAATTTGGTGAGCTGCCCTGCAGAAGGCAGTTGCACAGGAGGTACTCCCACGGAGTGGCTTTTCAGATTTTCTTTGCATTTTTGTATTTTGCGGAGTGAAGGGTTTTACGGTGGCCACAGTGCAAATCCTGCCAGCAACCTCCTAAAATAAAATAACCCAACTGCAGGAGGACGTCCGCAGACACATTTCGGCACTTGATATGGATGGCCGTTGGCTCACAAGGAGCTCCTCCACCCTGTGGCAGGTTTTGTTTTTTATTCTGCTAGGAGTCTATATCATACGCCCTCCTACCAGTAAACCTGGTGGGGAAGACAGTTTAGTCACCGATAACCCAACCATGAAACAAGTTCGTACAGGTTTACATGATACCTGCAGAAAGTCACAGATCTAATCTGGCCTGACCTGCAATTATGGTGCCTTTTTGCTTTCTTGATTCTAAAGACTTGCTTTTAAATGATTGCTTGCTTGTGTGGTTGAAATAAATAATTGTTTGTTATTATTTATAATCTGTCTCAGTTGTATTTTCCTTTATTGGTCTCATGCAGTGCACAAATGAGGTTAGATGGGGATGTTCTTCCCCAATGATTTGCTTTGTCAGCCAGCTCACACTCACTGTAACGCTCGGCAGTAATGCGAGTGTGCGCTGAGGGCATTGACCCCGATTAGCCGGCCGTCCACAGATAAGGCATCACGAGAAGTCGTGTAACCCTGCCTGGATTGGCCGTGCTAATCGACATTTGTGGTTGCTTCGCAACCTGCCGGTGTGTGGGGTTATCTGTGCCCGGCTGCCTCAGGACCGGGCATTTGGGAGGGACCCAAGTGCTTCCCCTCGTGGCAAGCCTTGAATCCCAGATCTGCGACTATATATATATATATATATATATATATATATATATATATATATATATATATATATATATATATATTTATATATATATATATATATATATATATATATATGTATATATAACATATATGTAAATGTATATATATAATATATATGTATATGTATATATAATATATATGTATATGTATATATAATATATATGTATATGTATATATAATATATATGTATATATATATATATAATATATATGTATATATACATATATATATATATATATGTATATATATATATATATATTATGTCAATGTGTGTTTGTATATACATAGTACTGTACAACAGCCTCCGGCCACATTGAAATAAACATTTATATTTTCGTATTGACATATTTTGAAAGAATAAAAGTTGTAATAATGATGATGTTTCATTGAATTAACAAAAATTAATTGTATTTTACAATATTAATGAATGAAACACCATAAACCGATTTTCATTTTGACATGCTTTCCTGCAATTTCTGACTCCTTACATTCTGCAATGTTTTCTACAATTAGTCTTGATTTTGGCTATTTTTCGTCTTTATAACACACACACACACACACACACACACACACACACACACACACACACACACACACACACACACACACACACACACACACACACACACACACACACACACACACACACACACCCATGTTGTACTTTTATTGTCATCTTGGACTATTCCGAGTATCTCATTCATAGAACATTTTGAACGCCCCTCCTCATTTTTGCAGCAATTAGTTCTTCAGGGCACCGCACTTTCTTCCACAAACCAAACCTGTATTTTGTCTGGTATTCAAAGGCAGTCTGAAAAAGAGATGGAAATTTTCAGCATGAGGAATATGGAGAAATAAAATTTATCATATTTTATCATTACATATATTTGGAGACAGATGGAACAGACAAGCAAGGGTAATGTAATAAAAATGACATGCTGGAAATGTACACTAATGCGTGCATAACACCTGGCAGGAATTCTTGTAAAATGACAATGTGCTATTCAGCAAATTACATTTTATGCTTGAATGAATTGTGTGCTGTTCAGAAAACAGATGGAATTTCTCAAACTTTATCAACGGAACTTTTGGTTAAAAAAAAAGTTTTTTGCCTTCTGCCTTTGTCATTTATCATAAAAAAAAATGCATCTGAAAATATTTCATTCAAACTTTAAAAATATATAAAAAAGGGGAACCTATTAAATGGCAAACAACGTATTCACATGGAATACAATCCATTTACAGTATGCAAAAATATATGATATTTTCTTTCTCAGAGTTGTATTACAGTGTTACATTACCCTCCAAATATGACTTCTTTAAGAACTTTAATAATTATTCCCAACCTCAGACTGTCAAGGAAAATTTTGGTTTGTCGGGTCAGGATGAGGACAGAGACAGGGCAGAGACATAACCATGCATCCTGAACATTTCCTTGGCTTGCCCCACCAATCGGTGCAGGCCATCGATCATTGCCTGACAGGCCGCGTTGGCCAATGTACGCGTCCCACGAGTGTTCCAATACACCCTCCCAGGAGATTATAAAAGTGTGTGCCATGTTTGGCATTGTTGGTGACACTGGCTTCTGGGTCGGTTCATGTGGTTGGTTGCCTGCTCTCTGTACTCTTCCTTGTGATGCTGAGCACATGGGTTCCCACTGCTGGTGGTTGCTGTCCCTGCTGCATTGGGCACATTCTATAATAATGAGTGTCAGTGTGTGTGTTTCTCTTCCATAACTCCAAAACCATGAAATCTAGCAGCCCGAAACTTTGTATACATACTAAGGGAACTCCAAGGGAGTGCATGGATGAAAACTGGGTGCTTGGGTAAATTTAAACATCCCTTTTGAAGGTAATAAACAGCCTTATTAAATTAAAACAAAAACAGGCTTTATCCTTGATCAGCCTGCGTTCACCTCACAGGGGTGATCTGCCATTTTGTTTCGGCCTAATAAAAAATGCCTTGCCTGGGAACCATGGCATGACCTCTCTCGGACTAATTGAAGTATATAACGTAAATCTGTCTTCAGATTTGAGTATCGAAGCTGGTGGACTAAATATGTATCAAAAGTGAAATTAAGCATATATCTTTCTTGCAATAAGCAGGGTTGTGTTCCCTCTTTGTCCATATTTACACAAGAAATTGTGAAATTGCTAAAGCATGAAACAACTTTTTCTACTGTACTGTTTTTCTCAAAGTGTGACTTCATTGAGTGTAAGAAAAATAATTAAGCAGGCGAAGGCTCTTGTGGCATGAGCAGTGAGCATGGCATTCGTGGCTTGGTTCTCTTTGGGGATATTCCCGGAGTTGGGATGGCAAAATAAATTAGGGGATTAATATGAGTAAAGCAATGGGACAAGTGAACTGCATGTTCAAGAGATAATTTTAAAACATTTTCAGTGGCTGCAAAGCAATGAATCCCCACACCATGGCAGGATGGCTGAGAGATACACACACTCGCTCGAAGCTGTCTTGCCTGGGTTTGAATTGTTTCTCCTTTTTGTGCGATCTGCTTTCATTTAGGATGTTGTTTCATTTCATTAGGAGCTTGGAGCGATGTTATCTTCTAAATAAAAGTGAATGAGATGTTTGTTTGCTTGTAATACTATTCCTCTGTGCTCCCAAGGTTAATCGTAACACAACTTTATCAGATCACATTTTTTTTCACCACGATACACCTAACGAGGGGTTTTTTAAAAGGCATTTTCTCACATTTCATAACTTATAAACACACGAGCCGCCACCTGTCACAGGGAAGGGGTGGGAGTCACCAGTCATCCGACCAAACTCATGGGAATGGGTCCCCCCGACAAGTACCACTTCTGCCACTCCGTTAAGGGGGTGGGGGGGGAATGTCCCCAAGACCCATTGGTTGCTCCTCCCTTCTCTCCTTTCCCTACACCAGGTCCGCAAGCAAATTGATGACATGGACTGAGATCGGTGCTGCGCCTTCATCAATTTCATTGATAGGTGCTGGTCGTCGATACTCGTGGCCCTTACGGCTACACATGGTCAA
Source organism: Eptatretus burgeri (assembly GCF_056783735.1). Taxonomy (NCBI): domain Eukaryota; kingdom Metazoa; phylum Chordata; class Myxini; order Myxiniformes; family Myxinidae; genus Eptatretus; species Eptatretus burgeri. Next base: position 90,109,287 of record NC_140962.1, on the reverse strand, counting down.
TGGGTCACTGTCAATATTCGTCATCATGGAGGCCGCATAGTCCATTTCACTTTTGAACATTTGGCCTAGTGGCTTGTCTGAACCGCTATTCTCAATGGTTGTACACCTGTCGCTCGACAGCTCAAGGCGAATGCTTCCTATGCCAGGGAGTGGGTTTTCACCCACTCTGGGCAAACTTGTAGGAAGGTGCTGCTTGGCTTGATTTGCAGGGACCATGATTCTCTTCTTAGGTCACCAGATGCTTTACTGGTGTTTTCTTATTTGGGTAGGTCCTTACCATAAGGGCAGCCAGTGGAGAATGAGGAACTTCTGAAGCACAAAGCGGCCCTTCTCGAGGGTCACGTGACTGCTCCCAGCCTGTTGTTGGATGCACAGAAGTTTGCGCATCAGTGGGCATCTCGTAATAAAATGCCCATTCAGATACATCCATTTGCTCCTCCCTCAGGCTTCTGCCTGGAGAAATCCAGGGGGCAAGGTGGTCTCGCCATCTTCTTAAATGAGGCCGCGAAGCATGTATATCCTAGTGCCTTGGCGGAGTGGGATGGTGACCCACCAGAGGGTGTCTATTTGGCCAATTGGCAAGGCTATGTTCTGGCTGCCAGGATGCATGATCAGCTCCTTTCAGAGCTAGACTTCAACTCACTGCCAAGGGCCGAGGTAATCATGATCCCCGAAAGAGGTTGAAAAGCCCACATCGTGACGCGATCCCTGGGAGCCCTTGCAACCATCCTGCATACTTGCTGCACCAGGTCTTACCCTCATTGAGGAAGGACCAGGCACTGGTGCAGGTGTTAAAGGGTGATCAGGACAACGCAATCCGGTCGATTTTTTTTTTTTCCGCATCCACTCCCTGGGTCTCGAGTCATCCTTTCGGCTGACCTTCCCTCAACCATTGACCTCCTTCCTCTCAACCTTTGGAAGGCCATTTGTTTGTGGACCGCAGACCACATTTGGTTTGAGATTCCCCATTGGGAAAATTGAGTGATGACAAAAACATGTGATATATATATTTTTTAAACACCATTTGACCTTGACCTTTAACCTGAGGTGTAAAAGAAGTGTAAATGCAGCTTGCTCTGGCTATCTAAAGAGGACAATTTCATTCTAATCGAAGAAACTGTTGTTGAGTTATGGTGAAAGATGTTAAAATGTCTATAATTGAGTCATGACCTTAAAAATTAGGTTAAGGTCAAAAATAATTATATCATCCCGGCCTACTTTGTATTCCCATTATTGGTGCAAAATTTCATTCCGTAATTCCCAGCCGTTTCTGCAATCCACATCGGAAATGAATACAGTTTGGAAATTTGGGGTTTTAAGAGTGTGGGAAGAAAAAAAACCTTCTAAATTGTGGTTTATTACTCTGAGGGGTCGAAGAAACTCTGTGGTACCATTAAGGATTGGGGATGCAAACCCTACAACAGCAATAAGCCTTCCCCTATGCCATAGGTGGAGGCTTAATAATCAAACTGATTGAGAAAGTAATGGAGCTTTGAAGTACCACAATGAAATTACAGCAGTCGGAAGGAAAATTTGAAATACTGAGAGTGAAAATACATCGTGGGATCTTTCAGGGTGACAGCCTTTTGCCCTTCCTATCTTGCAGAGCTGTGGACCCACTGAGTAAACTCATGAATGAGCAAGGACATCGATACACCCTGACATCAAATAAGAGCATCCAAAGAGACAAGAAAGGCTGTACACAATAGGCACTACATCCCTGGGATGATAGATACCAAGTTGGCTTAATGGCTAATGTACATGGATGTACAGTAGATGTACATGGATGATTTAAAACTCTTTGCACCGAACAACAAAAACATTGACAGAACAACTAAAATTAGTGAAACGGTACTCAGACGACATTCAAATGGAATTTGGCCTCGATAAGTGAGCCAAGTGCACATTTAAACAACTTAAACAAACAAAAACGAACAACATAAAAATCGACACAAATACAACAATACTGGAACCAGACAATGAAGCATCATAAAAATACCTCGGAGTAGAAGAGGTCCACAAAATATGTCACAAACAATTGCACAAAACAATTCCTAAAGAATACTTCGTATAGAATGAGGCTGTTCACTGAAGCCCCTCATCCCCTCTTTATTTTACTGCAGGCCAATCACGTCTATCACCCCCATCCTGATTATATTTTGCCATCTTCACTTTTTTTCTTTTCCACCCAGGGAACTCCTCTTTGCTTATGGTGCTACCCATCTCCTGTGTTGTTAATAAAAATGTACCCATCTCCTGTGGTGTTAATTAAAAATAAATCCTAAAAGCATATCTCACCACAACAAACAAAATAATCAAAGCCATCAACCAGCTCATAGTACCAGCGTTCCAACACAGCTGTGGAATAATCAACTGGCCACAAGCGGAAATCAATTTATTGAACATCAAAATAAGGAAACTCACTATCCACGAAATGTTTTACAAATTCAATGCATCCTGAGAATCTACCTGCCGAGAAGGAGGTAGCGGAATGTAACGAGAAGGAGGTAGTGGCCTGATGGAACTCAACCAAGTGCACAGAGTGACAACTGTTGGAGTGGCTGAGTACTTGAAAAGCTCAACAAACTACCGAATCCAATGTGTATGCAAACCCAAAGACAACAAACTAGAGAAGATATCCCGAACCCATTGAGCAAAACATTTCCATTTCCAAAGAATATAAGATATCACACATGAAACGGAAACAGCAATGAATACATCCCGATTGATTTCCAATGAGACAAAATATAAATGTAAAACAAAATATCAACAGTTATACACCGACAACTGGGAAAACAATAAAAGAGAAGGAAGGTAAAAAAACAACTAAACAGAGTTGGACAGATTGGGCATGGGCAAATAAGGCTCTGGAATGACGAAGAAGAGGTCAGATCAACTGGGATGGAGAAGGAATTATTAGAAATTCCCAAGACCAAGGTCACTATACCAATGGCTTAAACAAAATGATGGGACCGAGCCAATCGGAGAGGTGTAGGTTCTGAAATGTAGAAACAGAAAGCACAAGACACCTCCTATTGGGAAGTAGAAACTCATGTCAGAGCAGCTTTACACACAAAGGCACAACAAAGTATGTACAGTAATCCACTGGCACATCTGCAAATAGTTCAATATCTCAGTTTCAGGAACCTCATGAAAACACGAACTGAAATTAATCACTGAAAACAAGGAAGTGACGCTCACAGATGAGCTAATGATCCCATCGATTGTGAACATAGAAAACGAAAACAATGTGACCGGATTTAGTACTCAGGTACAAAAAATAAAAAAGGGAATTGCAAATTGAGGCTTATGTACTGAGTGATTTTGGCCTAAACACACAGAAATCAATAAATGACCAAATATCAGAACCTCAAAAATGAAATGAAAAGATCTTATGATATGAGTGATTCCAAAATTGTATCAGTGATAATTGGAGCAATGAGAATAACAAAAGAGAACCTCATGGAAATATTAAAAAGCATCCCTGGGATTATGATTATTAACCAACGACAGTTGGAAGCTGTCTGAGACTCGGTGACGATCCTGAAAAGAGCCTTTTGAAGAAAACTTTGAAAACAAGAAAATTCTACAGCTTGGTCCACGAATCATGATCCCTTATTGAAAAGGAAGTGGATACTTTTAGACCTGGGAGGACTCTGTTCCATCTTCTGAAATCTGCATATGGAGATAACAATCTTGGGGTGTGCCAAGCAGGCACGTAAGATGTCAGCCATTGTTGCATGCAGTGGTGTGAGAAACTACTGAGGCTATCCTGAGGGCTCAATAATTCAGGGGGCTGTCGCTGTGTTAGTGATGAGGCTTTAGGAGCCTTTTGTAGAGCATTGGCTCTGTTGCAAGCCATTGGGCAGGCTGTTGGATGGGAGTTTGTGGGTTTTTTGGGGGTTTGTTCTGCTTTGTTGGTTGCATTCCCAGTTCTGTCATGCCTGCTCGAGGCTACCTTTGTAGTTGGTGTTCCCACCGGCTTGCCACACAAAATGTCGAGGCCCAAACCTCGGTGTGTTCCTCTCAGACGCTGCCTCACTATCTGGCGCATAATCTCAGGTACCCTGCTCTGCTAGTTCGTTCATGACTGGAGCCCCAAATAATTTTCTGAGGCACCTCCGAGGCCACTGTTTTACACTTGGTAGCATCTTGAACGATCCTTGCTTGTCTGCAAAGTTCCCTGAAGCCCCTTGCCCCCTTTTTATTTTAGTGCAGGTTAATCACATGCGTCACCTCCATCCTAGTTATATTTTCCCATCTTCTTTCTTTGCTTTTACACCTGGGGAACTCCTTTGTTTGTAGGCTCTACCCATCTCCTGTGGTGTTAATAAAATGGCTGGCAGGATAGCCTGCATGTATGCACACTCACCTCTGAGTTGTCTTGGCTGTTTTCCAAACTAATGCCAGCTATAAACTGTCATCTTGGTGTTTCACTGGTAGTGGAGTCCTTAATGTATCTGCCCTCCTTTAGTTTGATGTTAACCGGGCATCCCATCTGCCAGCATTAGTTGGTGGACATTAAAGATCCCACAGCGTCCTACATGAAGGTTGGGCGAGCTCCCCCTAACAACTGGCCAAATTCCAAGTTCCTGCCATAACTACTACTGGGAGGCCAACAGCAAACCACCCAGTGTAATGCTTGCCATGAGGTTGGTTGCTCTGGCAGCATTGATTCTGCCTTCAGGCAGAGTATAATACCATAACATTGCAGAATACCATACCAAACACTGGAATGGTGAGCATGAACATGTGAGCTACACCAGCACTTGCTGTTAGGGTCCTGACCTACCATATATGCAGCCTGTTTAGGTATTGATTATACAGGTGAGGTCACGAAATTGTAACTGGGAAGAAACATATTAATATTAAAGACAAATTATCTGGCTCAGTTGCAGCATATTTAAGACACAGAACTGCTCACTGTGTCACGGTGTCAGCTGCTGCACTGTTAACCACAGCATCAGACAACATACATATGCTTTCGAAGCCTTTTATTAGCAAAGACAGCCTTCTCTCTTAAGAAAGGAATCAATCCATGGATGCATTTCTGGCTCACTGTTTGTCATCAGTTTCACTCCTTGGGGGAATCCACTTCCCATCTATCATCAGTGGTCTGTGTAAAGGCACATTCTGGCTCAATTGTCCAATACACAGTAAAACATCCTCTCATCCCTCATTATTCCATGGCAATATATTTTCAGTCATTCATTTTATGAATAAAAACTTGCAGGATGAGTGGAACATCTCCCAGGAAAGTGGTTTGGTTTTTACTCTCGTGTAATCTGATTGGTTCCTCTTGCAGTTTTTCTATATGAACAGTTTTCTTTTAACAGAATAACATTTTTGGTGATCATGTTCATAATAATGTTGGAATTTTTTTTTTATTTCCACCAACAAACATGGATGGTAATATTAAAACCAGAGTTGGTGTCAAAGCCACCCAATGCTCGCCTGTTTATACATTTATCGTTTTTCAAAGACTAGTCTAATAATTAATATTTTTTATAAAGCATTGCAGTGAAGTCTGATCCAAATAATTTTAAAGCATGTATTTAATCAATATATGTATTTGTATATTGTAATCAGTTACAAGAGCGCAAGTGAGCACAATATACGCCCAAACAAGAAGGTATATACAGAATTGTGCTACTACATTGAAAACAGCATCCTGGTTGCCATGGCAACCACTTTAGATGATGAACGTATGTCGCGACACACCGTCTGCACAGTCTGTACCTATGTACGAAATATGAAACGCGAATGTTGAAAACTTTGGGAGTTAGAGTGCAGACAGGAACGGATGGAAAACAGCATCCTGGTTGCCATGGCAACCACTTAAATGATGAACGTATGTCGCGACACACCGTCTCCATGGTCTGCACCTATGTACCAAATATGAAACGTGAAAGTTGAAAACTTTGGGAGTTAGAGTGCGAACAGCAACGGATGGAAAACAGCATCCTGGTTGCCATGGCAACCACTTAAATGATGAATGTATGTCACAACACACCGTCTCCACAGTCTGCACCTATGTACCAAATATGAAACGTGAAAGTTGAAAACTTTGGGAGTTAGAGTGCGGACAGGAACGGACGGACAGACAGACAGACGGACGGACGGACGACCGGTATCACATAATATGCCCCGATATGTATATATATATGTATATATATATATATATATATATGTATATATATATATTTATATATATACATATGTCGGGCATATAAAAAATAGTGTGGTAGATAAAAACATTATAAAGGAAAAAAATAACTTGCACCAAAAACTTTAACATTTTCATGCTCATGCTGACGCCGAGGGTATCGCTATAGCTCTCTGTTCTTCGAACAGGCGAGCTAATAACAACCAATCAACTTCTCATGAGGTCTTGCGTGGTCTACCAATATCATGGTGTCTGCCTGCCAATAGTGATAATATTTGGGAATGAAAAAGAAACACTTTCAAGGAATGTTTTAGGAAAAAAAAAAGTGCAACAGCACTGTTTGCTGAATTTATTGGTGGTTGAGTGGCTAATACCTTTTGCATTGTCCTTTCCTGCATGGGTTTGATTTCAATGGCTGCTCAGAAATTTCCACAACATTCTGCTCAGAATTTCTTTCTAACGGAAACAGTGATTACTTATGATAAGCATCATGGTGCTTGTTTAGCGTATGCAGAATTTTGGCCGCCTCCACCACCACCACCACTGTTTATGGCTTTGTCTTCCTCCCTTTCAAGCAGTGAAGTAAAGAAGCTTAAAAGGGTACAATGCCTCCTTTTAAAACTAACCAGACAGTGATTACTTCCAAAAAATGAACTGGTTGCCATTCGGCCTGATGTTCCAGAACTGAAGGCACCACCAGGTCGTACAACTGCTCAACGGGTAACACTGAGGTCCAGCATTTTGACCACCAGGTGGTCTTCATCAGGGGGTATGCAGATAAAGTGTGCAAGTCATTAAGTATCCTCCCAAAAGTGGGAGGGGGTATCAAGTAACTACATAATGCAAATGGTGAGACCTAACGTCGTTTTCATGATTATGAGACTAAGGATATGATGAAAACGACAATGATGAAATACTTTATATTTACCTCTTATATTATTCCTGACCTCCCTGTTCAACCACCATGGTGTTTTCCTGCTCCTCACTTTGCACCTGACTGGAATATATTTTCTCTGCACTTTGTCAATTTGTTCCTTAAAGGATAACTTAATCGCTGATACAGATTGTCTGATACAGAGCCTAACTCAATATACGTATACAGCACATAACTCTCCCCTTACCCTAAAAGTCTGCACTACTAAAATCAAATTTATTGTTTTGCTCTACTCTGCCTTACTTCATAATTTAACAGAAGCTGTGCACATACTATTTAGAGTCCCTTGAATTATCCCCTGTGCCTTCGAAATTTCCACTACATCGCTGGGATGATAGGCACAAATATTCAGGATAAGCCAGGTGTTGGCTTCGCGGTTAGGGTGGTTGCTTGGGAACCTAGGGTCCTGGGGTTGAGGCTCGTTTTTCGCTGAATTAACACCAGGGGGTTGACTCAGCCTGCCATCCTTCCAAGGTCGGAAAATGACCACCAGTGTGTACAGTGTGTACTGTACACCAGTGTGCACTGCATCAGCGGCATAGCCGCACCCCTAACCAATGATGCAACCAGCAGCCAAATAAACTGTGCACAATAGGCACCACATCCCTGGGATGATAGATATCAAGTTGGTTTAATGGTTAAGGTGTTGGGTTTGGGATCATCGATCCTGAGTTAAAATCCCACTTGGTTGTTGAATTAATACCAGGTGGGGTTGACTCTGCCTGTCATCCTTCCGAGGTTGGCAAAATGAGTACCAGCTTGCTGGTATCCTGTGTTGGAGTGGCGACCCATCCAGGATTGTGCTCAATAGCCAAGGAAACTGCTTATGTAGCACCAACACTCTGCACGGAGTATGGTCCCCATGGATGGATGGAAGATTCAGGATATAGGTTGCTCAATGTGTGTACATTACGGTTTGGCACGTCTCCCTGACAATGACTTGAATCCTAAATTGCCCACTCATCGTGGAAACATCCATTGCATCCCTGACCTCTTAAGTAATGCAGGTCCAGACCCTTTTTCTTTTCGAGGTTTAATCATGATTGGCAATTCCAGCAGTAGTGAAATCATGCATATCCACAAATTTCAAAAAAACGCATCAAACAACTTTCCACAAAAGAAGTATCTGACATAAATGGTCAGGTCTTTTTTATATAGACGGAAGGAAGTTGTCTCATCTGCTAAAAAAAATTTGCTTCCTTTACCTCTGTCACAATTTTTTTTCCACTGTTAAATTCCCAATCTCAAATTATTGCATTTTGACTTTTCCATCTGATGTATGTGGCATTTCCTGGAGTTGTGAGAAGATATTGATTGAGCTTTCCATCACCTGCATCAATGCAGAATGTCAATGTAACTCTGGAATTTATTGTATTTTCTCGTCTGTGGCAGAAAACTGAAAATGCCTGCATGATCAAAAAGTGATAATGAGAAATAAAGGATGGTCGTATTATAAAAATGAATGAATGTGATTACAAAATTTAAAATGTTTACTAAATTGGTTGAGATTTATAATGATAATTTGTGACTATCATCCCAGGATTATGCATTCCGCACAAACATGTGCATGCTAGTTGTAAGTTCAAAGTGAATCATTATCAAATTTCTGAACAAATTACAATTATTGGTAACTGTAGCACAAGGGAACAGGAGTAAAGAAAACTTTTATTTAACTTGAGATCATTCTTCATGAGGCCAAAGGCCATTCTATATGTGGCTACACAAGGAAGGTTGAAGAGAGAACAGAAGAAATCTGTTATCAAATTTCAAATGAAATGAAAACGATGGTAAGGTGAAGAATGTCGAAGCTCCTGAACGTCCTTTCATTTCTTTCCAAAACCGAAAATGCAATTTCAGTCTTTTCCTTGTATATGCAGTGGCATGGCAAAGTCCTCACTGTGTTGTGCTAAAATTACTGAGTGTCTTTATCACAGCAGAAAAAACAAACACTCAATGCAACTGAAGTGATGGAGCACAAAAGATGGGCAGGAAAGTAACAATGGTGTTTATCTGGTCACATGTCCTAATTGTTACAAATGTTTATTTGGTGTGATGCGAAGTATGCGGCTTCCCTCCAGGTCAAATCCATTTCCAGATTCTACTTAATGTTGTCGAATAGCTCACTGTCGGGACTTTTAAATAACTTGTTGTAGTGGTCAATTATTTATGTCGTCAAACGCAGTGGGTTAATGCTTTGAGTCTGCAATGTCAGTGATTTGAACCACGGTCGAGTCATACCAAAGTCTTAATAATGGTATGTACTGCTTCCTTGCTTGACACTCAGCATTTAAAAAGGATAGAACATGGACAAACAACCATTGGTTGTCAACCATAGCACAGGTACATGTCTAATCACCTCCTGTTTGGGAGCTCCTTGTAAGAGAACTAATATTATTAATATACCAGCAAAAATACCCACCCACAGTGACAGGAAAAGCTGAAGTTGATTTATCAATTTAAATTATTTCATTGAATTTAAAAACGTTAATTGTTTGGTATTCTTGGTTTCACTCAGAGCCAAGGCTCAGAACTACTTATTACGCCCAACGCAAAATTGTGGAGCAACATCAGGCGACTTAGGTTGAATAAGGAGGGCAAAATATAGCTATTTTAAATAGTGTTACTCAATTAAGATCTGTATTAAATCTACTTTAATCCAGATGTTCATGTTGATTAAAAAAAATTACTGGAAGGGATAATAAAATGACTGACTATATTGCATCAGGAAAAGTGAGATGAAAAAAATATCAAATCAGCAGCTTTTCAAATGCAGCGTGGGAAGCAGCTGCCGTAAATGGGAGACAGATACCACAATTTGCAACATATAGAAGATTATTATGCCCCAACATCCATTTCATCAACCGATGCCATCCATCCTTTCTTAAAGTTACTTGAACAAATGAAAATACGTTCATTTATCACTATTTTTGGAACAATTTGGTACACAATATTGTGAAAATATCCAAATTTGAAAAACCAAAGAAATCTGTTGAGCAAGCTCATACCTTTGCCAGGCTGAACAGTTTACATTTTTTTTATCCTACTGAGAGGCCGGATCTGATTCCAGACCTCCAAAATCTAATCAGCTTGTTCTTGTTACTTTTCCCAACTCATCCACCTAGTTTTGTTGTAATCCATCCACAACCTTTTGAGATATCGTGCTATATTACGTTTTTGGCCTGAACTCTCAGTGGTGAAGAATCACTTTAAAAATTCTCGTAGTTGGATCCGGATCTGTATCTTCACCAAAATCGAATCAGTTTGTCCATGTCACACACCAAACCTGTCCACCAGATTTCATCCAAATCAGTCCGCAACTTTTTGAGATATCCTGCACACAAACAAACACAAACAAACAAAAAACAAGAAAGATGTCCTGCATAGCTCAATACTTGCGAAATCCATAAAACAAATTTGACCTCAAAGATAATTTGTGGTTGAATTCATTGACCTGATATGCAAATCCTCTTCAAATTTCAAGTCAATGGGATGAAAATTGAGGATTTTAGAAATTTGAGAAAGTTGTTGACCTTTGGCCCTTTGTTGCCCTTTTAACCTTTTGACCTCAAAAACAATAGGCTTCTTGCTTGTGACAAACTCTACCAGGTGGTGAAGTTTCGTGGAGATCGGTTTAAATTTGTGACCTGTAGGCGATAAACAGACAGACCGACAGAATAACAAAATCGACCAACCAATATACTTGAAAAATCTTTGATTTTTGCAAGTAACAAAAAGGGGTGAAAACATAACCTCCATCCAACTTCGTTGGTGGAAGTCAAAAGGTGTTAATATGCTGCTTATGATACATGTATAACAAATGGGACATATCAGGAATTATATGGTTTTGCAAATAAAGAGCTCACATCAAAGGCTCAAAACAAGTAATAATGAACGTGGTTGCAAGCAAGCATTTAAGCACGTATACTTAAATTCTAGCAGACTTTTGCAACTAGTATTATTAGGGTACTAAGTCTTTCAAGCTGGGTAACCTATTGTTGTACACCACTCCTTCCCAATTCCATATCCAGGCGATGCATGACCATCGCCGGGCGCCGAAGGGAGTACTCAGTTTTTACTCCGTTTGTTTTCTTTCTTTCTTTCTTTCTTGTTTGTCCGGGTGATATCTCAGCATCCTTTGAGCTAGGAAGCTGAAATTTGGGGACAATAGTGAAGATGTGCTTTGGCAAAAACAGTGTTTTTTATTTTTTGATTAATCAATTAATTGATCAATTACTCAATTATTATTATCGATTTATTCATTCGTTATTTATTTTCTTTCTCGTCTGGGCAATATCTTGGGCACCTGTTGAGCGAAGAAGCTGATATTTGGACACGACAATCACCAAGTGGTTTGGTTATAAAGGGTATTTTTGATTTCTTAATCAATCGATTCATTGTTCACTTTTCAATGGATTACTTAATTTTCAAAAAGTTACAGATTCGGATGAAACAGTGGTGGTATAGGTATGCTATTAACGAATTGATTCAGAAATTAATTATATTTGACAATTATTATTAATTTATTTAAATGACTGAATTGATAAATTAATCAATTATTATACACTGCTCCCTCCCATTTTTGTTTCAATGTGCTGATCGAAGGCGCAAAGGCGATGTCGCACACTGGATGATTTGTTATTTATTTATTTGGCATGGGGGTGGTGTACTTTGAATGTACCTCTACTTGTTTTTCCTCTGTTTATTCTCATTTATTATTGGCTCACCTGGAATGTAGTTCCGGGGAGCTTATGGAATGGTGCGTCGTCAGTCCGTCAGCTCGTCCGTCCACAAACACTTGCAACTACTTCTCTGAAAATACACACACAATATCAATGAAACTTGACCACAACCTTTATCACTGGTCATGTACTAAAGTTTGTGCATGACATTAAAAATATTGGGGTCTAAGGGGTCTACGGTGGGGTTGCACCACAAAATATGTATTTACTTTCTTCTCTAAAACCACACACACACACACACACACACACACACACACACACACACACACACACACACACACACACACACACACACACACACACACACACACACACACACACACACACACACAATTTCTATGAAATGCGACCACAACCTTCATCATCCGTGATCTCCGAAGCTACATACACGATGTCGATGAAAATTGACCACAACTTTAATCACCTGTGATGTCGCAAAGTTTGTTCACAACATTAAAAAAAGAATCCATATGTATTTACTTTCTTCTCCGTTACATATTTTGTAGGTCATCCACACCTACCATTGGTTCCACGGTTTTCTTATCCAGCCGCTACAAGGTGAGCACCCGGGGCTATTGCCCCTATTTTTATTATTCCACCAGCAATTTCCGAGTTTATTCCCATTTAAGTTAATTTTCCCTGCAACCGCTTGTCAGATTTGCACAAAATTTTCAACATATGTGCAAACATTCATGTGCAATTTTTTTTAATGATAATTTTGATGTCATAAGTCACGTGTTGTCGCAGCTGCAAAAACGGAATGTTGTTGGAAAAATGAAAAAACTTTGGACCTCTGTATCTCTGAAACCACACCATGGAAAACATTGAAACTTGGCACATGGCAAGTAATCTGCACAGAGAATGTGTGATTTTTTCTGTGACGTCAAAGGTGAAGTGGTATCCCCGTGAAAATTCAACACATAGAATGATGCATTCGATCAGTCTGAAAATTGAGGGTCATCTCATGAAAAAAAATTGATGACATCATAGATCACGTGGTTCAGCAGCCATATTGTTTTGAAAAAAAAAACAACTAAATATCTTCCTCTCCAAAACGGCTGAACAGATTGAGGTGAAGCTTTCCACATATGTTTCCCAAGCCATATACCAAGCTATTCATGAATATACCAAGCTATTCATATACCAATATACCAAGCTATTCATGAAAAATAGGGGCAATACACCTGGGTACTCACCTGGTAGAATAATGACACTGAGGATGAAGTCAACATGGGACGGAATCAGCAAAATGTACCAATTAACCAATGTTATAGCAAATACCTATTTTGGAGGGCAATCTCCCAACACCCCTACTCCCCCACCCCCTCTGTAAATGCCCTTCAACCCTGATTTTATAAATACCGTGTACAAACTTTGGTACACCAGGGGTGATGAAGGTTGTGGTCAAGTTTCATTGAAATTGTGTGTGTGGTTTCGGAGAAGGAAGAAAATACATATTTTGGGGGGCAGCCCCCCATAGACCTACTCAGACCCCAATTTTGTAATGTCATGAACAAACTTTGGCACATCACTGGTGTTGAAGGTTGGAGTTAAGTTTCATCAGAATTGTGTTTGTCGTTTCTGAGAAGAAAGCAAATACCTCTTTGAAGGGGCGGGGTCAGGTCAGGTATGGGAACGTGCCGGAGTATCTCGTTGCTGCATCTACTTTCCACCAGTACTCCAGGGGCCTCCGTCTGGCCATTCCCCAGGCAGATTCCTGGCCCATCCCCATCTCCTTGAGATGCCGATCAATCTGCTGCAACCACGAGGCATGTAGTCAGCCCCTTGACCTCCTCCACTCATGAGGCTCCCTCGCTGAGAGAATCTGGTGAGCAGGATCAACATCAGAAAAACGAGCCACATGTCCATACAGCCACAGCTGATGCTCACAGACTCTGCAGGTGACAAATTTTATGTGTCTCTCTCAGCAACTGCTCGTTGGACACCAAGTCCGACCAGCGATAGCCAAGGATACTCCGAAGAGACTTGGTACCAAAGGAATTAAGTCTCCCTCTCAGATTCCTGGTCAGAGTCCAAGACTCACATCCATAGAGCAAAACTGGAAGCACCAAGGACTTGAAGACTCAGACTTTCATCCTCCCGCACGGGTACCGGCAGTGCCACATCCCATGATCCAATGAATCCATGACTCCACAGGCCCAACCCAGACGTCTATTGACCTCTGGCTCACAGCCAGCAGAGGCATGAATGTCACTGCCAAGGTAAGTGAATCACTCTGTGACCTGAACATCCTCATCACAAACAGGTACAGACAATACAGCAGCATCCAATATGTCATTGAAAGCTTGGATATTAGTTTTGACAGCGGAAACCCGTAATCCCAGTGGCTCCAACTCCTCTTTCAGCATCTAGAGGGCTCCCAAAAAGGACATCCAATGTCTCTGCAAAGATGACTGCATCATCTGCGAAATCAAAGTCAGAGTTCTTGACATTCTCAAACGATGCACCACAGCTTGATCTCTTTGACATCCTTCCCAGAATCCAGTCCATACAAGCGCTGAAAAGTGTGGGGGCCAGGACACACCCCTGACGAACTCCAGTAGCAACTGGAAATGAGTTGTAGATTGTATCACCACATCATAGAGCACTCTCAGTACCAGAGTATAGTTCAGGCATTAGATTGATCAGTTTTGGTGGCACCCAAAGAAGACCAAGAATCCTCCAGAGGGCAACCCCCCATAGACCTGCCCGGGGGGGGGGGGTGTCCCCCTGTAAACTCCTTCCGTAGATCACTTCAGACCCCGATTTTTTTTTAACGCCATGAACAAATAGGGATGGTTATGAGGTGTGTATTGGTCTCCATGGGTCAGGAACTATGAACCAGAATAATACTAAGTTCCTTGACTTTGCAAGAAGTCATGGACTTAGGGTGGCTGGTTCATGGTTTCAGCGCCCACAAGCTCATCGCTGGACTTGGTATTCCAACGCTGGCGGTGTGGCAAAGGAGATTGACCATGTCCTCATTGACGGTCGTTGGAGGATGATCCAGAACTGCAGGGTCCACCGGAGTGCTCAGTTCCTCAATACTGACCACAGGCTTGTGGTAGCAACTCTAAAGCTGCACCTTAAATCCTGGAGAATGGTACCATCCCCGCCTAGGTTGGATGTTGGCAAGCTCAGGGATGAGAGAGTAGCTGAGGAGTTTGCGAACAGGCTGAGTGGACACTTGGGGGGTCTGGTTGCTTTGGGGGGTCCTGAAGAGTTGTGGAGTACCTTCAAGACCACCGTCCTTGATGTTCTCGGTGGATGTCTTGGAACTCACCCCAGGGCAAAGAAGAATTTTGTCTCTCAAGGGACACTGGATACCATTGACCAGAGTCGCAGGGCCAGACTGAATGGCAGAGCTGAGCTGTTCAGGGAGCTGAGGCGTAAAACTGTACGTGCACTGAGGGTGGACAAGGAGGCCTATGTGCGAGGAATCTGTGAGGGGGTAGAGCATCACCTGTGGACAGGTGATTCTCGTCCCGCTTACAGGGGAATTCGCGCATTGCGTTCATCCAAGCCCATCCCTCAGAGCACTGCAGTTCGAGCAGAGAGTGGTAGGCTCTTGACAGAGGAGTCTGAAGTGAAGACCCGCTGGGCCGGTTACTTTGAGAAGTTGTACCAGGCTGATCCCCCAGCTGTCGAGTTGGACGTCAAGGGTGTTACAATCCCTGTTGCTGACCCTCAAATCAACTGTGGTCCACCTTCGCTTGTGGAAACATGGGCTGCGGTGGACCAGTTGAAACGGGGCAAAGCTCCAGGGATCTGTGGCATCCATGCTGAACTTCTCAAGGCTGGTGGAAATGCTGCACTCGTGTTGTTGCATGTAGTGTTGTGCTCTGCCTGGAACACAGGCATCATCCCAACTGACTGGAAGAGGAGCCTTGTTGTCCCTCTCTGGAAAGGGAAGGGTGATCACCAAGACTGCAACAACTACCGAGGGGTGACGCTGCTCTCAGTGTCGGGCAAGGTCTTTGCTCGGATAATTATCTTCGCATTCTGCGAAAGGTTATGTTTTGGTCGGCGTGTATTTATTTATTTATTTATTTATTTATTTATTTGTAATCTTGTGATTCGTATAACTCAAAAAGTATTAAACCGAATTGCATGAAATTTGGTGGGATGATTGGTTATTAGCCAGGAAGCATTCGATTAGATTTTGGGATCGTTCGGGTCAAAGGTCAAGGTCAAGGTCACGAAAAGGTCAAAATCGTCTTTTTACGATAACACGGTCAATTTTTATTCAATTTGCATGCCACTCACGCCAAAATGTTCAGAATTCAACCCCTCATCTTGTAATATGCAATATGACACAATGACGCCCATACTCTTGTTACCGGTTAGGGGTCAAAGGTCAGGGGGGTCACGACCTTGAAAAATATGCGGTTTTTGTCATAACGCCGTCAATTCTTGTCCGCTTTACATGAACCCAGCACCAAAATGTTCAGAATTTAATGTCCAATCTTGTGACACAATGACGTCATAACACATGTCACCGGTTGGGGTAAAATGTCGGGGGGGGGGGGTCACGCCCTTGAAAAATATGCGGTTTTCGGCATAACTCAGTCAATTCTTATTCGATTTGCATGAAACCAGCATCAAACGAGATTACCTTCTCTTGTTGAAACGTTGTATTCACCGAGCTTGTGAGTGAAGACTCGCCAAAACGACGTGAGTTGATTGTTGTTTAGTCCGTAGCCCCCGAAAGTCGGGGGGGGTCATGACATTATAGATATGTGGTTTGTGTCATAAGACCATTCATATGAAACCAGTTCCCCACACTCATACCAAGAACAAAAAAAGTAGTGGCGGCGAAGGTATGCGCTCTATGAGTGCCCGTTCTAGTTCTTGATAGGGTTCGCCACCATCTGCTTGAGAACCAGCATCCAGAGCAGTCAGGCTTTACACCAAAGAGGTCAACGATTGAACGTATCCTTGCCCTTCATGTCCTCACCGAACGCAGACGAGAGTTTCGGCAGGGGCTGCTTGCAGCCTATGTTGATCTCTGTAAAGCGTTGGATTCAGTGAATCGGGATGTCCTCTGGAGGATTCTTGGTCTTCGTGGGGTGCCACAAAAACTGATCAATCTGATGTCTGAACTCTACTCTGGTACTGAGAGTGCTGTGAAGTGTGGTGGTACCATCTCTGACTTATTTCCAGTTGTTACTGGAGTTCGTCAGGGGTGTGTACTGGCCACCACACTTTTCAGCACTTGTATGGACTGGATTTTAGGGAGGATGTCGGAGAGATGAAGCTGCGGTGCATCGTTTGGGAATGTCAAGATCTCGGACCTTGATTTTGCAGATGATGCCGTCATCTTTGCGGAGACTTTAGATATCCTTTTGGGGGCCCTCGAGGTGCTGAATGAAGAGTCGGAGCCGCTGGGATTACGGGTTTCTTGGGTCAAAACTAAAGGCCCGGTCACACCTTGACGTATTAGCCAGCGATGGCAACGTATTAAAATGTATCTAAAACGCTGGCTTACGTTGAACTTTTGATGTTTTTTTTTAAAGATTCGGACGTATTCATAGCGACTTGGTCTTATGTACAACGCATTGGTAACAGACACAGAACGTTTCGTTGTGTTATAGATAACTTATACCAACGAATGCTGAACCTGTTGTCGGCCTACACAACCGATGCCCAACGATAGTCTAACTTCGGCATAGCGCATTGCGCGCATCGCCGACGATGTCGTGACGTAGCCTATTAAAAGGCTGACGCACAACGATTCGAATCATAACTGCCGTAGAAATGGAAGTGTCAACATCGCGGTCACACCTTGGCGATCTTGCCAGCGTATGCCGACCTAAGAAAAATGTGTCTAAAACGTTGGGGCACGTCAAATACGGTATGAGTAAGTTTGGTATACTGAGTAGAACGCTAAAGTACGCTAAAGTACGCTAAACATGTTCAAAATTTTTGGATGTACTCGGCGTATGACACACGTTCCGCATGCGATGGGGATAAGTTTTACACACGATATGTGGACGCTTACACACGTCCACAAAGGCTACTTATAAGCTACTCATAAGTCGAAACTCGTCGCGGTAATGTCTTTTTTACGCGAAACTTATTTCTAACTTATGTTTGACGTGCTTTGAACCAATTCTTTACGTAGTCCCAACACACATCGACGTATGTAGACGTATTCCAATGACGTCTTCCGGTCGACAAAAAAAAATAAATTAACGTGTTTCTAGCTTACAACTGCCATATCAAGACGTGTTCCCAGCGGTTTTGGGAATTGGTATATAATAATGGTGTTCATAAAAGGGGAACCCAACAGTGTTTTCGAGTCCTTTTTGAGTCGATGTCCATGTCAGCAGTAACAGTATCAGTATCAGTATTAGTATTAGTATTAGTATTAGTAGTAGTTTGTTCATGTTGGCAGTAGTAGGTGAGTGTGAGGGGGAGGGTGTGGGTTATGATGGATCGTCCTTGCGTTTAACGATTTAACGATTTAAATGATAAACTCAACGATTTAAATGGCTGCATCTCCACTATTGAAAGTAGGCGCTTGCGCTCAACAATTGGATTTTTTTTACACTCAACGACTTTTAAACGGTACCACTCAGCTATTTTCATTGTTTACAATGAACGATTTAAATTGCTGTCACTCGCCTTTGTTTTTTGACGCTGGGGTTTAGAAATTTGAAGCGTTTCTTCTGAACGTGTTAAAACGCTCAAACTCGACTATTTTAAATAGACGCTGCCGATGGACAATTGGAATCATAGCCAAGCTAGACATCGAAGTGTGAACATCCTCGTCATGCCGAAGCAAAGTTTGAAGAATGCTGCAAATAAGAGTCCTGGCCGTGGCCGTGGACGCTGACGCAAGGACGATGCATTATACCGACGTCTTTCAGCCTATGAGTAACTTAAAAGTAACGTCTGTCGATGTGTGGCAACGATCGCGTAACGTGCCAACAACACGTTAATCATAGGTTAGAAATAAGTTTCGGGTTCGCTAAACATTACCTCGGGGTGTCTCAACTTATGATTAACTTACAAGTAGCATGTGTTGACGTCTGTCAACGATCGCAGACCGTGCATACAACTTGTGGCCAGCGTAGCGGAACGTGTGAGTCATACGCCGGCATACGTCATGAAATTTCAAGCATGAAAAAATTTGAGGACAACCGAAAAGTACAACGTTTAAAGCCAGCGTACAACGACGTATGGCAGTGTTTTTCAGTGTGCTCTCAATGTTATCAAAACTTCCCCATAACGTATTCAACGTGTGCCAGCGTTTTAGAAAAAAAATTCAAAAATCGGCATACGTTGGCTAAAACGTCAAGGTGTGACTGGGCCTTAAGATCCAGGCTTTCGGTGACATCTTGGATGCTGCTGTCCTGTCTGTGTCTGTTTGTGGTGAAGATGTTGAGGTCGTGGAGAAATTCACTTACCTTGGCAGTGATATTCATGTCTCTGCTGGCTGTGAGTCAGAGGTCAATAGACGTCTGGGTCGGGCCTGGGGAGTCATGGATTCACTGAATCATGGGGTGTGGCGATGCCGGTACCTGTGCGGGAGGATGAAAGTCTGAGTCTTCAGGTCCTTGGTACTTCCAGTCTTGCTCTATGGATGCGAGACTTGGACTCTGACCAAGGATCTGAGATGAAGACTTAATTCCTTTGGTACCAGGTCTCTTTGGAAAAACCTTGGCTATCGCTGGTCGGATTTTGTGTCCAACGAGCAGTTGCTGAGAGAGACTCGGATGAGATTTGTTACCTGCATAGTCCGTGAGCGTCAGTTGCGGCTGTATGGACATGTGGCTCATTTTCCTGACTCTGATCCTGCTCACCAGATTCTCTCAGCGAGGGAGTCTCGTGAGTGGAGGATGCCAGTGGGCCGACCACGTGCCTCGTGGTTGCAGCAGGTTGACCATCATCTCAAGGAGATGGGGATGGGCCTGGCATCTGCCTGGGGGATGGCCAAACGGAGGCCCCTGGAGTACCGGTGGAAAGTGGACGCAGCGACGCGCTGTTCTGGCACATGCTCCCATACCTGACCTGACCCATGAACAAATGCTGGTACATCACGGGTGATGACGGTTGTGGTCAAGTTTCATCTGAATTGCATGTGTTGTTTCTGAGAAGAAAGCAAATAACTCTTATGGGGGGCAACCGCCATAAACCTCCGAAAAGCCAGATTTTTTTTTAATGCTATTAACAAATTTTTGTACATCCAGGGTGATGAAGGTTGTGGTAAAGTTTAATGGAAATCGTATGTGTAGTTTCAGAGAAGTTGCAAATATTAGTGGATGGACAGACAGATTGACGGACGGACGGACTGATGGATGGATGAAGCACCATCCCATAAGCAACCCAGAACTACATTCCAGGTGACATAATAATTGATAGGTCACACGGTTTGGCAGCCATATTGAATATACCCGAAAACTTTAAAAAAAATCCATCAATCCCGCATCAGAGATCCAGAGAGACGTGTGGGGCTTCGGTTGACTCGGGCGAGTTCCGGTTTACTCTGTGGACCCATACTGTCAATATTTATTACTTCGTGTTCAGGTTATTCAAATACCAATTCAATTGATCCCGATGATGTTCCCAGAAAAAAGGGCTAACTATGTACATAATAAATAGATTGAACATAGCATGTGACTAAGTCCGGAACTCGTCAATCCCATGTTCTATCAAAGAAGGTTATTTTTTATTAAAGCCGGACGTCTTGGTATCCGGTCATCACTGCCAGCAGTTATAAAGTGGCAGTTCTATTAAGTGGCAGTTCTAGGTCCATTTGCTATTGGTGGATGTTGCAACCATGGTTTTTACTCATGAAGATTTCAGGAATTCTTTAAAAAAATTAAGATGCATGCTTTGCTATTAGAGGCAAATTAATTATTCTGATGATCAAACTTTTTAGATATGATATAACTTTTAATCAGAGAACAAGTTTATCATTTGAACCATTCTGTTTTCTTGATGTGAGGTGATGACAAAGGGTATCAAATGACATGGAACCCCTCATTTTAGTAAAACAGGGGACATTGCAAAGTCGACAGAAAGAAATACACATTTAGAAATGGTTGTTCCAACTCAGTAATAAAATTACAAAGTTAATATAGTTATGACAATGGTGGTGTGATGGTTTAACCAGATTTGGTGGTGTAATGGTTCGAGTGTCTGCTCTGAGTTTGGGAGTTCAAACCCCAGCTGAGTCATATTAAGGATTAAAAACAGTAGATGCTGCTTCCTTGCTTCTTGTTCAGTTTTAAAAAGGATAAAAGCATGGACAATCTCCATAGGTTGGCATCCATGGCGAGGAGACAATTCCTCCTGAGGAAATGTCTTGCTGAGTGAGGTGAGAACGTTGGCACTGTTGACGTGACAAAGCCTTCCTTACCTTTTCTCATCTTTGTGACAGAGCTGGTACTCAGACCATCCAGGAAGTGACGGCACTTCCCCCAGCCTCAGTGGCTGCGTATCTCGTCTAACAGTCGTGCGTTGCGTCTGATCGTCGATGTCCATGTGTCTGGCAGCTCCACTACGAGACTTAAGTCACCTAATATGGCATGTCCTGCATGTAAAACCGTTTAGTGAATGAATTAAGACAAATATCCGTTATGTCGTGTATATGTACTATATCAGGCCACACTGGAAACACACCTGTTATAAGTCTATTCAAGATCACAAGTCCATCGTTAGTTTACATCAACATGTCTCCAATCCTGTCATTTATCAATGTTGTGATATCGTCAAGCACCTGAGCATCTGAGCACAACCAAGAGCTGTATTTATGCTGTTACCACCATTGTGGACATACAGTATTATTGCTTAACGTCTGTAATTGTACACTAACATGATGGTAAAAACGACATAAACATCTTTTAGACATGTTCAGACTTAAATGCTGAAGTCAAAATATCTGAAGTCAGAGTTACATTATTCGCCAAATGGACATACAGTACATTATATAGCAAGCCGTTACATTTGTACTGTGATGTTGCACCAAAGTAAACTAATGAAGGAGCTGATACTTTAGGTCCTCCACCTTTTGCATGGGTTGAGGAATAGATTAGTGTTATATGAAAGCTAAATGTTCAACATTAAAAAAAAAAACAAAATTGCATACACAAGCCAAGTTACTGAGATGGTTGCCATGGCGACATAATTCAGCCAATCACAGCCATGGTTTAATCAGGTTGAGACGATGTCATGAGAAATAGATATCTGCATTATGAAAGGTAAATGTTCAACAGTTTTTGAAAAATCGCGCGCACAAAAGTACATGGACGGATGATCGATCAGTCGGTTGGTCGGTCGATTTATCGGACACAGCTTGTTTTGATGTCCCCATCTCTGACCTTGTCAGAGGGTAGGGGACAATAAAGCACCACTCAACTCCCTGAACAGCTACTCATATTCATGAAACATTAATTGACCATGTATCAGGAAATGTACAGTTAACAGCAACATGTGATAACGGCTACAATAATCTCCTTTTTGAGAGCATCCACAAACACCTCAAATGCACATGTTTTTTTGGCAAGCAACTTCCAATGTACAAATAAAAGGAATTATCTCTTCAGAACAACTTCAGAAAAAGAATGATACAGAACATGGGATAGCTCCCCTGAAAAAATTTTTTTGCTCATCTAACACATAGCAGGTAATACACTGACAGTGTCAGCATGCAGCTTCCTGTTTACACATAAAGGGTTATAACTGTTCACTGGCTGCATTTATAACTAGAGAGTTCATAGAACACTTTACTTGGCACAGTCTTGACAAAAAAAGGACAGGCACCGGGTCTGCGAGCAGCAAATTTGATTGGTCGAGATGATGTAAAATGTTGTAATATTTTTTCCCCAAGTACTGTTAAACGAAAGGGTTTGAAAGTGCTGAAATGGCAATTTGTGTTTGACAGTGTTCAAGTATATAATTCAATTGAAATAAAAGATTTTGAAGTTTGAAAATTTCCTTTTTGGTAGTCGACCGCCGTAGATGCAGCGTCCTTTACGCCACCTTATTTAACACATACAATAACATTAGTTATTCGTGCCTGTTGTTTGTGTCCTTCATGACGCCCTTAAAAACAGTAGGTTTCCTGTTTGGAATGATTTTCTATTTTGGTTGACTGCCAGACAGGCAGACACCTGGCAGACTAAAAAAACATTATCTCACTCCTCTCTGTGCCTGCTGGTTGGAAAGAATTGAGAGCCAAAGTAATGCTAAACTACAGGTTCGTTTTTCAATTCATGTTCTTATTCGTGTTCAAAAATATGACATTCAATTGAAATTAAGTTGTTCCTCTATCATAAGCTGACGTTTGTCGACAGACAGACAGCCGGACAAACAAAGTGAACCAATTGCCTTATCCTACTTTTTTGATTCATGCACACGGGATAAAAAGATCATTGTACGAACATTTACATGTTACATTCGTCTATTACATTTGGCTTGACGTTCGATTAAGGTTTGGGGAAGAATTTGGAATTTGGCCATGGTGAGATGTTTAACGTCCACCAACAAATGCCAGCAAACGGGATGCCCGTTAAACGTAAATCTGCGAGATTGCGCACACATTGATGAATCACCCTGCCCTTGAAACACGAGGATGACAGGTTTTAGCTGGGTTAGGATTCGAACCCAGACTGGATAGCCTAGAGGAGAGTGTGTGCACCTCAAATTGTATACTGCCCTTTTAAAGCGATGGGACATTGCAATTCCCTGTGGATAACGCTCCTCTTCCATCCACGCTTGTACACACTCCCTACCCTTCTTGCTCTCCCTGACCTCACCTCACCATTTTCCTGTCCTTATTCACTGTTTCTCAATTTATACCCATGCTTGTGTGTGTAATATTTAGAATTACCTGAAGGTGGTCTGTCATTTCAGATTCCAGGTTGATTGCTGATAATAGGAAAAGATGTTTGTGATCTATTAAAGTATCAGTGTCAGGTCGTTTTTTATTGTGGACTGCAGGTGAACTTTTGAAAACTCCCCTGGTGATTGAAGATGACCTTTGAAGGACTTTGTGAAAAGTAGTTAAAGAGCAAAAGACAGCTGTAAAAAGCAGTCAGGGGAGTAAGCTGTAGATACTATTCAGGTTTAGCCACTCACTCTTTGTTACAATATTCAAAGGTCAAGAAAATTTATCACCAAGCAGACATTGTCAGAAATGCCATTGAGGATTAAAGAGAGAGAGAGGAAAAAAGCAGAAATGCTTTCTCTTTTGACTAAAAAACCCAAACATTTGAAACAAAGAAAATTTGAACCATCAGTCTCATATGCAATTCAATTTGGCATCAAATGAAAAATCGAAACAGCTTATTATTTTAGTTTTATTTCATATAAAACTACCCCAAAAGCCCTGGTCATTTCATGATACGAGTAGCAGTGCAAAAGATAAATGCACAGTTAATTTCCAATTAAAATGTTGCCCAATGTCGATGTAAAGAAGGAATTCTTGCTATATGGTGGGGGTCTGGCAGTCTGCATTTCACATTTTCTTTTCTGAAGGTTAAATTTTGAAGAGATGGGGGGAAAAATCTGAAAATGTATGTTCATCCCTGGCATTTTAAATACAGATATCCTGGCTAAAGAAGAGATGAACAGCAGAACATGGAATGTGAACAAATTAACTAGAAAGAACAATCAGAGATTGCAGATCCTTGCCAGGACTTGTTTTGTGTGGTGTTTGTGTAGTTTTGTGTGGCGTTTGTGTATTGGTGTGTGACGTAATTAATAAGAGACATAACTAGAACTGCCACTTTATAACTGCTGGCAGTGATGACCGGGTACCAAGATGTCCCACTTTGATACAACCCCACTTTAATTGGACACCTGACCCTTACCCATGACGTTTTATAACACTGAACAACAAATTTCAAAATTTTTTTTTTACTGGAGATGTGTAAAGTGATTAAGACTAATTTGGGTACGCTGATTTCAAAAATCATAACCGTTTTGCTGTATCACGTCAGGATTTTCAGGAACAGAAATATTCCCATTGCCTAGAAGTCAGGATTTCAATGAAATTTACATATGTCTTTAACATGTCTATTTCGTACAATTGTTGTTAACTTGTGTTATATTTCTTTCTTTCAGATAAAGATGAGTAGGCGTTCCTGTACCAATCATCCTGACAACTTCTGTTATGTCTGTGGTCGGTATACCAAAAAAGATCAACAGCGAAGTATATCTACAGCAGTGAAAATGAAGGCCGCCTACTTTCACTACTTCGGGTGTAAGGTGGGGGACCAAGAACAGAGCTGGGCACCACACATCTGCTGCACAAGCTGTCACACAACCTTGACTCAGTGGTTGGTGGGCAAGCGCGCGAGCATGCCATTTGCGGTGCCCATGATATGGCGTGAGCCGCAGAATCATCATGATGATTGTTATTTCTGCTGCACAAGCATCGCCGGCTTCAACAAGAAGAATAAAGGTCACATCAAGTACGCTGACTGCGTCTCTGCTCGTAAACCTGTGCCTCATGATGACGAGAACCCCGTTCCAACACCTCCAGCTGATCAGAACATAGCTGTAAGTAGTGGTGAAGAGGATGGTGATGATGAACCTTTTGAACCCGACACTCAAGAATCAGGGAGACTTAAATGATCTTGTAAGAGATCTCTCGCTGTCAAAGGCGAAGGCAGAGCTGCTTGGATCAAGGCTGCAGCAGTGGAATCTACTTGAACCTAACACCAAGATATCCTTGTTCAGAGCACGTCACAGAGACATGGCTGAGTTCTTTGAGATGGAAGACACGATGACATTCTGCAGTGACATCAACGGTCTGTTGAAAGAACTTGGGTGTGATCACGATCCTGCAGACTGGCGCCTCTTCATCGACTCGGGGAAGAACAGCTTGAAGGCTGTTTTGCTCCATAATGGCAACGAGAAACCATCAGTCCCACTGGCTCACGCGTTCGGCATGACAGAGACCTATGAGACTATGCGGCAGCTGCTTGATTCCATCAAGTACAATGACTTCAACTGGCA
Source organism: Eptatretus burgeri (assembly GCF_056783735.1). Classification (NCBI taxonomy): domain Eukaryota; kingdom Metazoa; phylum Chordata; class Myxini; order Myxiniformes; family Myxinidae; genus Eptatretus; species Eptatretus burgeri. The sequence continues at coordinate 90,083,477 of NC_140962.1, read as the reverse complement.
CATCTGCGGAGACTTGAAAGTGGTGGCGCTGTTGTTAGGGCTGCAGTCAGGCTACACGAAATACATGTGCTTCCTTTGTCTCTGGGATAGCAGAGACGACAAGAATCACTGGACGAAGAAAGATTGGGAAGAGCGAAAAGAGCATGTACCTGGTCGACACAACGTGAAGCATGTCGCCCTTGTCGACCCAGCCAAGGTCCACCACTCCACATAAAGCTCGGCTTGATGAAAGGTTTTGTACGCGCAATGGATCTGAATGGGCGTGGGTTTTTATACCTCAAGGAAAAGTTTGGCAACACCTTGTCGGAGGCCAAGATCAAGGCTGGTGTCTTTGTTGGACCGCAAATCCGACAGATTATGAAGGACGAAACTTTTCCGACAACTCTAAACCCCAAAGAGCTGGCAGCGTGGAGGAGCTTCAAAGCTGTGACGGACAACTTCTTGGGGAACGAGCGCGCGGACAACTATGAAGAAATAGTGCAGCAGCTGCTGGAGTCCTTCAGGAAACTTGGCTCCAGGATGTCCCTGAAAATCCATTTCCTACACCAGCACCTGAACTTCTTCCCTGACAACTTGGGAGCAGTCTCGGACGAGCACGGCGAGCGATTCCACCAAGAGATTTCACTCATGGAGACGCGTTACCAAGGGCGGCACAACACGAACATGATGGGCGATTTCTGCTGGTTTCTGCATCGTGAAACTGACACAGAGCAGCACAAACGCAAAGCCAAATGCCTAAAGCATTTTTAATTACATTCTAGTGGAGTTTTTCTGTAATTTCTATAATTTTGAAGCATTCATGATGAAATAAATGAATAAATGAATTTTTGTAAATGTCATTGAAATCCTGACTTCTAGGCAATGGGAATATTTCTGTTACTGAAAATCCTGACGTGATACAGCAAAACGGTTATGATTTTTGAAATCAGCGTACCCAAATTAGTCTAAATCACTTTACACATCTCCAGTAAAAAAATTTTGTTGTTCAGTGTAATTATTACTCAATTCAATTCAGAATGGGTTTGAAATAAGTTCAATTCAAATCAAATGGAAGACCAAATAGGCACAGTCCTGCATTGGAGTCATCAGAAGGAACCCGAACAAGCAAAAAAACAACGATGAAGTCATCAGGAAGGAACCTGGTTAGGATTTGCATTTCAGCTGCTACTCCTCCACCCTCAAACCCATCCAGGCATAGCCAAGTGTTCCTTTTTCAAAAAAACATATACAAACAAGTGGTGCCAGGCACAACAGATCCATCCATCCATCCATTAGGACCATACTCTGTGCAGAGCGTTGGTGCCGCCGAAGCAGTCTCCTTGGCTATTGGGAACAATCCTGGACGGGTCGCCACTCTGACACAGTATACCAGCATGCTGGCACTCATTTTGCCGACCTCAGAAGGATGATGACAGGCAGAGTCAACCCCACCTGGTGTTAATTCAACAGCTGAGTGGGATTTGAACTCAGGACCCTAGGATCCCAAGCCCACTACCCTAACCATTAAGCCAACACCAGGCATGCACAACAGATTCCACCCATTTTTGACGAAGTTATGAGTGAAAAATGATTTTCACCTTTTCGTGACCTGACCTTGACCTTTGACCTTATTGAACCCAAAAGTTAATGGGAAAGTCCAAGGTTCATTACCCACCTGTGGATACACTTTGACAGTGTTTGAGCCAGCCATTTTCCCGTAAAGTTGTATTTTCGTAACCATGTTTTAGTTTTAATGGGAAATTTGTAATTTTGATTGATGACCATGACCCCCAAAACTTTGGACCCTACTGATCTTCACAAATATGCATTTTTCACTATAGGAATGGGAAGGATTATAAGTGAGAAATAGAATAAGGTTCACTATAAGCTTAGTTTGAAGTAAATCAGATCATTTTTGACAAAGTTATGGGCGAAAAACGATTTTGATCTTTTTGTGACCTTGACCTTGACTTTTGATCCAATTGGACCCAAAAGTTAATGGTTCATTTCAAGGTTCATTGCCCACCTGTGGATTTCATTTGATAGTGTTTGCTAAAGCCGTTTTGCCGTAAAGTTGCTAAAAGACAGACAGACAAACAAACAAGCAGTCATAGACTGGTACTTACGAAATCGTCAACTTGACCTCTGACCTTGTCTAATAAAAGCTGTCTCTGGAGAAGGTAGCGACGCAATCCAGAAGTTTCTACAATGATTCTGTACCAAACCATCAAAAATCGAATGTTTGACCTCACTGTGACCTTGACCTTTGACCGATTTTGACCAAAATCGAATCAGCGCTAGCCATCACCCTCCTGAATCCTGTGGTGTAATTTGACATTGGTAGCTTCTTCCATTCTCGAGTTATCGTGCCTACAAACAAACAAACAAACACACACACAAACAAACACGCAAACAGATGACGGAAGTCATCAATATACTTAGGAAATCTTTAGATTTCGTAAGTAACAAACAGACAAACAAGCAGTCATAGACTGGTACTTACGAAATCGTCAACTTGACCTCTGACCTTGTCTAATAAAAGCTGTCTCCAGAGAAGGTAGCGATGCAAACCAGAAGTTTCTACGATGATTCTGTACCAAACCATCAAAAATCGTAACGTCGACCAAAGCAAAAATCTCCATTTCTCCACGCAATTATTTAATATTATTTTATCAAAGTCACAAAACCGTAATACTCGGCCATCCACCAACAATCTTTACATAATCCGACAGCTTAGCGAGTCAGGCATGCGACGATAACCTTTATTGGGATAAAAAATGACTTTTGAACACCATCTTTATCGAAAACACCGTCAGCGCGCACACGCAAAACCTTTACGTGATCAACGCCGCCTCTGCTCAAGTGCACTGCACCACGTGACGAGCCGTGACGCGGCGAGTGAAATATTTTTTATACAATCTTAAAACGTCTCCAAAACATCCGATTTTTCCAGAATTTCGACAACCGAGTTTTAAGCGTCCTAAGCGATCGCAAGAACCGAAGACAAAATTAAAATTGAAGTTAAAACGAACTCGTAACGTCGAGCGAAGCAAAAATCTCCATTTCTACACGCAATTCTTCAATATTATTTTATCAAAGTCACAAAACCGTAATATTCGGCCATCCACCAACAATCTTTACATAATCCGATGGCTTAGTGAGTCAGGCATGCGACGATAACCTTTATTGGGATAAAAATGACCTTAAACACCATCTTTATCGAAAACACCGTCAGCGCGCACACGCAAAACCTTCACGTGACTCAACGACGCGTCTGCTCGAGCGCACTGCATCACGTGACGACCCGTGACACGCGAGTGAAATATTTTTTTTATACAATCGTAAAACGTCTCCAAAACATCCGATTTTTACCAGAATTTCGACAACCGAGTTTTAAGCGTCCTAAGCAATCGCAAAAACCGAAGACAAAATTAAAGTCAAGTTAAAACGAACTCGTAATGTCGAGCGAAGCAAAAATACTCCATTTCTCCACATTAATTTACGGAATTATTTTTGACCTCACTGTGACCTTGACCTTTGACCGATTTTGACCAAAATCTAATCAGCGCTAGCCGTCACCCTCCTGAATCACGTGGTGTAATTTGACATTGGTAGCTTCTTCCGTTCTCGAGTTATCGTGCCTACAAACAAACAAACAAACAAACAAACACACAAACAAACAAACAGAAACAGAAGTGATCAATATACTTACAAAATCTTTAGATTTCGTAAGTAACAAACCGGACGATTACACTATCCCGCTCCCTCCCTCCGGGGGGGGGGGGATAACAAAATAATTTAAAATTAAATAGGACCCACATCAAAAAATTAAATATTTCTGGCTGCCAGACCATAATTCTGATCAAGATGAAATTTAAAACATGCATTCCCCATCACCACTAGACCACAATTGTGAAGTTTCATGTCTGTTGATTAAGCAGTTCCATAGAAAACATTATGTAATATTTTCTTCAATCCAATATGGCTGCCAAACCATGTGATCCATCAATTATTCCTAAACAAACTTGTGCATCCAAGGCTTGGGAAACATTTTTGCGAGGTTTCCCCTCGATCTGTCCAGCGCTCCGAAGAAGAAGATTTTGATTTTATAGATTTTAGGGTAAATCCATATGGCTGCCAATCCATGTGACCTATGACATCATCTGTGTGAGCCTTTTATTCCACATGGAGAGGTGGTCATACATGTAAAGTTTTGCCTCGATCTTTTCAGGCCTTCAGAGAAGAAGATTTTTGAAGTTTTTTTTTTGAAAACAATATGGCTGCCGAATCTCATGACCGATGACATCATCAATTTTTTTCTGGGACTATTTTATCCCTAGATGGTCCTCAAAAATTTCCATACTGATCAGATGTAGGTTTTACATTGCAATTGTAACGTCATAAAAATCACACTTATTTATACTTTTAATTATAAACTAATAATCAGTAGTTGCCATGTGCGAAGTTTCAATTTCTTCCTAAGTGCGGTTTCAGAGATACAGAGGTACAATTTTTTCCCGTTTTTCCAACATAGCTGCCACACCACGTGACCTATGCCGTCATAATTATAATTATAACTTTCTACATGAGTAGTCGCATCCATGGTGAAAATTTCATCTCAATTGTACAAGCGGTTGTGGAGAAAAACACAAAAGTTCTGTTCAGACAAGCAAAACAAACAGACAGATATTCAGACAAACAAACAAACAAACAGACCCAAAGGCAATGCTCTTACATTCGGTGAGGGTAAAATGGAATGGAAACAGGTAGTCACTTGAGGTATGGATAAACAAAGACAAGAAAAATGTTGTGCATAGCACGATACTTTGATAAATCCATTAAAAAAACATTTGATCTCAAAAATAATCATTGGTGGTTGAATTAAATGACAAAAATATGTAACTCCTCTTCAAATTTTAAGTCAATTGGATGAAAATTAGACAATTTTAGAATGTCGCCCTATGTAGACCTTTTTGACTTGTGTTGACCTCAAAAATAATAGGTCATTGAATTCAGTGACCTGATATTTCAATCCTCTTCAAATATAAAGTAAATCGGATGAAAATTGTCAATTTTAGAAATTCGAGCAATGTTGACCTTTTGGCCTGAGTTGACATCAAAATATTAGTTAGTTGAATTCACTGGGCTGATATAAAAATACTCTTCAAATTTGAAGTCAATCAGAAAAAAAAATTAGGATTTTACAAATGCGGCCTATTTTGACCTTTTGGCCAATGTTGACCTCAAACATAGTGGGCGGTTGAATTCAGTGACCTGATCTGCAAATCTTCTTCAAATTTGAAGTCAATTGGAAAAAAATGTTAGGATTTTATAAATCTGAGAAAAAGTTGTTGACCTTTGGCCTACAATGACCTTTTGACCACTAAAAAATATATTGGATTCTGTGGGACTACAAACTCTACCATTTGGTGAAGTTTCATAAAGATCAGTTTGAAATTGTGACCTGTAGGCGATTAAAGGTGAGCGGACAGAGAAAACAAATGGAATAGTGGGGCAACTTAGCATAACAATTGTGCATTTTGTGAGGAAAGCACCAAATTTGGCACACTAGTAGCCTATCATATTATGAACAGATTTGGATATTCGGCCATGTCAAAATTTTTGATGGCAGTGGAAAATGGCTGCCACAGCCATCATCATCGGCTGAATTTGAGATGGCCCAATATCCAAATCTGTTCATAATATGATAGGCTACTAGTGTGCCAAATTTGGTGCTTTCCTCACAAAATGCACAATTGTTATGCTATATTTAGCTAAGTTGCCCCACTAGAAAATATCAACGTCAAAAATTTTTTTTTGCCAAATAATAAACAGACAAACAGAGAGAATGTAAAATCACTCCGAGAGTGACACTTGGCGAAACGGAACGACACTCGGTAGAACACATGCCACCACCAGGATGAACAGTTTATATTTTGTATCCCACTGATAGGTCGGATCTGAATCCGGACCTTAACCAAAATCGAATTGGCTTGTTCTTGTCACCTAATTAACTCTTCCACATAGTTTTATAACAAGTCGTCCACAACAAGAGATAACATGCGATACATCGATTTTTGGCCGATGTTTTCTTTCAATGGTGAAGAATCACTTGAAAAATTCTCGAATCCGAATCCGGATTCGAATTGTCACCGTAGATGAATCAATTCGTCCTTTTCCACCACCCAACCGGTTCACAAAGTTTCTGCGGAATCCATCCGTAATCCTTTGACATATTGTACTACATATCGTTTTTGGCCTGATTTTTCAATGGTGAAAAATCACTTGGGAAATTCTCGAATTCGGATCAGGATTCAGATCTTCACAAAAATTGAAGCAATTAGTCCTTATCACACACCCAACCTGTCCACCAAGTTTCAACCGTATCCATCTACAACTTTTTGAGATATTATGCAATATCGTTTTTAGCCCCATCTCTCAATGGTGAAGAATCATTTAAAAATCAAATAAATATGGTGTCCAGATCTGGATTCGGATCTTCACTAAAATTGAATCAATTCTTCCTTGTGGCACTCTCAACCTGTCCACCAAGTTTCATATGAATACCTTCACAACCTTTTGAGATATTGTTCTATATTTCAGTGTTCTGGGTCCTGTTCTTTTTCTGATTTTCATCAATGATCTCTCCGACTCTCTGGAAAATTCTCCTTATCTTTTTGCTGATGACTCCACCCTCTGCCATACCATCTGTCATCCCTCAGACCGGCAAGCAGCAGCTTCTTCGCTCTCTGCAGATCTGGATAAAATCACAAACTGGTCCAACACGTGGAACATGTCTTTTAATCCGGACAAATCTCACCCTCTCACTTTGTCTCTCCGAAACGACCATCTGGAACCCCCCCTCCCCATCTACTTTCTCAACACACCTCTTGAAGAAGTCCTTTTATTGAAGCTTGTGGGTCTCACTATCTGCCATGATCTTTCCTGGGAAAGCCACATTTCCACCCTGGCCTCCAAAGCCAGTTGTCGAATGGGCATCCTCCATTGTGCAAAGTCCTCCCTTGTCGCATCTGAGCTCCTGACCAAGTACAAAGCTTTCACTCACAGCCTGATGGAGTACTGCTCTCCCCTCTGGGCTGGTGCAGTGGTGCTCTTTCTGTCTTCTACCATCTCGTCTCCGGCCTCCCCCCCCCCGCTCTGTCTGAGATATGTCCCCTCCCCATATTTCGGGAGGACGCTCAAGGTCTGCCAGCAACCCCATTCTGATAAAACGTGCATTTGAATGGCACAAGAGGTTCAAAGAGGGGCGGGAGGAGGTTGAAGACGATCCACGGTCTGGAAGATTTTCAACGAGCAGAATGGTGGATAACATCGAGCGTGTGAGGCAGATGGTGCGCGCAGATCGTCGACTCACGGTACGGATGATTGCTGAGGAACTTTCCATCAACAAGGATACTGTGTGGAACATCATCACTGAAAATCTCGAAATGCGCAAGGTGTGTGCAAAGATGGTCTCCAACTGTTGTCTGTGGACCAGAAACAGCAAGGAGTCACTGTCTGTCAAGACATTGTCGAGCACCTCGAGGACGATCCAGACCTGGTCAGGAGAGTCAATACTGGTGATGAATCGTGGATATTAGAATACGATCCATAGACCAAATGGCAGAGTCGTGAGTGGAAAAGTCCAGCATCACCAAGACCAAAGAAAGTAAGGATGTCGAAGTCAAAGGTCAAGGTGATGGTCATCATGTGTTTTGACATCAAGAGCATCGTCCACTTCGAGTTTCTACCACAGGGTCAAACAGTGAATCAATACGTGAACAAGGAGATCCTCCGGCGCCTCATGAGATCAGTCCAGGTCAAGAGGAGGGATCTGTGGGAGAACAACGCCTGGGTGCTCCGCCATGACAACGCCCCTGCCCACAGTGCCCTGAGCATCTGACAGTTTCTGGTGGAGAGGAACGTGCCAACTCTGGAGCAACCCCCGTATTCACCAGACTTGGCCCCTTGTGATATTTTTTCTATTCTCCAAGCTCAAGGGGGTGATCAAGGGGACCCGATTTCCTGATGTGGAGGCCATCAAAAGGGCCGTGACGATGGAATTCCAGAGGATTCCAGAAGAAGCCTTCTGGGGGTGCATCGAAGCGTGGAAGAAGAGGATGGACAAGTGTGTGAGACTGGAGGGAAACTATTTTGAAGGGCACAAGCTGTGATTTCAATATATTTTATGGAATAAAATTTCTGTGAAGTCAGTCCCATTACTTTTTTAGATGGACCTCGTATACAAAAAAAGGAAAAAAATCATTTTCAAAAAAAAATCTCTCAATGGTGAAGAATCCCTTAAAAATTCAGATCCTGATCTGGATTTGGATCGTCACCAAAATTAAGCGTTGCTGTCCTTGGCCGGTCACCGACACACACAAAAATTTCAGAACAATTGCTTGAAAACTCTGGCCAAAAATTGTGTAACAAACAGACAAACAGACAGACAGACAAACGCGACAGACCAACAGACTTGGCAAAAATTTTTTCGCCAAGTGATAATGCACAAAACCTGCCAATATACATGAAAAATCTTCTATTTTCTAAACTCGATAACAAAAAAGTGCAGGAATAATAATAATCTATAATAATAAATGTGTGTGTGTGTGTCCTCCATAACTCCAAAACCATGAAATCTATCAGCCTGAAACTTTGCATGCACACTAACGAAACTCCAATGTCGTGCATGAGTGAAATTTTAGGTCTTCTTCTTCTTCTTCTTCTTCTTCTTCTTCTTCTTCTTCTTTCGGCTGCTCCCGTTAGGGGTCGCCACAGCGGATCATCCATATGATCCGCATAGTGATTTGGCACATGTTTTACGCCGGATGCCCTTCCTGACGTAACCCTGGTCGCCTCTTACGACACAGGGATATGGTACACCTATTTTAACCGGGGTATACACCGGCCCAGTACACTGGTACTCATTTCGCCGACCTCGGAAGGATGACAGGCTGAGTCAACCCCCTGGTGTATTAATTCAGTGGCCCAACGGGGCTTGAACTCAGGACCTTTTGGATCCCAAGCCGCTGCCCTAACCACTGCGCCAACACGAGGCTCCATGAGTGAAATTTTAGGTATGTGGCTTAATTTAAATAACTCTTTTGAAGATAATTAACAGCCATTTTAATTATATACACGATCAGATGTATCCTCGGCCACCTTGCTCTCGATTGGGTCTTAATTCGCCATTTTTTGACGTTCTCAACAATGCCTTGAGTTGGAACAGGCCACACCGGTTTATTTAAGATAAAGTTTTTTTTTCTTCACTTTTCGCAATCATATCATTGAATGTCTGATCATAATACCTACAAATTCCTGGATACATTGCATTGCTTAAAAATCCCTGGAGATGCCAGCATTCGTTGTTTTATTTTATTGGTTCCCCTCAAAACCATCAAAAATTTTCATACTGATCGCATGTGGTGTTCTACATATGCAATTATGACATCATAACCAGGGCACCGAGGACATCATAAAAATCACACTCATTCCCCATGATGATTACTTGCTATGTGCCAAGTTTCAATACTTTCCTTGGTGCGGTTTCAAAGATGCAGAAGTCCAAAGTTTTTTGTTTTTTTTTCCAATATGGCTGTCATACCACGTGACCTATGACATCATAATTATCATTAAAACATTCCAGTGAGTATTTGCACCAATGGTGAAAATGTCGTCTCAATCTAACCGGTTGCAGAGAAAAACACGAAAGTTCTATGCGGACAAAGAAACAGACAAACAAATGGACCCAAATGCAATACCCTCTCCTCTGGCGAGGGTAACGAGACGCCACCAGGATTTGGAGGAGGGAGAGAGGTTTGAGAGTTCAGACTTCAGCTTAGAAAGATGTTGTTTTCTGGCTCTCCTGAGGGTAGACACACACTTGTTATGAGCTTTATGGAAAGAACTCAGAATCCCTTCAGTTGGATTAGCCTTCCATGAGGCAACGGCAAGTTTTTTTTCAGGACAACTGCCTCATCACAAGCTTCAGTGAACCATGGGCGGGAGGAAGGGTAGGACAACTGAAGACGAGAGGCGATAAATCTGTGAATGAGGGAGAGCAAGTTTCTTTGAAAGAATTCCCAGGATGAGTTGATGTTGGAGAAAGTAGCGATAGGAGACCAGTCTAGAAGTTTAAAGGCTGCCTGGAGACCCTGCCAGTCGGCTTGAGTGAAATGCCGGACTTGATGGCGCAAAAGGTGGTTCTCTGATAACAGCCGGAGAGATGTCCACTTTGACAAGGACATGGTCAGAAGAACCGATTGGAGCGAAGGAAGAACAGCAGATATTTTCAGGGGAATTTGTCAAAATCAGATCCAGAAGAGAGAAGGAAACCCAATATGGAAATTTGACAAAAGCTCACAATTAGCACAAGTTTTAACACAACACCAAACTAGAAACACACAGTAAACACAGAGACAACAAAATGACAGTAAAAACGACTGGAAAACTTATCTTTGATGAGAAAGTCGACAGAGACCCTGAAACAGAACCGCCACCGTCACTCAAGAACTGGAACAGGAAATGATTTATGCCACAACTGGAAATCCTTGCTATTTTGAAGGACAGTGGTGGTTCCAGCAGGACGGGACACCGTCACATTACGCAGTTGCTGTTGGGGAATACCTTCGTGAGGTTTTCAGGGAACGTTGGATTGGTTGTAGGCTACCAGTGCTGCCTGCTCCACTTGACTGGGCCACCTCAAAGCCCAGACCTGTCGACATGTGATAATTCCCTTTGGGACTTCATAAAAGAGATTGTTGCTCAGCAGCGCTACAAAAGCACCGATGAGCTTAAACAAGCCATAAGACTTGTGTTTTTATCGTATCATCCCACAAATGCTCCGGAAAATGTCCTGCAGAACATGGCGCAAAATAATTCTCTGTAATGACAATGATGGAGCACAAACGGATCCACTGGACACTTAAGGCATGTACCATATGCTGTAAAATGTGTAATAAAGTAAGAGTACTGTAAATGTTTGTGCTATAACTTGTAGAACCCTTCAGTGTTGTCAACTAAGATGATAAAATGCAATGTCACAATTTTTACAAGTGGTGACAAGACATTGTGGCCACTATGCAGATAGCTTGAGTATGGATCGGTGATTGTGCGCATCTGTACTGATTGTGATGTCTGTGAGAGGATCCTGTCAAGGTCGGTGTGGCACATTATTCACTCTAAAACTGCCTTCAGCCACCTCCTTCCCTCTCCCCAAAAAAAGAAAACCACAAAAAATGAATAAATGCATAAAATGTCTTTTTTTTCTATTTTTATTTTCACACCTTGGTGATCTCCCTGAGTCTGCCACACCGTTCTCATCCGCATTCCTCCACCCATCCCCCCCCAATGAAATCACACCGTTGGTTTTGACACATTTATTTAATCTGGTGTTGGTACAGCGCAGACATGATGGACCGAATGACCTCCTCCTGTGTCAAATTTCCTTGTGATTCCTTGTGAACGGTGCTTCATCTTGATGGAACATACAGGCGGTGAAGCATTATCCGAATTAAAAATAAATAAAAAAATAAGTTTGAAAGGCAAACACATCATGATTGTTTTGTCTTGCATCTCAAAAACATGTTTTCGGAGGAAGAAATTTTGCAGAACACTTCATGTTCACATGCCTTTGAAGCAAATAGATAAACAATCACAACGTTGTCGAAGCAGAAACACATGCCAGGTCACAACATGTAAACTAACAAACTAAGGAAGTTTGTATAGATCATTGGTGAAACTCAAAACTGATGGCACCACCAACTCGTATGCAGGCAAAGCTCAGGCCTGGTATTTTGACCACCCAGTGGTTATGATTAGGGAATGTGCTAAGTGTTAAGTATGCTTCAAAGGGGGAGAGGGCATCACACAACTGTAACAAGCAGATGGTGAGACGAAGGCAGAAGTTGTTCTACAAGTACAACACAGATAATAACCATAAACTCACAAGTGATATACACATAGACACGTGAAAAGAGATGCTAAACAGACAATGGACAGTGTGGAATCCAGATAGACATGCTATATTGGCACAGGAAACACGAGACTCAGACTTAAAAGGGAACCTAAACACTGGACTTGGACACGCAGAGTGAGGACACATGCAATATGGACACGCAAGATGTGTACTGATGAGAAAGGAATTGTAACATGAGAGGCGCACACACATGACAGGCAGGTTGGCAAGTCCACCCCAAAATGCACAAAAACTCCAGGAAGCTGAAAAGATTGGGGTGAAATAAAATGTATTATGTGTCTACGATAAGGATTGTTGCTTGAAATGGCTCACCAAGCTTCTGAAATAAGTCAAAAAACACTTGGAAAAGTACGTGAGAGAAAGCGGTGTGCCTCTGCCCAGTGAAAGACTTGGAAAACTTTCTCAGCTCGCCGAATGGGCAGCTGCCTGCAGAACTAACTCCCAACCACATGAGTCGGTGCAAGGCCCGAGTGGTGGGACATTTGTTACACAACCCACTGATGGATTTCTACCAGTGAATGGACTGTTTATCTGGATTAGGTTCATCTGGACACTGATAGGAAGGAGATATTTGGGGCTTGTGAATGTACAGGATAAGTTTAAAATGATGATATTTAATATTAATCATGTTGGGAGGGGGGGGGGGTTTGGACCTGTGAGGGCTGTTATAAATAGATTTTTTATTTTGTTCTGGAACAAAAATAAATTCCACAATTTTTTTGCATCTCCTGCTAAAATTTGAAGTGTGTGTGTGTGTGTGTGTCATTGATGTGGCCCAGGAACCAAACAAACAACATATTCGGGTTTCCATAATTCGGGTTTCAGAAGGTGGAACAGAGTCTTCCCAAGACTCAAAATATCCACCTTCGTTTCGGTGAAGGATTGTGATTCATGAGCTAATTTGTGAAGTTTTGTTGTTCTCAGAGTTTTGTTCCAAGGGATCGTTTCAAGATTGTCACTGAGCCCCAGTCAGCCTCCAACTGTAGTTTGTTTGTGGTCACGTTTCCATGGATGGTTTATGAGATCTTTGTGAGGTTCTTCTTTATCATTCCCATTGCTCCAATATAATCACTGGTACAATTTTGGTTCTCTTCAGCTTCCAGGATCTCTTCACTTCATTTTTTATACGCCCGATATACTGTATATATCGGGGCATATTATGTGATACCGGTTGTCCGTCCGTCCGTCTGTCTGTCTGTCTGTCTGTCTGTCCGTCCGTCCGTTCCTGTCCACACTCTAACTCCCAAAGTTTTCAACTTTCACATTTCATATTTGGTACATAGGTACAGACTGTGGAGACGGTGTGTCGCGACATACGTTCGTAATCTAAAGTGGTTGCCATGGCAACCAGGATGCTGTTTTCCATGTAGTAGCACAATTCTGTATATGCCTTCTTGTTCTTCATAAATTGACATGTTTGAATATATAATTGTGTGTGAGTGTGTGTGTGTGTGTGTGTGTCACAGAGACTTTTTTCGGGTGTATATTGTGCTCACTTGTGAAGCCTGGTGTTGGCGCAGCGGTTAGGGCAGCGGCTTGGGATCCAAAAGTTCCTGAGTTCAAGCCCCGTTCGGCCACTGAATTAATACACCAGGGGGTTGACTCAGCCTGTCATCCTTCCGAGGTCGGCAAAGTGAGTACCAGTGTACTGGGCCGGTGTATACCCCGGTTAAAATAGGTGAACCATATCCCTGTGTCGTAATAGGCGACCAGGGTTGCGTCAGGAAGGGCATCCGGCGTAAAACATGTGCCAAATCACTATGCGGATCATACAGATGATCCGCTGTGGCAACCCCTAACGGGAGCAGCCGAAGGAAGAAGAAGATTGTGCTCACTTGTGGTCTTGTTAGGTCTTGATATTTGGTTGTTTTCTTGATTTCTGCATTATTTACACCAAAATCACTGGGTCCTGAAACTTCAATTAACAAGGCCTTCTTTTCCTTTTTGGATTTGAGTACTATGTCTGGTTGCAGTGCTTTGTTTTCTATTTTCACACCAGATGGGATCATCAGGTCATATGTGAGCATTATATCCTTGTTTTCAATGATGGCTTTTGGTTCATGTTTTCATGAGTTTTGTGGAACTGGGATATGGAAATTTCTGCAGATGTGCCAGTCGATTACTTCACATACTTTGTTGTGTCTTTGTGTGTACAGCTGCTCTGACATTAGTTTTTCACATCCTGGTAGGAGATGGCTTGTGCTTTCTGTTTCTATCTTGCAAAATATTCACCTGTCCGATTGGCTCAGTCCTGCCATTTTTTTCAAGCCATTTGTGTAGTGTCCTTGGTCTTGGACATTTATAATGATTCTTTCTCTGTCCAAATTGAGCTGACCTCTTCTTACCCATTCCAGTGATCCTTCTTTGTCTATCCAATCTGTCCAACTCTTTTATATATTATTTCAGCTCTTTTGTATTCCTCCCAGTTTTCACTATATATCTGTTGGTGTTTTGTCTTATATTTTTCTTTTGTCTTTTTTTTTGCAATTTTTGGGGCTGTGTTTGTTGCTGTTTTGGTTTGGTGTGTGACATCTATTCACACCTGTTTTTCGAAGGTTTTTGCAAGGTGAGTGAGAGATATCTTTTCTGCCTTGTTGTGTTCATGTTTGTGTACAAATTGTATTCAGTATTCTGTTAACTTTTCATGTACTCTGCTCATCCTACAGTCATCGCTCTGTGCACTTGATTGAGTGCCATCAGGCAGCCAGCTCCTTCTTTCCTCGGCAAGTACATTCTCGGGATGCATAGTTTTTTGTAGAACATTTTGTGAATTGTGAGAAGTTTCCTTATTTGAATATCTAGCTTTCTGATTTTACACTTGTGGCCAGTTTATTATTCCACAACTGTATTGGAACACTGATACTGTTCGTTGGTTTATGTCTTTGATTTTGTTCCTTGGGGAGAGATATGTTTTCAGGATCAGCCTTGTTCTATGCAAGTATTCTTTGATAATTGTTTTGTGGATTTTTTAATGACATGTTTGGGGGCTCTCTTCGACTCCAAGGTATTTGTAAGATACTTCATTGTCTAGCTCCTGTATTGTTTTTTTTAGGTAGATTTTTATGTTGTCTAGTTTTGTTGGTCTACCTTGTACGAATGTGCATTTGGCGCACTTATCTTGGCCAAATTCCATTTGGATGAATCTTATCAAATATGAGAATGCTGATGTCGTCAGAGTACCGTTTCACTAATTTCAATTGTTCTGCCAATTTTTAGATTTCATAAGTATATTGATGACTTCCGTCCTCTGTTTGTGTGTTTGTTTGTTTGTGTGTGTGTTTGTGTGTTTGTGTGTTTGTGTGTTTGTGTGTTTGTTTGTAGGCACGATAACTCGAGAACGGAAGAAGCTACCAATGTCAAATTACACCACGAGGGTGGAGGGTGATGGCTAGCGCTGATTACATTTTGGGCAAAATCGGTCAAAGGTCAAGGTCACAGTGAGGTAAAACATAATTCCGTAAATTCATGTGGAGAAATGGAGTATTTTTGCTTCGCTCAACGTTACGAGTTCGTTTTAACATCGATTTTAATTTTGTCTTCGGTTTTTGCGATCGCTTAGGACGCTTAAAACTCGGTTGTCGAAATTCTGGTAAAAATCGGATGTTTTGGAGACGTTTTAAGATTGTATAAAAAATATTTCACTCGCCGCGTCACGGCTCGTCACGTGGTGCAGCGCGCTCGAGCAGACGCGTCGTTGATCACGTAAAGGTTTTCCGTGTGCGCGCTGATGGTGTTTTCGATAAAGATGGTGTTTAAAAGTCATTTTTTATCCCAATAAAGGTTATCGTCGCATGCCTGACTCGCTAAGCTGTTGGATTATGTAAAGATTGTTAGTGGATGGCCGAATATTACGGTTTTGTGACTTTGATAAAATAATATTAAATAATTGCGTGTAGAAATGGAGATTTTGGCTTCGGTCGACGTTACGAGTTCGTTTTAACTCAGATCACAATTCTGTTTTCACTTTTGGTAATGGCTAAGTATGCTTAACACTCAGTTGTCGAAATTCTGGTAAAAATCGGATGTTTTATGAGATTTATCTCAGGTGTCGTATTTGAGGTATTATGTACTGAAGATTATGCTAATGAGGGGGATTGTAACACACGGCATTACACGCTCGTTCGGTCATCTCTATCATCTCAGTAGAGATGACGTAATAATAAGTCTCGAAGTCTGTCCGCCCGTCCGTACGTACGTCCGTCCGTCCGTCCATCCATACATATATCCGTCCATCCGTCCGTCCACAATCAAACCGAGTGGAGACAAATAACCAATAGTGGAATGGATAGAGGTCGATGAGACATGCACAACGATATAACTTTCAAGGTCGTCCAAGGTCGAGGTCAATATCACGAGGCTGTCAAAGTTGCGAAAATCGTCGATTTCAAATCGTATCTCCTCCCTCATTTATCAAGAGAGATCAAATGTTATTAGTGATTCAGATACTACGGACTATTATCTCGAACAAGATGAGCCATTTTTTTGAAATTTGCTCTCGTTCCGATTTTATAGCCCTTCAAACTTCGCTCTGATTCCGCGTATGGGCCGTTCATAAAGTACATACAAAAATAAAAGAATTAAATTAAGAACCGGAACTCTCCGAGACAAATATTACATTTGAAGCTTTTGTCATATTTAACTAAAACAATGGAACACAAGTTTATATTCACACTTACTTTCATTTATGACATTAACATTGTCTTGAATGTCAATTTGTACTTTTATTTTCATAAATGACGTGCTGTGATATTAAAAGAAAAAGGTAAATTACACTGCTAGGGTAAATTAAAAAGGTATATTAAAAAAGGTAAATTACTGCATTGTCATGGCTTACAAACATCGGTTCATAAGGAACTGCTGGCTTTGCAAGCGATTAGCGATGTATGAGGGGGATGGGTGGTTTAAAGCCCACGTATGGCCTGCGTACAGGGGTGGATGGGTGGTCACTAGCCTACATACAGAGGGGGGTGGATGGTTTTGAAACCCGGAAGTAGAGCGTACGTACTTTATAAACTGCCCCTATTCCAGTCTGGCACAGAGTTACTTACTTTCGACCTCTGGCAGAGATGACCGGCACTCCCGCTCGGGGTTTTTTTTTAAGTCAATTTCAATCCTGTCTTCACTTTTGATAACGGTTAAGTATGCTTAACACTCGGTTGTCGAAATTCTGGTAAAAATCAGATGTTTTATGAGAGGTTTGGTACAGAATCATCGTAGAAACTTCTGCTTTACGTCGCTACCTTCTCTAGAGACAGCTTTTATTAGACAAGGTCAGAGGTCAAGTTGACTATTTCGTAAGTACCAGTCTATGACTGCTTGATTTTCATTTGGTGCAAAGAGTTTTAAATCATCCATGTACAGTTCAGTAGATATACAGTAGATGTATCACCTTTCTTGTTTTTTTTTGGACTTTCTTTTATTGGTTGTTGGGGTGTATCCATATCATTGCTCATTAATGAGGTGACTTAGTGGATCAAGAGCAAGGCAAAACAGGAGGGGGAAGGGGGGGGGTGGTTGTGGCAGTCTTCTTAAAAGATCTTGCGTCGTATCTTAACTCTTGGCATTTCGATCTTTCCTTCTGAGTGCTGCAGGATTAGTGTGATATTTCAGAGATCCATGGATTTTTCAATCAGCTTGATTATTTGGGTTTTATCTTGTACATTTGCATGCACTTTATCATCCATGAATATGGAACACTATCAAAAAGTGGTTTTTAGCTCGCCTGTTCGAAGAACAGAGAGCTATAGCGGTACCCCCGGCATGAGCGTGAGTGTCAGCATCAGCGTGAGCGCGAAAATGTTAAAGTTTTGGTGCAAGTTATTTCCTTTCTAATGTTTTTATCTACCACACTATTTTTTACTGATTACAAGATACAAATACATACATTGCTTTAAAATTATTTGGATCAGACCACTGCAATGCTTTATAAAAAATATTATTAGACTAGTCTTTTAAAAACGAAAAATGTATAAACAGGCGAGCATTGGGTGGCTTTGACACCAACTCTCTGGTTTATAGTCTATCCAGGCTGTGAATAGTGAGGCTGTGGAGAGAAAGAGACAGAGACAGAGAGAGAGAGAGAGAGAGAGAGAGAGAGAGAGAGAGAGAGAGAGAGAGAGAGAGAGAGAGAGACAGACAGACAGACAGACAGACAGACAGACAGACAGACAGACAGACAGACAGACAGACAGACAGACAGACAGACAGACAGACAGACAGACAGACAGACAGACAGACAGACACTTATATCGACAGCCAACACTAGAATGTACTAACAGTAAATTGTATGAACCTCACACCTCTCAATCAATGATTTTTTTTCACATATTCCTCTATTTCCATGAGTCCGATTTGCATTCAGGAACAGAACATTTATGGTTAACCATTTTGAAATTGCCATTCCTTCATTTAAATGCTGACAATTATGTTAAAAAAATTATTTGAATTACAGATTTCGTGCTTGTAATGGCAGGTTAAAAGTGCCCTGCGAGCCGAACCTAATCAGCGCGCGTGCACACACACACACACACACACACACACACACACACACACACACACACACACACACACACACACACACACACACACACACACACACACACACACACACACACACACACACACACACACACACACACACACACACACACACACACACACACACACACACACACACACACACACCACCTCATTTCGCATCCATACATCATTTTGAAAGTCGAGTGTTGAAGAATGTTTTATATTATTGAAGTCGTGAGAAGAAACTTTATTTTTGTGTTCATAACAGGTAAGGTAATAACAGAGCAGGTGAATTTGTCCACCAGCTGCTGTACACACTGCAAGTTTGTTTATATACTTTTATTGCACTGCTAAAGGAAGGAAAGAGGTATTGGCCTGTGTTTCAGTGTTAATAGGGAACGATTCATATGAGTTTGCATCCGCTCATCTTACACTTCACCAGATGTCAATGCATAGTCAAGTGCACTGTGCATTTGGAATGAGCGGTCAGGAGGGCATCATGAAACATGTAGCTCGATGAAGAGTACAGAAAGCTGCTTTCGCATCGATATTGGGGTCATTAATTATCATGTGGCCGTTAAATATTTCACAAGATGAAGATGTTCGGCTGGCCAGTACCATGACCGCAATATACAGCCTTGTCTATGTTCAGAATATGGTAAACTAACCAGCTTCAAAATGACGTTTCTACTTTCTAACTGCATGTACATGAGTTTTTTTTAAAATAGCTGTTTAATAAGGTCAAAGGTCAAAGAAGGATTCCTCACATATATTGCATTAAATAATGGCATTAGGTGACGCAAGTTTACTTTTACACAAATTACAATGATATAGGAGACAAGGGGACAAATCCACAAAGAATATGGGATTTGAACATGGGGTCACAAACTTGTGAGGGGAGTTCGGGGATGGGAACGGCAAGTAGACCGACAAAAAAACTCAAAAATTTATTATAGATGTGCAAATTGGGGATAGACTTTACCAGGATTGTAATGTGAGTTAGTGATTTATAAGTGACTTCAAGTGTCTTCCATCCATGTCTTTCGTGCTGCCCATTTTTGGAACTATATACTGACAAGACGTGGGATTATGCCTCCATCTTGGTTTATTAATGAACACAAGTCTGCTTGTTCAACTGCCCTGTCTGCTTGCTCAGTTAAACAGAGATCGCTGGGTCCACAAGGCGCAGCACCATGGCACCGAATCAAAACTCCGCTGCTCTACCCCTGGACTGGACCCTGCCGCTGCAAAGAGTTTAATGTCTGTGCGAATTGGGCAGGGAATGGGTGGTCTTGACGAGGGGGAACCTGGAAAGAAAAAAGAACGCCTTGATGAATGTTACGTGAAGTTTTCTCTGTCTTGTCTTTGTGATGAGTGCTGGGATGAACAGCCTGCTGTCTTGACAATCTGTTCCAGTGCACAGTGTTACTTGGGACTGGGACCATTTGAACCATTGTGACTGGCAACCATTCGTATCTTTTATAATTCTTTCATGCCTGGAGGCAAGTCACATTCTACTGATTATTGTCACAATAGTGTTGTTTTTGCTGCACCGTGGACAAAATGGCGGCAATACATCAACATGCTGGAACCCATCGTTCCTCCAAAGTTGTGATGCATGCTCCGATCAAGCTCGCTACAGGGTGTGCTCCATGATGTACTCCTGGAGTTTCTCACCTCCTGAGATATTGCCTGCTCCCACAACAAGAAATATGCAGCAAGGATAAGAAGACATGGAAGAAGGTTAATGTTATATGCGCCAAAAACGTTATTTTCCGCATTGAATGTTTCAGTATTTTGCTCGGTGCAGATAGTGTAATTAATATTTTGAGGCTCAAAGGATCTTCATGCTATATTGGGGAAATGCTCAAAAGCAGTGCATGTGGCTAATGGATGATTGCATAAATAATACGTGATTCAGCTTCACAGCCAAGTCGGCAACACTTGTAAATTTCTGTGTGTAGTTTATAATAAATAAATTCAAATCCCGGAACGATTTGACTGGTGAACCATATGCACCCGGAGTGTGAGGGGTTGAATGCATTCTCGATGATGTGACCACGGGGAAAGTTAATCTCTCAGCTTCTTCCTCATGGTTCAACAATAAGCAAAAGGTTATATTAGGGCCTCGGAAAGTATCATTTGATAGCTGAGAAGGTCAACTGGATTTCTGGCTTCCATGTGACTCTTGGGATTTGTGACAGATGCATTACAATCACAAAGCCCAAACTGTACACAATTCTGTACATTACACAGTGTCACTACCTGCACGCTATACAGCTTTAGACACACTCAGAGCTGGATGCCTGCTGACCTTGGTAGCTGAGGAAGGTCTTCTACTCCTCCGATTTCATTTCAGATGCCTGTCAGAGTCAATGCCTCTTTGAGTGTTGGCAAAAGTGGCCTCAAGAGTCTGATGCAAAGAGAACAAAGTCATGTGCTCTCAACATGTCTGCTTTCTGATTGTGCTCACGTTGTTTGCTTCATGCCCCCAAACCAGTCTTTCTATTCCCCATAGATCCTTGGATTTTAACCTGTTTGTTTGCAATCGCTAAATCACAACAATAAGTATTCTGAGCAAAGTGCTCGTTACTGAGACTACAATATTTATTGACTCCATTGAAACCTTAATTGAATGCTCATGTTGCTAAAGCATCCGTCCTTGAATGTTTTCTCTTCCAATTGAATATGACCTTGTGTCGTGAGAAATGCGCTGCCTCCGTGGGGTGTATCGGAGATACCCTCTCTTTGTTTCTGGTGAAGGTGGCTTGGGGCATTGTCATGAAATTAAGCGGTTGCAAAGTCTTTCTTTTTTTTTTTCCTTTCCATGAAATTAAACTTTTTTGTTCCTGTTATCTTAGGGGAATTTGGACAGCATTGCTTTTCATTGGGAGCAATGTTTCTTTTACATGCCCATTATACGTTGCCCCAACGGCATTGAAAGCAAAACACAAAGGCCAGGTAAATTATGTGGAGACCAGACTAGGTGGGGCAAGCAGATTATCCTACCCTGAAGGTCATTAATGAGTCAGCTGGGTTTTCACCAACAATCCAATGGTGACGGAGCAGTTCGTCTGAAACTCACTTGACTTCCTGAAGTTTGGAATCCAATTCTGTATTACTGCTTCCTTCAAGTGGATTTGAACCAACAATTTATTGGATTCCAATCCAGTGTCTTTGCCAACGATACACAAGCACATCAAAACTAAACTTAATCTCACCATTAATCTAATCTAACTTAACATTTGTATCCATGCATAACTGCCATGCATGCATATCCCATTTTAAACTCAAGGAAAGGTATTGAGCCAGGGTACACAATGGCCCACTACTGAATGTTCACAACCTAAATGCAGACAAGAGACCTGGCTTTATGTTGTTATGTTTGTAGTGTAGATGGAAGAACTTCATGGTAAAGGTAAAATTGTATAGGGTAGCTTCGTCCGGAGACATTTAGGAGACATTTTGATGTTACTTAAGTTGGGAAACTGTCAGCTTAGGTGTTGCATGTCACCCCATGGGGGTGGTATGTGTTAATTAGATATGGTTTAAGGATAATTTCTCCCAGTATGTGATTGTCCCCTGAGACCTTTTCCTATGTTTTTGCATTCCAAGATCGGTCGATAAAAAGGAATCCCGTTCTTCGAACAACAACAACCAAGCCGGACATTTCCAAGCAGGCAAAAACCCCACCTCCAGGAATGACAACTGGCAAACCACGTCCCTGGGGTGGGTGATTGATAGATGGTATGTGAGAGAGAGGAGAGACGAGGATTGAGTCAGGATCGGCAGTCGGGACACAAACGGGTGCGGGAAGGGAGGTCCGGTGAGGTACACGCTTGTAGACGGAGGCCTCATTTTCTGGCTTCACCTCGATACAGTGAAGAAGGCTGCAAAATTCTCATGTCTGTGCTGAGGCAGATTTGCCCTTGTGATGGAGCAAGATGCCAGCCATTGACTGTTCAGCTGGGTCATGTGAGACCATGCCGTGGAGCCTCATGTTGTGCCATCGGTGAAGAAGGTGGCGCCATTTTGCAGAGGAGCGGTGTTGGCAAGTGTGATTGTGAAAAGAGACTGCATGGTGGTTTCTGAGCCCTGGTGTTGAATATCACCACCTGAACTACCTCCCATATGCTTCCCGCCGACCTGGTCACTCTACTTTGGACTTGCTGCTTCTACTCTCCCAACAATGGATGGAGGCCTTCAATGTCAGACATGAGATCAATCTCTGGACATATCTCAAGCTTTTAATACAGTCTGGCATCCTTCTCTGCTGTCAAAACTCTTTGCCTATGGAAATTAAGGCCAACTCCACTCCTCCACTCGTGGATTACTGACTTCCTCGACTTTTGTTGCCAACATATGGCTCTCGATGGAATCCTGTCTTCTCCTCTCCCTGTCAAGGCTGGTGTACCACAAGGCAGTGTTCTTGGCCCCACTCTATGGAAAATCCTCTTTATGACTTTGCTGATGACTCTACTCTCCACCTTGACATTTCTCATCGTTCTGACAGACAGGCAGCAGGCTCTTCCCTTTCCTCAGATCTTGACAAAATCACAAAATGGTCAAACACTAGGAGTATGTCTTTCAATCCTGAGAAATCCTACACACTCACTCTTTCTCTCCGAAAGGACTGTACTACAATTCCTTCCATCTACTCTCTCTACAACTCTCTAAAAGAGGTTCAGTCACTCAAACTATTTGATCTCCCTGTCAGCTATGGTCTCTCTTGGGCAAGCCACATTTCAATGTTTGCCTCTAAAGCCAGACTGGGCATCCTCCATCATGAAAAGTCCTTCCTTGGTACACCTGAGATCCTGTCCACTTACATTTCTTTCATCCACTGCTTGATGGAGTACTGCTCTCCCCTCTGAGCTGGCTCCCCTGCCTCATGTATTGGGCAGCTTGATGCCCTGGAAACCAAGGCTTTGAAGATCATTAGAATCTCCTGTGATGAAGCTGAGTCTATGGGCATATCACATCACCATCACTGAAAGGTCGGTGGTCCCTCTGTCTTCTTCAGCATCATTTCTGGTCTTGCACCCTCTGCCTTCTGCATGTTTAGTCTCCCCAAAGTACTGTATCTGCAGAATGCACATGGTCCACCAGCAACCCCATCCTAGTGAAACTGCCTAAATCCATAATCACTGCTCACTTCCTAATTTAATCCTCTTTTTTCCCACCTGTTGAACCAACTTCCGCTCTCTCTTCAATCTCATTCTTCCCTCCAGGTCTTCATGACAGCTGTTCACCACCATCTCAAGTCATCCTCCATCCAAAACCATGATCTTTTCTACACCATTTCAACCACCCTGCACCCCTCCCAAAAATTTACTCGTGTATCCACCTTGTCCACCCCTTGTGTTCCCCTCTACCCATCATCGTTACCTGCATTCCTTGTTTGTCTATCTCCGTTTACTTTCTCCCTCTGCCTTTCTGTTGGTGTTTCCCCTTTCTCCTGATGTTCCTTTTGTTATGTTGTGTCCTGATCAGTTTTCTCATAGCTCTTCCATGACCCTTAACCATGTATACAAAAAAAAAATAATTAACCATCATGATGCCCCACAGTCTACAATTATCTACACATCAATCTTCACACAGCCTTCCATGGAGGTCTTTGAGCCAAGTACTAAATTTGAAGACTTTCCCCTCTACCTTCTCTTCTTTTTGTTTATTTGCACAATGTGTTTCAAGGTTTCTTGATGATACACTGGAGAACAACAACAAAAAAACACTTTCTCTCTGCTACTGAGATTAATGTAGGTGTTCTTTATTAATTCGAGCAGGTTGATTGCAAATCTGAGGTCATAATTGACTCAGCACATCAAGATTTGTAGTTACAGAAACATGATATTTTTCAGGCATTGTTTATGAAACGATCAAGCACATTGCACAATATAAACACATTGTATAATGTACAGTGACAAATGCTTTAAGCACTTACGTTTATGCTTGTGATGAGCAGTGATTTGTCTCTAAAGAAACCAACAGTAGTCCCCATCATGTTGGGGTTGAAACTCTCCTGATGTATTGGTGGAATCTCTCACCATGCTCATCGTCATCACCGACAGCACCAAGTTTGGCTGGGAAGAAGTCCAAGTGTGAATGAAGAAAATGCAACTTCAGGGACATACGGCAACTCATTTCTTCAAAGGCCTTTATCATATCTTGAACCAACTCGGCAAAGTGGGCGACTCTGTGCTTCTCCAGGAAATTGTGGACGACCAGTTTGAAAGCTTCCTATGCAGCAGCTCCAGTGGGTTCAGTTTTGACTGGAAGACTGGATCAGACAATAAATCCCGAATTTGTGGTCCAATAAATATTCCAGCCTTCAATTTGGCACCAGTTAGAATCGCTCCAAATTTTTCTGGCAACCGAAGTAGTGCTTGTATGCGACCTTGAAACGATTGATTATGTTTTTCTGTTGATTGTGAGGCGTATACTTGCCACATTCGTAGCAAAAGTAGTCTGCCCTGTTCAGATGCGTTCGTCTATTTATATCAATCTGAAATCTAATAATATTAAAATATATAATATTATTATGATATTGAAGTATACATAGTATGAACAAGCTCAAATGAGCTAAGATCCTCGTCCTCTTAATAATGACGTCATAAAAACGAATATGACGTCATTGTGATGTATCAGGTTTGCGATAAATTATCTGTGCTAATGCCCGGCTTGATTCCTGCAAACAAATTTCAAACAGCTTTCCTAGTTTCGGAGATAATGGTATAGGCGATTTCCATTAGCAGCGATATTATGACGTCAACTTTTTTTTCTAGGAAGAATTTCCAAAATCGGAGATGGTTACTGCCTGCGCATGGGCTTTCTGCATATACATGTCAAGATTCATGAAGATCCGATGAAAACTCTGGGTTGTGAAACAAAAAATGTCAAAAAATAGGAATGACGTCATAAAAATTGATATGACGTCATCGTGATGTATCATATGTGCGGTAATTCATCTCTGCTAATGCCCTGTTCGATTCCCGCAAACAGAATTCAAAAACCTTGCCTAGTTTCGGAGATAATTTTTTAGGCGATTGCCATTAGCGGAGATATTTTGACGTCATAACATTTTTTCTCGGAGGAATTTTAAAAATCGGAGTTGGTTACTGTCTGCGCGGGTTATTTTTACATATATATGCCAAGTTTCAGGAAGTTTCGATCAAAACTGTAGGTTGTGAAACAAAAAACTCCACACGAAGAAGATGAAGAACAACAACGTGAGTAAGTCTTAGAGATCCTCCACGAGGATCTAAAAAGAACACTCAAAATATGTGACGTTGGATTTCCATTTTTTTGTCTGTAAATAAAAATCCATACGTGTTGGGGTAATTCTGATTTCAGATTAAAAATCAACACACTCACATTAGTGGAAGACACATTATTTTACCTCATTATCAAATTTGTTGTTGTCCGGTGTTATTATCAGAGAAAAGCTTTGAGAGTTACTGATTGACATGAACTTTACTGTTTTTGGACAGCTGAATCCTTTTTGTATGAATGAACAATGGAACAATAAAAAGTTGTAGTACCATTATTTATTTGGTACATTATTTCATGCACAAATAATATAGAAAACGACTTTGTGGCACAGCCAATTCTCCAAGGTGACAAAAAAAAAGAAAGAAGAAGAAAACAAGTCAAGGTACATTCAAACTACAGCATCCCCATGCCAAATAAATAAATAACTCCTCCAGTGTGCGACATTGCCGGGGCACCTGGCGATGCTGCCGCGCAACACATGGAGACGGAATTGGGAGGGAGCGGTGTCCAATAATTGATTGATTAATTTATTAATTGCACAACTAAAATAAATTAAAAAATTCTTATAATTACTTTCTCAATCAATTACCTAATAGCATACCAAAAAACAACACTGTTTCATCGAAATCTGTAACTTCTTGAAAATTATGTAATTCATCGAAAAATGAGTAATTAATAAAAATACTCTTTGTAGCCAAAGCACTTGTTCACTGTCGTGTCCAAATATCAGCTTCCTAACTCAAAAGGCATCTGAGATTTTGCTCAGATGAGAAACAAAATAATTAAGTAATTAATCAATTAATTGTTTATTCAAAATTAAAAAAATGCAGTTTTTGCCAAAGCACATCTTCACGTTTGTCCCAAAATTTCAGCTTCCGAGCTCAAAAGATGGCTGAGATATCGACCGGACAAACAAGAAAGCAAACAGAGTAAAAACTGAGTACTCCCTTCCTTTGGCATCCGGCGATGACGTCATGCATCACCTGGATATGGAATTGGGAAGGAGCGGTGTACAACAGTAAATGTTACCCCGAGAACCCCTTCAATTAGTTGACTTGTGAACTGTACAAGTTGAAGTCAATTCTTTTCCCCTTTTCAAAATGTGCCACTAAAAACACTTCCATTGTAACATCAGGAAGGTCACCCACCAGTATGGAAAACAACGTGTAACATCCCAACTGTAACACTACAGTGAACCACACAGAGAAGGACAAACATCTGTCCCCAGTTATGCTGGTGCAGGTCCATTTCTTCATATTTGGGGTAAAATCCTTTTTGTGTCTCCCTGTATACCAAACCATTCAGCCCCATCCTTTGTTACAGCCTCATCCCAAGTATTTCTGGGCCAGGTGCTGATGTAATAGTGACAGTTAGTGTAAGGCCTTCACCATTGTTCGTTGGTTTCACAAGCGGCATGCTCTGGGCTAAAATCGATACACACTAGCAATTGTGTCGGTACTTTGCTGCTCTTGTACTGTACTTTCAGGTTGATACCTTATTGACACTTTCTCCTACCTTGTGTCATAATCCATGTCCCTCGTAGGTGTATGGCAAAGGATCTGTGGTGGTGCGTTTGTTGCAGTCACCAGTTATGGGTTGTGAGTAGGTGTTGTCGCAGACATATAGGGCAACAAATAAATTCAATCTCCCTTGGACAATAAAGGAACAACAAAAGGATGATCTAATGCAATTCGTCATGATTGGTTATTACTTCCGCCACCGAAGGTGAAGGAGGTTATGTTTTCACCCCTCTCTGTCTGTTTGTTTGTTTGTGTGCAGCATATCTCAAAAAGTTCTGGACGTTTGGCACTGGATGAACTGATTCGATTTTGGTGAAGATCCGATTCCGGATCCGGATCTGATAATTTTTAAGTGATTCTTCACCATTGAGAGATAGGGCTAAACTAATATATAGCATGATATCTCAAAAAGTTGTGGACGGATTCAGATGAAACTTGGTGGACAGGTTGGGCGTGTGACCATGGCAAATTGATTTGATTTTGATGAAGATCCGAATCTGGATCTGTATAAGAGAATTATTCAATTTTCAAAGTGATTCTTCACCGTTGAGAGATAGGGCCAAAAACGAAATATAGCATGATATTTCAAAAATGTATTGGGTCAGATATGTTCTCGTGGATGAGGCATTGCGTGGCGGAGGGATGCGCTCTACCAAGTGAGTGCCCTTCTATTTGCGAATGCAAAAGGCAGTCATTTGTTCAATACAGCTTCCAAAACTTTCAAACAACCCCACACATCCCCATAACATCCATCCAGGTGCAACGACTTCCCCACGAAAGCAACAATATTGGGAAAATTGCATACAAAATACCATATCAAATAGACAGCATGTGATTATTGAATTATGATGATGAGAACAAGCATATCAATATTGCAACTTTTGTTGAACATTAACGAGAGCTTTTAATTCCTTTTGTAATTCTGCCTCAGGTAGGAGTTGATAATGCCAAAAAGAAATAAGGACAATTTTCTTAGCTCAACCAATAAGCTAAGGATGTAAGAGTTTTAGTGACAGAATATATAAATAACTCTGAATGTTTGTTGCAAAAAAAATTTCCACAAATTAACAGAGGATTTATGTATATCTGCAGAAGAATAACGTTTATGTTTACTCAAGATTAGTCTCTAATTACAAATATATAGAGGATTTATGTCCTCGTTGATTGACTTTAATTGTTAAGCAAAAATTAGTTTTTGTTGAAAACAGTAGAAACATGCGAATCTGAAAGTAGATGAAGTAAGTAATCCATCAAGAAGACTTCATGAATAACACAATGTAGAATAGTGAACTATTTTTATTCATGAAGGTTAGTGTTGACCTGCAGTTGTGGGCAGGTAGAGAAAATGTATGAAATCAATCGGACGGTCACCGAGGTTTGCGTCCATCCTGGGGAGCAAGAAGCTTCGTCGGAGCAAAATGCATTAACCCTTTGCCCTTTTTGCTCCAACGAAGGGTGAATTGTCCGAAACGTCAACTTGTCCTTGTTTCCTTCCCATGGTGGTTTTCATACCTCGACCAACATCCTGTGGATTTCATTCATTGAATACTTCAATGGCTTCTCCTGTTCGGGCTCCATCTGAACCCTTAGCTCACGACGCAGAGAACCCAGGTTTAAACTCCAAATACCATAATAATGTGTTTGTACGTTGTCCATTTATGTCCTTGCACTTCATTTTAATGTACACTGATATCTCCTAATTTTGTGCACTGATGTGCAAAAGGAAAACTGATGTTTGAAATGAAATATGACGACTATGCCACATACAAGTAATGGAGAGGTTGGTTTTAATACCACTATAAGTTGGGGAGGATTTGTTTAATGTAATTTGAATAATAATGCCATTTTTTTTCTATTCGGTATTTCGAATATTAGTTTTTAAAAGAGCAAACATTTACATCATGACCTGAGAGAGTTGTGGAATACACATTGCACAAAAATGTAATCACACCGTGGTGGGAAGAGAGTCGTAATGCTTCCCAGAACGTGCACACTTTTTGTTCTCGTGTCTCGGGAAAAAATGATTCTCAGCCTTTTCCATGTTTTTAATGCAGGTTGTAATGTAACAAAAGTACATTTCACAGCCAGTCAAGGACTGAGAAATTCAATAAGATGCTCTTTTTGCCTAATGGTGTGTACTTGAAGTGATAGGATGTGAAGTCAAAATTCAGTAATCATCTGTAGATATAGTAATTATAAGTTTATGAAATCTGAGTTTAGTTTTGCATCAATTTTGCATAAGGGGGAGACAGAAGAGGAAAGGTAAATGTATTTTGAAGATATTATAAAGGATGGAAGATGATTTAGTTGTTTTTTTTTTTTAAAAGTAAACGTGTATTAATGTGTCTTCCGTCTACGCCTTTCGTTGTACCACTTCTGGTAGTGTGGTCAAGATGGCAGTATTTCACCTCCGTACTGGCCTTATAATAACAGGAAGAGTTTATTGCTTGTCAAGTTCCAAGGATGAAGAGGAGGGTGGAGGAGATGCTGAAGGTGGATGAAGCGGACTGCCATAGCCTTTGGCTTTTTGTAAACATAGTTGAGGCCTGTGGAGGAGTGAGAACACAATGGAGAACAGAACAAAAATAACAGTGGAGAGGGGAGGTGGGGGAAGAGAAGGAGTGGGGCACAGGGTAGAATGGCAGAGGGAGACTTGGTGGAATAAAGGACATGGGGAAGAATGAGAGCAACGGTGGGGTAGGAGTGGGAGCAGGTAACACCAACAATAGGTTATAAGGACATTTTGGTGAACAGCAATTCTGGATTTTGGGAATTTTACCAAAATGGATTTACTTGTGTACTGTGTGCATGCTGCAGAAACTGTGGGGTGGAGGGGTGGGGTGGGGAGGGCAGAGGAGGGAGGAGGAGGAGGGCCTGGAAATGTCAGAGGGTGCAAGACCAGAAAGGAGGTGGTAGAAGGCAGAGAGACTGCCAACCTATCTGAAATTTAAAAGGAATAGGCCCACAGACTCAGCTTCATTGTGGGAGATTCTAATAATCTTGTAGGCCTTGGTTTCCATGACATGAAGCGGAGCAAGGTGTGAGGCAAGGGACCCAGCTCAGAGGGAAGAGCAGTACTCCATCAAACAGCGGATGAAAGCCTTGTCAGTAAACAAAAGTTCAGTTGTGTGATGGAAAGCCTGCATGACAAAGGCTTGATAGAAAAAAAAATAACCCTCACAGTGTCCAAGATTCTCCTCCTTCCGTAGAGACAATGACGCAGTGACTTTAACAAAGTCATCTATGAAATGACCTTCCAGTGGCTGGTCTTTTCCATTCTTCCTTCCTGTGATTCAAGCAGGCTGTGTACCATCACCTCGTGTCATCCACCATCCTGACCCACACTCATTCTTACCTCAATTCCTCCTTCCGAAACCAACCCAATAAACTTTCCCGTTTTAGTGGTTCCTTTCTTCCTTTCTTGTTAAT
The DNA here is from genome assembly GCF_056783735.1 of Eptatretus burgeri. Lineage (NCBI taxonomy): Eukaryota > Metazoa > Chordata > Myxini > Myxiniformes > Myxinidae > Eptatretus > Eptatretus burgeri. The sequence continues at coordinate 90,052,781 of NC_140962.1, read as the reverse complement.
TATTTCCTTGCTGGTTGTGGCCAATTGTTGCCATGCTACACCACACTCAATTTAACCTTGCTCTTCCATGAGCCTCACTTTTGTAGAGACAGATGCAGACAGACAGACAGATAGAGAAAGGGAGAGAGAGAAAAATCATGGTAATGAATGGATTGATTGGTGGTCGATTGATCACACTAAAGTGATAAACTGAAAACAAGTTCATGACTTAATACGTGACTTTCAATATGACGTATGACTGTGAACAAACTTCTGAGTGCATGTGCTGTGTGCGTTTTTATTGACTCACTTAAACTAACTGGGGCACCTTTAATATGCCGTTGATTGAGCAAAATCTGGAAGTCATAGCATCTTTTTGAGACAATTGTTAGTACTTCAATGAAAGTGACTATTTTGAAATGGTTAATCATAATTGTTGTTTTCCTGGATGCAAATCGGACTCACGAAAATATAGGAAACGAGAAGGGCACTTGGTTGTGTGAATACCTCCGTCAGGCTGATTAATTTACATTTTGTATCCCACTAATAGACCGGATCTGGATTCAGACCTGAACCAAAATTTAATCAACTTGTTCTCGTCACCTAACTAACTTATCACCAAGTTTCGACTGAATCCGTCCATAACTTTTGCAGATATCGTGAAATACCTTTCAATGGTGAAGAATCACATAAAAAAACTCCAGTGTCTGGATCTGGATCTGGATCTTCACCAAAATCTTAACATTTTGTCCTTGTCACATTCCCAACCTATCCACCAAATTTCATCCTTATCTATCCACAACATTTTGAGATACAGTGCCTCGAGAAAGTCTACACCCCCTTTCAAATTTTTCACCTTTTTTTGCCTTAAAGCCTGGAATGAAATTGCATTAAATCAAACTTTTTCCACCGTTATTTACACATCGTAACCCATAACTTCCAAGTGAAAAACAAATTCTACAAATTTTAGAAAATTAATTAAATATACAAAACTAGAATATCTTGGTTGGATAAGTGTCCACCACCACCCCCCCTTATAATAGCAACTGTAAATTAGCTCAAGTGTAACCAATCACCTTCAACCTCCCGCACCAAGTTAATTGGGCTCCACCTGTGTTAAATTGTTGTGATTCTGATTATTTCATAATAAAATTAGCTGTTCCTGTCGGTTTCCTCGACTGGGCAGTGTATTTCACAGCAAAGACTCAATCATGGGCCCCAATGAGCTTTCAAAAGACCTCTGGGATAAAGTTGTGGAAAAGCACAGATCAGGGGACGGGTATAAAAATATTACAAAGGCTTTGAATATCCCTTGGAGCACAGTCAAGACGATCATTAAGAAGTGGAACATGTATGGTACACCAAGACCCTGCCGAGATTAGGCCGTACCTCCAAATTGGATGACCAAGCAAGGAGGAGACTAATCAGAGAGGCCACCAAATGGCCAATAGCAACTTTGAAAGACCTACATACCTTTATGGCAAAAACTGGTCACTATGCAAGTGACAACAATATCCCAAGCATTTCACAAGTCTGGCCTGTACAGTGTGGTGGCAAGAGGGAAGCCATTACTCAAAAAAGCCCACCTTGAGTCCCATTTGAGGAATGCAAAAAACCACTCCAGAGATTCTGAAGCCAAGTGGCAAAATGTTTTGTGGTCTGACGAATCCAAGATGGAGCTTTTTGGCATAAATGCAAAACATTATGTTTCACGCAAACCCAACACAGCACATCCCCCAAAGAACACCATCCCTACTGTGAAGCTGGTGGTGGCAGCATCATGTTATCAGGATGTTTATCATCAGCAGGGACTGGGCCACTTGTCAGGGTCAAAGCAAAAATGGATGGAGCAAAATACAGGAAAATCCTTTAGGAAAACCTGCTGCCCTCTGCAAGAAAGTTGAAATGGGAATGGAAGTTCACCTTTCAGCATGACAATGACCCGAAGCACACAGCGAAAGCTACACTGGAGTGGCTAAGGAACATAAAGATAAATATCCTTAAGGGTCCCAGTCAGAGCTCCGACCTAAATCCAATCGAAAATCTGTGGCGTGACTTGAAGATTGCTGTCCATCAACACTCCCCATGCAACTTGACCGGGCTTGAACAGTTTTGTACTAAAGAATGGACAAATATGTTTCAATCAAGGTGTGTAAAGTTGGTAGAAACCCATCCCAACAGACTCACAGCTGTAATTGCTGTCAAAGGTGCTTCCACCAATTATTAACCCAGGGGGGCGGGGGGGGGGGGTGGACGCTTATCCAACCAATACATTCTAGTTTTGTACTTTTAATTAATTTTCTGAAATTTGTAGAATTTGTTTTTCACTTGGAACTAAATGGAAGTTGTTTGTTACGATGTGTAAATAAAGGTGGAGAAAGTCTGATTTAGCGAAATTTAATTCCAAGCTCTAAGACAACAAAAGGTGAAAAAATTGAAAGGGGGTCTCGACTTTCTCGAGGCACTGTATCTTGCACATAAACAAAACAGACAGACAGGGGTGAATACATTACCTCCACTCACCTTGGGTGGATGGAGGTAACGAGCAAGGGTACCCGGCATTGCCTAGTGCTGTTCTAATCCTGTTGGCATTTTGAAGAAATCAAATTTTGTTTTTTCAATTTTTGGTGCATGTGTGTGTGTGTGTGTGTGTGTGTGTGTTGGGGTGGGGGGGGGGTGTAAAACACTTCCCTACACTCATTAAGGAATAGGGTCAGTGATAATTTAATATTACCTTTCACATACTGTAGCTCCAAAGACTTTGGCACTATAAAAAAACAAAAACTTTCTTTTTTAAGCATTTCAATTTTTTGCCTAAAACATTCCACAGCACTCATTGATGAACCTCTGAAAGGTTGACGACAATCCATGAGGTCATCACTGAGAAAAATGGTGACAGACAGACAGACAAGCATCTCTCTTATTGTATTAAATACGAGAAATATCCATTGATGCGAAGTGTCAAGTTCCAACCATTTCCTCTTAATACAGGGGAGTGGTGGCAGTGGATAAAAAAACACACACACACACACACACACACACACACACACACACACACACACACACACACACACACACACACATACACACACACACACACACACACACACACACACACCCCTGTCTACCTAGAACATACAAGCCACGAAAGGGAATCATCACAGAAACAACTAAAACGCCACTTTGGAAAGCACATACCTCCATCAGGCTGAACGGTTTACATTTTCGATCACACTGATAATTAATTATCCGGATCAATATCCGGATTATAATCCGGATCAAACACTGTAAAACGAGAAAAACCAAATAGTCCACAACATGTATAGACGAGAAAACCGCTTAATGGTGTCAAGCATTCATGGATGATAAAATGCATGCAAGTATACAGGATCAATTCCCAAATAATCAAACATTGAGAAAGCAAAAGTGCTCTGAAATACCACATTGACATCACAGCACTCAGAAGGAAATATTGAAATACCAGGAGTGAAGGCTGTCACCCGAGATGGTGGGATCGTCTTGGGATCTAGGGTGATAGCCTGTCACCCGAGATGGTGGGATCGTCTTGGGATCCAGGGTGATAGCCTGTCACTGAGATGGTGGGATCGTCTTGGGATCTAGGGTGATAGCCTGTCACCGAGATGGTGGGATCGTCTTGGGATCTAGGGTGATAGCCTGTCACCCGAGATGGTGGGATCGTCTTGGGATCTAGGGTGATAGCCTGTCACCGAGATGGTGGGATCGTCTTGGGATCCAGGGTGATAGCCTGTCACTGAGATGGTGGGATCGTCTTGGGATCTAGGGTGATAGCCTGTCACCCGAGATGGTGGGATCGTCTTGGGATCCAGGGTGATAGCCTGTCACTGAGATGGTGGGATCGTCTTGGGATCTAGGGTGATAGCCTGTCACCGAGATGGTGATAGCCTGTCACCCGAGATGGTGGGATCGTCTTGGGATCTCGGGTGATAGCCTGTCACCCGAGATGGTGGGATCGTCTTGGGATCTAGGGTGATAGCCTGTCACCGAGATGGTGGGATCGTCTTGGGATCTAGGGTGATAGCCTGTCACCCGAGATGGTGGGATCGTCTTGGGATCTAGGATGATAGGCTGTCACCCGAGATGGTGGGATCGTCTTGGGATCTAGGGTGATAGCCTGTCACCGAGATGGTGGGATCGTCTTGGGATCTAGGGTGATAGCCTGTCACCCGAGATGGTGGGATCGTCTTGGGATCTAGGGTGATAGCCTGTCACCGAGATGGTGGGATCGTCTTGGGATCTAGGGTGATAGCCTGTCACCGAGATGGTGGGATCTTCTTAGGATCTAGGGTGATAGCCTGTCACCGAGATGGTGGGATCGTCTTGGGATCTCGGGTGATAGCCTGTCACCCGAGATGGTGGGATCGTCTTGGGATCTAGGGTGATAGCCTGTCACCGAGATGGTGGGATCGTCTTGGGATCTCGGGTGATAGCCTGTCACCCGAGATGGTGGGATCGTCTTGGGATCTAGGGTGATAGCCTGTCACCCGAGATGGTGGCATCGTCTTGGGATCTAGGGTGATAGCCTGTCACCGAGATGGTGGGATCGTCTTGGGATCTAGGGTGATAGCCTGTCACCCGAGATGGTGGCATCGTCTTGGGATCTAGGGTGATAGCCTGTCACCCGAGATGGTGGGATCGTCTTGGGATCTCGGGTGATAGCCTTTCACCGAGATGGTGGGATCGTCTTGGGATCGAGGGTGATAGCCTGTCACCCGAGATGGTGGGATCGTCTTGGGATCTAGGGTGATAGCCTGTCACCCGAGATGGTGGGATCTTCTTGGGATCTCGGGTGATAGCCTGTCACCGAGATGGTGGGATCGTCTTGGGATCGAGGGTGATAGCCTGTCACCCGAGATGGTGGGATCTTCTTGGGATCTAGGGTGATTGCCTGTCACCGAGATGGTGGGATCGTCTTGGGATCGAGGGTGATAGCCTGTCACCCGAGATGGTGGGATCGTCTTGGGATCTAGGGTGATAGCCTGTCACCCGAGATGGTGGGATCGTCTTGGGATCTAGGGTGATAGCCTGTCATCCGAGATGGTGGGATCGTCTTGGGATCTAGGGTGATAGCCTGTCACCCGAGATGGTGGGATCGTCTTGGGATCTAGGGTGATAGCCTGTCACCCGAGATGGTGGGATCGTCTTGGGATCTAGGGTGATAGCCTGTCACCGAGATGGTGGGATCGTCTTGGGATCTAGGGTGATAGCCTGTCATCCGAGATGGTGGGATCGTCTTGGGATCTAGGGTGATAGCCTGTCATCCGAGATGGTGGGATCGTCTTGGGATCTAGGGTGATAGCCTGTCACCGAGATGGTGAGATCGTCTTGGGATCGAGGGTGATAGCCTGTCACCCGAGATGGTGGGATCTTCTTGGGATCTAGGGTGATAGCCTGTCACCGAGATGGTGGGATCGTCTTGGGATCTAGGGTGAGAGCTTGTCATCCGAGATGGTGGGATCGTCTTGGGATCTAGGGTGATAGCCTGTCACCGAGATGGTGGGATCGTCTTGGGATCTAGGGTGATTGCCTGTCACCGAGATGGTGGGATCGTCTTGGGATCTAGGGTGATAGCCTTTCACCTCTCATTTCTTGCCTGCTTCGAGAACAACAAAAATAGACAACATAAAAATCGACCTAAACACAACAATATAGGAACTAGAAAATAAAGCATCATACAAATACCTTGGGAGTTGAAGAGGGCCACAAAATGGGTCACAAACAAATGTATAAAATAATTCACAAACAATACCTGCTTGGAACGAGGATGAACCTGAAAACATATCTCACCTCAAGGACCAAAACCAAAGCCATCAACCAACTTGCAGTACCAGTGTTCCAATGCAGTTGTGGAATAATAAACTGGCCATAAGCGGAAATCGAAAAATTAGATATCAAAAGAGGGCAACTCCTCACAAAATGGTTTATCAAAACCAATGCATCCCGAGAATGGACCTGCTGAGACGAGAAGGAGTTCGCGGTCTGATGGAACTCAATCAAGTGCACAGAATGACAACTGTAGGATTGGCTGAGTACGTGGAAAGCTCAACAGGTTACCGAATCCAAATTGCACGCAAACACAAAGACAGGAAGCTAGAAAAGGCATCCCTAACTGACCTTGCAAAAATTATTAAAAAAAAAAACCAGGTGTGAATCAAAAATGTCACAAATGAAGCAAAAATTTCAATATCCCAGTTTCAGAAAACTCGTGCAAACCTGAACAACTAGAAGCTCACTCGGTAGAACGCATACATCCGCCATGTAATGCCTGATCTACGAGAACATATCGGGCGGCCCAATACATTTTTGAGATATCCTGCACACAGACAAACAAACAGACACAGGTGAAAACATCACCTCCTTCACCTTCGGTGCTGGAGGTAACAAAGCATTGTGACCAGATATCATACTTAGGTACAAAATATGACTGCATTTCTCATTGCGTTGTCAGTACCCAGCGAGTTTATCCGAAAATAACGCAGAAATCAAGAATATGATCAATACCAAGATCTCAAAAATGAAGTCCAAACATCTTGTCAGTTGAAAGAGCACCGAAGTTGTTCCGGTGATAATTGGAGCAATGGGAATGATAAGGAAGAGCCTCATGGAGATCTTAAATACTATCCCTGGGAACATTACGACAAACCAACTGCAGTTGGAAGCTGTCCGGGACTCGGTGACGATCCTGAAAAGAGTCCTTGGAAGAAAACTTTGAGAAGAACAAAACTTCATAGCTCGGTCCATTAATCATGATCCCTTTACTGAAATCGAGGTGGCTAATTTGAGCCCAGGGGAGGACTCCATCCCACCTTCTGAAACCCACATATGGAGATAACAGCAAACAACAAACACACACGCATGCTTCTCGTTTCAGCAATAGATGCAAGAAAGCTCATGTAATTTGTCTTGTGGCCGAGTAACCAACCAAACGAGGTATTGATAACAGCCCTCCACAGCTCACCCACACAACTCCCTCTCGCTGTTAAGAAGCGCCTACACCAGATACAGCGTCTCCTTCGGAGAAGTCCTTCCCATTGCAGACAGACATCCTATTAAACAAATAATCAGGTTTGCCATGTTCACACGAGGCACTTCCGGAATGTTCACAGTCCACTCACTGGCAGGGATGATGGAGGGTTTGGGTAGAATGCGCCCATCCGCGACCCCTCAGGCCTTGTAACAGCCTACGTCATCGGAAGTTTGCAATACCAGTCGTTACCCTTTTGGTGAGCTGAGAAAGGTCTCCTTGGGTCAACCTTCGGGTGTGTGCCTGGAATGTCCGATCCCGAAGAGAGGATGATCACGTGTCTCTCATCATCTGAGCTGAAGCGTTTGAACATCGGTATTGCAGCACTCTCGGCAGTTCGGACACCGGATAGTGGTGAGATCATGGTGGGTGGTTACACTGACTGTTTGTCTGGTCACTCTGATGGTTACCATGCCTAAGGAGTTGCTGTAGCTGTGTCCAATAAGCTGGCTCCAATGATAATTGAGGTAACACTGGTCAACGAGCGTATTATGAGACGAATGATTCGCCACTCCTTGGGTGTCGTTTCCCTGCTCTCTGAAAATGCTCCGACTGATCTGGGTGCTTTGGGGAATCCTGAAGAGTTGTGGAGCGCCTTCAAGACCACCATCCTTGATGTTTCCGGTGGATGTCTTGGAACTCACAGTCGGGCGAAAAAGAATTTTGTCTCTCAAGGGACACTGGCTACCATGGACCAGACTCACAGGGCCAGGCTGAATGGCAGAGCTGAGCTGTTCAGGGAGCTGAGGCATAACACTGTATGTGAGCTGAGGGTGGACAAGGAGGCCTATGTGTGAGGAATCTGTGAGGAGGTAGAGCAGCACATGTAGTCAAGTGATTCTAATCCTGCTTACAGAGGAATTCGCGCATTGCGTTCCTCCAAGCCCATCCCTCGGTGTACTACAGTTAGAGCAGAGGGTGGTGGGCTCTTGACAGAGGAGTCCGAAGAGAAGGTCCGCTGAGCTAGTAACTTTGAGCGGCTGTACCAGGCTGATCCACCAGCTGTTGAGTTGGACGTCAGCGGTGTTTCTCTCCCTATTGCTGATCCTCCAATCAACTGTGATCCACCTTCATTTGTGGAAACACAGGCTGCAGTGAACCGGTTGAAATGGGGTAAAGCTCCTGGGATCTGTGTCATTCTTGCTGAACTTCTCAAGGCTGGGGGAAATGCTGTACTCATGTTGTTGCTTGCAGTTATGTTCTCTGCCTGGAACACAGGCATCATCCCAACTGACTGGATGGGGGGGGGGGGCCTTGTTGTCCCTCTCTGGAAATGAAAGTGTGATCGCCAGGACTGCAACAACTACCGATGGATGACGCTGCTCTCAGTGCCGGGCAAGGTTTTTGCTCGGATAATTCTTGATAGGGTTCGCTACCATCTGCTTGAGCACCAGCGTCCAGAGCAGTCAGGCTTTACACCAAAGAGGTCAACGATTGACCCTATCCTTGCTCTTTTGTCCTCACCGAACGCAGACGAGAGTTTTGGCAGTGGCTGCTTGCAGCCCTAGGTTGATCTCTGCAAATCATTCGATTCAGTGAATCAGAGTGCCCTCTGGACGATTTTTGGACTTCCTTCTTCTTCTTGCGTATGGCAGTTTAACTGCTGGGGTAGCTATCATTTCTTGGAAGCGCGATTGTGTCGCTGATGCAGTGCTCCTCTACCAGTACACACTGGTACTCATTTCCCCAACCTCGGAAGGATGACAGGCTGATTCAACTCCCTGGTGAATTAATTCAGCGGCCAACGGGGATTGAACTCAGGACCCTAGGATCCCAAGCCACCACCCTATCCAGGAAGCCACCACCAGGCTTTTGGTCTTTGTGGGGTGTCACCAAAACTGATCAATCTAATGTCTGAATGATACTCTGGTACTGAGAGTGCTGTGAGATGTGGTGATACCATCTCCAACTTATTTCCAGTTGTTACTGGAGTTTGTCAGGGGTGTGTCTTGGCCTCAATTTTTCAGCACTTGGATGTACTGGATTCTTGGAATGATGTCAGAGAGATCAAGCTGCGTTGCATTATTTTGGAATGTCAAGGTCTCTGTCTGACCATTATTTCACGGATGATGCAGTCATCTTTCCAGAGAATCTGGAAATCCTTTTGAGGTCCCTCATGGTGCTGAATGAGGAGTCGGAGCCACTGGGATTTCGGGTTTCCTGGGTCAAAAACTAAGATCCAGGTTTTCAATGACATCTTGGATACTGCTATCTGTCTGTACTTGTTTGTGGTGTGGATGTTCAGGTCATGGAGGGATTCACTTACCTTGACAGTGATATTCACGTCTCTGCTGGCTTTGAGCCAGAGGTCAAAAGACATCTGGGTCGGGCCTGGGGAGTCATGGATTCACTGGATCATGGGGTGTGGCACTGTCGGGAGTTGTGCAGGAGGATGAAAGTCTGAGTCTTCAGGTTCTTGATGCTCCCAGTCTTGCTCTACGGATGTGAGACTTGGACTCTGACCAAGGATCTGAGACGGAGACTTAATTCCCTTGGTACCAGGTCTCTTCGGAGAATCCTTGGCTATCGCTGGTCGGACTTTGTGTCCAACGAGCGGTTGCTGAGAGAGACTCAAATGAGATTTCTTACCTCCCGAGTCCATGAGCATCAGTTGCGGCTGTATGGACATGTGGCTCGTTTTCCTGACGCTGATCCTGCTCACCAGATTATGTCAGCAAGGGATCCTTGTGGGTGGAGGAGGCCAATTGGCCAACCACGTGCCTCGTCGTTGCAGCATGTTGATCTGCATCTCAAGGAGATGGGAATGGGCCAGGGATCTGCCTGGGGGATGGCCAGCCGGAGGCCCCTGGAGTACTGGCGGAAAGTGGACGCAGTGATGCACTGCTCCGTCGCATGCTCCCATACCTGAGCTGACCTATTAAGCAAACAATCTGTTGAGCTTAATAAGTAATAGGAACATTTCTCAGGTTCCACTTTTTTCATTGTACGAGGGGAACACACATTTATTTATTTGTTTTATTCCATCGCCCTGAAGACATTATGTTTTCAGGTTGTCTGTCTGATGGTCTGTCTGTGCGTCCGTTTGTGCATGATAAATTTTTGCGACCATGATAGCTTGTGAACCACTGAAGGGATTTTTTTTTTCAAACAATCTTGGTGCAAAGATGTATTATGATGCACAATGAACTGATAAGATTTTGGGGTCAAAAGTCATGTGACCTTTAGCTGAAAGTAGCAGATTTTCATTACTAATTTTTACCAAACTTGGTACAAAAGTGTATTCTGCTGCAAAGATGAACTGATTAGTTGTTTGTTTCAAAGCGTCAAAGGTCATGTGACTTTTTGCTTAAAGGAGCAGATTTTAGGTCCCATGATAACTTCAGATTGATTTTGAGCAAACTTGGTACAGGTATGTACTATGACCCAAAGATGAACTGATAAGATTTTGGTGGCAAAGGTCGAAGGTTGGTTGACCTTTAGCTGAAATAACACATTTTTGTTACCGTGAACCACTGAAGGGATTTTGACCAAACTTGATATAACTATGGACTGTAATACGAAGATGAATTGATTAGATTTTTAGGTTCAAATGGTCTCAGGCCTAAGGGCAACTGTTCTTTTATTGAAAATCTTCGTTATTACAATAACTTATGAATCGCTAAAGAGATTTCAATCATTTTTGACACACTTATGGACTGTTATAAAAAGATAAACGGATTCAATTCGAGATTGAACAGGTCAAAGGTCAAAGGTCAAAGGTCACGTGTCCTTTGAAAAGCATGTTTTCAGACGATAACTTGAGTTAGAAGCATCTGATGTTGTCGCTCTTTGCCTTATCTATTCGTGTCTCTCTCTCTCTCTCTCTCTCTCTCTCTCTCTCTCTCTCTCTCTCTCTCTCTCTGGACCTTTTAATTTTTCATGTGACCTTTAATTGAGATCAAACATAACAGTGGGTTGACATCTAATATGGGCGGCGACATATCCATTGATATATTCACATCAAATTATACTTTCTAGTTCACTGTTGTATCACAATTGTAATGTTGTCACTGAAGAAACATCTAATTGTATTATGATTATCTACTTCTAGGCCAGCAAATTAACTTTCATGAACCCTTTTCAGTGGGCAATCAGGCTCAACCACTGACGAACAGATTTGAAGACAAAAGGTCACTTGCAGTAAATTTGATACTGGTCGTAAAAAGAAGCATTAGAGATAGATTGACGAAATTATTTGCCTAAAATTTTTTTAAACAAATAAACAAAATAAAATCACGATTACATTTGGAAATGCAATTTGAAAGTGTATGGTCAAGCATATGGTTCGAGCGGCTTACGACTGCGGTTTCAAGAACCACATTGCATTGATAACCTCATCACCACCCAAAATGTCTGCTCCAGTGGCGTGGAATGGCCTGAGTAAGACAGGTTTACATTCACGTGGAAACCCATATTACCAGGACACAGCTGGAAATTTAGTGTTTATGGCGAGTGAGTGACGTCACAGGTGTGACCCAAATGATGCTGGTTAAATACATGTTGTTGTTTTTTTAATCAGCAGCAAGGAACCCTGACTTGTGGTGTATTTAATAGTGTAAATAATAGTTACGTGCTCAGAATGTATATTTTAGTGTTGTCAAGAATGTTCTGCTGCCTGATGAGTGAAATGGACACATTGAAGACTGGTTCATGGTAGCATTAGAGTTTAACATTGGGTATTTAATCTGTAGCATCAGGGACAATATCTACAAAATAAATACACAGGAGGAGTGTTGGAAGGAGGAGTGGTACATTGCGAAAAAGACAAGGTGAGTCTGGAAGGGAAGGTGGAGGAGAATGAGAGAAGATGGATGAGGGAGATCTTCCTCTTTAGTATGCAGCAGCACAAGGCTGCAGGATAGCATCATTGGACGAGGGTGCGGCCTCTGATGTGGTGCCTTTATATAGGTTAGGGCAGGAATTTGGAATTCGTTTAGGGTGCCAGCAATAGCTCGCCTACTCTTCAGGACAGACACCATGGGATCTTTATAGGTCTGGTGTTGGCTTATTTGTTAAGGTGGGCTGGCTGAAGATCTTAGGGTCTTGAGTTGAAGTCTCTGTCAGCTATTTAATTAACACCAGGTGAGTTGAGTCAGACTGCCATGCTTTTGAGGTCGGCAAAATGAGTACCAGCTGACTGGTAATGGGGGCATTGCATCAGTGGCACAGCTGCTCCCACAGAAAATTATGCAGCCAAGCAGGCACAGGTTGTGTCTGAATAAATAAATAATGGGATCTTGAACGTCCACCAAGTCATGCTGGCAGACAGGACAACCAGTTTAATGTCCATCTGAGAAACAGTATACACATTGATAAATCACCCTGTCTGTGAAACACCAGGATGACAGTTTATAGCTGGGTCAGGATTCGAACCCAGGCGAGACAACGCATATCTCTCGGGCCATCCTGCCAGACATGTGGAGGAGATGTAAGTGGGGAAGAGATCTAAGCAAGGGAACGAAATGGAATGTGTGGGACATATTGTAAGGGGTGAGAGGGTGGGAATGTCATAATTGCTCCATTTATGAGTATGCAATATGTAGATGACCCCATTGTACACTCACATTCCCAATTACCAACACGCAGGCATTTTGCAGCACAATGATCCCACACTGCAGGCAACGTCACTTGGCTTTCAACAAATAATAGCAATAACGTTATTTAATGGCAGAAATGATCACAATATCCTGCTGGACATCTCTGTGATGAGATGTTGACAAAAGGCCCAGACATTGACAAACAGAAAGCCCTGAAATTGAAAGAAGAAACCGTGCCTCATGCACTGCAGGAGCGAGCAATCGCACATCTTCAATGAAGACAAAGCATCCATGAAAACATGGGTTCGAGGCAGCCATCGACACCAGAGCTGGACCTACTACAGCGTGGGGTCTGCAACTCCAGCTCCAGCATCAGGGTCCTGACACCGCCACATTTGGATGGCGCATGAACGCAATGTGAAATTTCTCATTGTAAACGTTGTGATGACATTTCGTACAAGAACATTGCGATTACCTCCATGGATGCGTATCAATTTTGGGCTGACACCGTGTGCCGCGGTCTTGTCCAGCCGAATGTGGTCATTGTGGTTTGAAAAATTCAACGTGAGTTCCAATCTGATTTACCGTTGCAATGCTCTTCATGGTTCACATTAAGCAGGATATCCAGTGTGCCGGTGGATGAGATGTTGGACTTGATGCTCCATGCATACAAAGAACTAAAATTGAGAAAACTGAAGGGCTCAGCTGCCGATCAAATGCCCTTTTCTATACCATAAGGCATTAGCATTTATATGGTTTCTCGGGACGGTGGGATAGCCCGACTGTTGCGTTCTTTCTTGTGAGCTCTGCCACTGTGATTGATTCAGAGCACAATCCGATCCGACCAAATCTGATATCTGGTGCAGTGCTATGTCGGTCTGCTGCATCTTGAAGCACACCATCAAAAAGCATGTTTGCAATGTGTGGATGATTGGATACGTGTACATATTTACCTCCACCACCAAAGGTGAAGAAGGTGATGTTTTCACCCCTTCTCTGCTTATCTGTTTTTGTTTGTTTGTTTGTCTGTGCACAGGATATTTCAAAAAAGTTGTAGACGGATCTGGATGAATCTTGGCGGAAGAATTGGTTCAATTTTGGTGAAGTTCCGAATTCGGATCTTGATACGAGAATTATTTAATTTTTTTAAGTGATTCTTTACCATTGAGAGAGAGGGCTAAAAATGATATAGTACTGTATAGCATGATATTTCAAAAATGTATTGGACCCGATATGTTCTCGTGGATCAGGAATTACGTGGCGGAGGTGTGTGCTCCACCGAGTGCCTTTCTAGTTTGTTTTGGGTTCACCTGGGAGATGTCCCTACCTGGACATGACAAGTTAAAATCTGACGCACTGTGCTGATTTATCCATTGTCTACCTACGTCGTAATTTATATAAAATTTCACTGATATTGCACAATGTTTTTGTCCATCAGGTAATATATGTATGAGGATGGGACAGATGTGACCTTGAATTTTATTTATAAACGGCAGAGTAATGTATGCAGATTAATAACTGTCGGGGGGGATTTGTCTTTATACTGTTGGCAAACAATACCTGTAATCATGTGCTTCTCTGTTTAATGATGGAAATCAAGATGCTGGTAACAAATAAGGTGGAAGAGGGATGCAAGAGATCATAGTCATGACATTTCTGGTGAACAAAAACATCAAGCCTGCTGAAATTTAAAGGAGATATGCTACGCAGGATGGTTACAATCACATATTCAGGTTATGAACAAGCTGAGTTGCAAACAAATGCCCGGGTCAAATTTGCTCCATCATCATCATCATCATCATCATCATCATCATCATCAAAATACCATACTCCTGACAGTGTTGGTGCTACCGAAGTAGTCTCTCTCTCTCTCTCTCTCTCTCTCTCTCTCTTGACAAGGGTGATGCTGGGGTGGTTTGCCATTGCCTCCTAGCCAGGCTAAATGTCAAATTCCTGACGAGGAAGTAAGAACAAGAAACACTCCTTTTCCCGTTTTCAGACGCATCGGGGCTGCCGAAGCAGTTTTCCATTAGCTAGGGGGGCACAATCCCGGACCGCTTCGCAACTCTAACGCAGGACACTCAAATTGCTCATTCTTCCCAGGAAGTTGGTACAGTGTTCATTTTGTCGACCTCCTAAGGATGACAGACTGAGTCAACCCACCTGGTGTTATTTTAACAGTTGACAGGGGCTCAAACTCAAGACTCTAAGATCTTAAGTCAGCCACCTTAACCGTTAAGCCAACACCAGGATTACAAGCAGTATGTTGAGTCGGCAATTTGGAATTGAGCCAGGGTGATGGTGATAAATCGACTATTCTTCACGAAAGAGACCAAGGCATCTTTAACATCCACCAATGACCGGTGCTGACAGGCGGGTCCTTTAGCTTAATGGCCAACCGAGGGATGGCACACACATTGATAAATCACCCTGCATATGAAACACCAGGGTGAGAGTTTATAGCTGGGCTGAGATTTGAACCCAGGCTAGACATCTCAAAGACGAGTGTGCATACCTCTAACTATCCTGCCAGCTCCTGCGAGCTTGCGGCACTTTCTGAAAAGGTAAGAGGCTGTGGACTGACATCCTGGCCATATTCCACCTTATACTGGAGTGTTGACCACCTTGCTTCATTCGGAATCCTCCTGGTCTATAAATGTTGCATAGCCCTCGTCAGTTTGCGTTAAAAGAGAGACTTTAACTAAAGATGACATCAAGTCAGACGTGCAGTCTTTTATGATGGCACATGAGGCATATGGGCAGCTGCTTCTCACTTCTGGTGTTCATCAGTAAGATAATTACCATTAATGGCAAGTCGTATTAAAATCACCTCTGATGATGTCTGAAAAAAACACCTTGTCATGCTCAGTCTGTTCAACTGAATAACAATATCTTTCATGGTGAGGAATACTGCATCTAAATATTTCGAGCTGTCAAGAACAAATAAATATGCAATACCTTTCACTGACCATCATGAAAAAGTACATATGTAAAAAAACAACAAAATCTAGAAGCATTAATCAAACATGGACTGTGTGTGTATGTATATATATATATATATATATATATATATATATATATATATATATATATATATATATATATATATATATATATATATAAATATATATATATATATACACACACACAAGTGAGCACAACATCATGGCATCCTTTGATATTAAAAGCTTGTTCACGAATGTACCATTGATGGAGACGATTGAGATATGCGCACGTTTGCTGTATCACACCAATCTGGAATAACCGATGATCTCGGAACACGTCTTCGTGGAATTGATGAACACAGCAACAAGGGAGGTGGAATTCATTTTGAACAACATGATGTATGTTCAAACGGACCGTGTGGCCATGGGTTCTCCATTAGGCCCAGCTCTTGCAAATATCTTTGTACGCTATCATGAAATGCAGAAACTGACTGGTTGGCAAGGGCTCGATTCCCCCCATTGTATACTATCGGTATGTTAATGACATTTTCGCTTTGTTTGAGTCTCGGACGGCATGTGACATTTTCCAGGCATGGCTCAACACTCTCCATCCAGCGCTGAAGTTTACCACGGAGCTGGAATCGTCAAACACGTTTCCGTATTTGGACGTGTTGGTTGATAGATCCAACCTTGGTTTCACAACATCCGTCCACCGGAAGCCGACTTTCACAGGGCAGTATAATCGGTGGGACTCCTACAGCTCCACGAGGTACAAAATTGCCTTGATCAATATCCTGGTTAACAGAGCACAGAGGATTTGTTCACCTTGTAATCTTCCTGCTGAAATTGACAAACTCATGAATATACTCGGTGAGAATGGTTATCCTGAGCATATAGTTAAGAGAAACACACACAAGTTTCTAAACACGACAAAAGATCGGAAGATTGGTCCAGACAAATGTCCAATCTATATCAGGATGCCCTGGAAAGGGCAATCATCATGAAGGTTTGAAGTACAAATCAAATATATTGTGTCCAACAAGTTTCTGGCTGCGCAACCCCGAGTAATCTTGACCTCTCGCCGTTTGCTGACGTCAGTCAACAAGGATGGGCTACCCACCTCACAAACCAGCAATGTTATTCATGAGTTTAAGTGCCGATGTGAAGCTCAGTACGTGGGCCGCACAACACTAAGATTGGCTCATCGGATCAAACAACACAACCCCTTGGTGATTCGAAGAAAGATTGTGAGGGTGAGAACACAACCAGTGCGAGCATGTAGAAATATCCAGCAACCACCGACCACTGTACCTGCTTCATCAGCCATTAGACACTACCTGGTTGCCAACCCTATCTATGCAGACCAGTGCAATGCAGATATGTTCAGGATATTGAGCCGAGGTCAGAGCTCGTTTCATTTACGTATGTTGGAAGCAACCTTCATCCTGACCACCGATCCAATACTATGTCGTCAAAAGGAATTTGTACAATCTCTCTGCCTCTTTCAGCATGGAAAGATCAAGGGAAGTACGGTAACAAATGGTGAATGGACCTTCGGGGAAACCCATCCCCCCTCTCTCCAGGATGTGGTTGCAAACGTCAATCATCGAGAAACTCTGCTCCAGCCAATTGGAGCTCGAGGTGAAGATGATGAGCCGACCAATGGGCGTTAAGATTAACCGTGACGTCATTACGGTTGAACCAATCAGTGTCTACCTTATTGAGACCATAAAAAGCACACGCCTTCACTTCCTTATTCACTTGCTGCGATTTTTACCGGGAAGAGTGCAGCAAGAAAAGCTTCCGTCACTATTATGTCGTGTTTGTTTGTATCCATATTAAATATATGTAAATATATGTAAATATCTATACATATGTATATATATATATATATATATATATATATATATATATATATATATATATATATATATATATATATATATATATATATATATATATATATATATATATATATATATATATATGAGTCCCGGCGAGGAGGAGTGATGTAAGCAACATTTTTTAATGATATGATGATGATAGGCTCGGATTATCGGGAAAGGGTTAAAATAGTGCTACATGGCATTAACTCCAAAATGGCCGATGTGGCCCTTACATCACTCCCCCTCACGGCGCCTCATATGTACATATTGTTGTGGTTGACCAAATTCGCAAACCACCATTCAGGTCCCTTAGGTGAGATATCTCGGTAAGTATATGTGTAGTTAGGTCCAAACCCGTTGTCTAGAGGGAATAAATGTCATTCATGAGGGTTGCGACTCTTCAGGATAGCCGTTTTTCTTTTACTATCTTTATTTTGGACCAGCCGCCATTATTACCACCACCAACCACGTCTCAACAGCCATCACAACAACCACCAACCACAACGCCGCTTCACCACAACCGCCACGACCTTCACCGTCACAACTCGCCACCATCGCATCACCGTCATCTCGCGCCACTCGTGGGCACCGATGCTGGACTCTGTAGAGCGCGCACCAAGCAGCGTGTTCAGAAACATCACGGACCTTCCGCAGAAAAACGGATCAAAAACGACTCACGCCCACTTTTGTTCCGTCCAATCGGTGAGCGAGGGGCGATTTGGCCCCGCCTCCAGGGCGTTGGAGGGCGGTCGCTATATGCAAATTCATGGATCAAAAAGCATTCACGCCCACTTTTCCTCGGGCCAATGGGGAGCGAGGTGAAAGGTCGGAGGCAGAGGGTCAAAGATGAAAGAGCGAAGCCACGGGGCTTATAAAAACGACTGCGTTCGTCAGACGAGTTCAGTTGGAAGTGGAGAAGAGAGCAGTTCACAGTTAGCAGTTCGCAGTTAGCAGTTCGCAGTTGGGAGTTCGCGGAGTCGGAGTGAAGAGGACGGAGCTGTGGAGAGGCGGCGGCGGCGAAGGCGGACGAGGGGGTGCTCGCGTCGGATTCGGGGAACTGCGGAGGGAAAGGCCGGCGGCGCGACCGAGGTCGTGGTGGAGACGCTCGTCGCGGGACCCGAAATTTTGTGAAATCCTCCTTTCCCCGAGCATCAGCAACCCCCTCCTGTTTCCCCCCGCGCTGAGATAGTGCGACAAAAGGGGGCCCCCTTCCCACCCCTACCAGACACTGTTCGCGAGGCCCGCGGAGTTGAGGCACCACCGCCGCTCCGCGTCTCATCATCAGACGGGTAGGCCCGACACGGTCTCGGCCCCAGGCCCGCCTACCCCCCTCATCCTGGAGGGTGGTTCTCTTTTCTTTTGCTTTGGGAATATGTGTTGTCGGCGCCGTCTGTGAAGTAAAATTGTATAAGTGTTGCCGAGTGCCCGGTAGTCGGATAGATCTGCATTGTTGCATTTGCTTTTTGTCTTCTTCTTTTCCATGTGCTTTTGGTGGAATTGTATATGTGTGCTTTCCGTTCATCGCGAAATAAATGTGCTTATTGTTGAACTGTTTTCCCGCTTCGCTTCGTCATTTCTTTCATTGAATCCCCATCTTGCTTCACGTAAAGGGTTGGCCGTGGGCAAAGACGCCCGATAATTAATCGAACCGTCGAGGCCGACGAATAACACCGCTCGGTTATCCCGATAGTACGGAATGGGTCGCTTAAGTGGCCCGTGTCCGAAGTCGACCTGCGGCGAGGTGCGATCGCCCGGTCTACCCTCCGTGTGGGTACTTAGGTAGGTCGAATTTGGCGAGCAACCCTATCCCACGCGGGGGCCGATTGGCACGATCGCGGTGAGTCCGAAAGGTCCACCCGTGACTGGTTCCCGGCGTTAGTCCGAGAGGGTCACCACTGGATTGTCCGTCCGGTGGGCGACGTGCCGCGATTCGAGTTACGTGGCCGTTCGCACGCCGGCGGGCGCGAATCCGCAACAATATATATATAAATATATATATATATATATATATATATATATATATATATATATATATATATATATATATACATATACAAATACAAATGTATATATATATATATATATATATATATATATATATATATATATATATATATACACACATATATATATTTATATATACAAATGTATATATTTATATTTATTTATATATATATATATATATACATACATATATATATATACATATATATATATATATACATACATATATACATACATATATATATATCTATACATATACATTTCCATATATATCTAAAATACTTATACCGGGCGTAGTGGCATGTGTCTGTAATCCAGCGACTTGGAGACTTGGGTTGGAGGATCACTTGAGGACAAGAGTTCTGCGCTGGGCCGCGCTATGAGACGGTGTAGGGCAGCCCGAAATTATGGCGAAACCCAATCCTTATCCCTGTATCGTAAGAGGCAACCAGGGTTGCGTCAGGAAGGGCATCTGGCGTAAAACCTGTGCCAAATCAGTATGCAGATTATAACGGATGATCCACTGTGGCAACCCCTAACGGGAGCACCCGAAAGACGAACAACAACATATATATGTTATATATATAATATATATATATATAAAAAAACAAATGAGAAATTTATAGCCATATGTAAATAAATCAATAAATATATATCTAAATTTACAGCTATTTATAAATAAATCAATAAATATGTGAATATATATTTATATATGCATACGTACATACATATATATATATATATATATATATATATATATATATATATATATATATATATATATATATATATGTCAGTAGGTGACACAACATCGTCTTTGGAAAAACGAATGGTGAGAGCGGCATTGTTGACAGTGCTTCAGTGGAGGAATGGAAAGTCAAGGTTCTTGAACTTTGTGCTGGTCACGACCTACATGACATCTACAACATGGATGAGGCTGGAATTTTCTTTTTGGCATCGGTGGACTCAACACTCCATATCAAAGGTGAGGACTGCTCTGGTTGGAAACGTTCCAAGGAACGTTTGACGGTGATGTTGTGCACCAATGCTCTTGGTGAGAAGGAGAAGCCTCTCATCATTGGAAAGTCCATCAAGCCGACTTTGCTTTGGAAAGCTGGAAAAGAAGGACCTCCCTTTGGATCACCATGCTAACAAGAAAGCATGGATGTTGAGTTACGTCTTTGAACTGTACATGAAGAAACCTGAACAGCAAATGTGATGCCAGTGTCGGAGGTTCTTGATGTTGCTGGACAATGCCCCCATTTTATCCTCATCTCCAACTGAAGAATGTGAAGCTTTTGTTTCTTCCCCCGAACACCACTTCAAAAACAGTCGATGGATCAAGGGATCATTCAGTCATTGAAACTGAAGTTCAGGAAGAGATAGCTGAGAGGCATCTTGCAAAAACTTGAGACTGAAAGAGACTTGACCGGACCAGAGCTGATTCGGCAAACAAATGTTCTGCAAGCCATATAATGGATCCATCAGACATGGAGGGATGTGATCACCCAAAAGTGTTTCAACAGGTGTGGAATTGGAGATTCAGATGCCAGTAACATGGAGGTAAATGAAGATGAGGATGAGGAACAGGACTCTGCCTGCAAAGATACTATATATGCAAAGATATATATATATATATATATATATATATATATATATATATATATATATATATATATATATATATATATATATATCCAGATCTCTCTCAGCAAACGTGTGGCTGTTGATTCTGAAATTGCATTATGTGTTCCATGTATTTATGCAGGTGATAGCGGATTCAAAAAATGGAATATCATTTTCATAATCATAATATTAATATAATCATAACCATAATCATATAATGGGCTTAAGCCTGGAACTTCGAACACACTTTTCTCTGAACATATTATATTCATACTTCTGAAATCTTCACATCATGTGTTCTATGTATTTATGCAGGTGATAGCAGATTCAAAAAATCGAATATCATTTTCATAATCATAATATTAATATAATCATAACCATAATCATATAATGGGCTTAAGCCTGGAACTTCTAACACACTTTTCTCTGAACATATTATGTTCATACTTCTGAAATCTTCACATCATGTGTTCCATGTATTTATGCAGGTGATAGCGGATTCAAAAAAAATCGAATATTATAATCATAATCATAATATTAATATAATCATAACCATAATCATATAATGGGCGTAAGCCTGGAACTTCTAACACACTTTTTTCTGGACATATTATGTTCATACTTCCGAAATCTTCACATTATGTGTTCCATGTATTTACGCAGGTGATAGAAGATTCAAAAAAATCGAATATAGATAGAATTTTCAAAGAGGGAATTGATGACGCCACAATCAGCAACGTTTGGCTGGCAAACCGAAGGCCGGGTCCCAGATGACGTGCTTTCTTCATTAAGTCCATGAGTTCAGGACGTTTGGTCAACTCAGCATTTGCGACTTTTATCCTGCCATGTTGTTAATCTGTTGATGGAGGTAATATAGAAACGATGAATATGTCAAATCGTTCGTGTTACTCATACGGCACAATGTGTCAAGGCCAACAATCTAAAGCGACCGGTCTCAAACTCTACCATGGGCACTCAGACACGCCACCAATATGAACTGAGTTGATGAATGCGGCACAAAGCATCAAAAGAAACTACCGTAACCGAGTATTGTGATCCGTCCTGTCCTCCATACCCATCGTTGACGGGTATCTGCTAGTTTTTTTTTTTTTTAATTACAAGTTTGCCACCAGCAGAGTTGGCTCGCACCAAGTCCTTCTCAAGACTGTGTGGGGTAAGTATTCCGTGAATACGTCTTGTTATTATTACAAGTATGTTGGTGTTTAGCGTTTTTTGGGTAGTCGATCTCGTCGAAAAAAAAAAAAATTTTGAGATTTGTTCTTCCCTTATTATCAGTATTTTAAATGGCGATTTCAGTTAATACAATGGCGATTTCGATGAAACTTGGTGGGTAGGTTCATACCATGACCGAGTTGTGTGCAAATGAGAACTGTTGCTATGGACACCACCGTTGCCTCGCAACGGGACTTTGAAATTTTTGAAAAATCATAAAAAATTCATTTTTTCGAAAATCAAAAATCGGGCCACGAGCGACTGTGGGCAGTACATTCAGCCATATTGTCAAAAATTTCCAGCCGGATCCTATGAAAACTGTCGGAGAAGATAGACTTTGAATGAACCCTGGTCGAAAACAATAAAAATACGAAGTTCGTTATATCTCAGAGACTATGAGTCAGATATACATGAAACTGGTATGGTAGGTTCATGGTATGTCCTAGTTATGTGCGAGAAAGAACCGTTGCTATGGACCCCTCCGTTGCCTAGCAACGGCCGAAAAACCTCTAAATGTGGGGGTATTTTAACGAAAAAAACAATCTGCAGCATTAACCCTTGAAGCTATAATCATGAATTTTCTTGTGCTTAATCCTCAGGTCATTCCCCATCGAACAGGCCCATCGCGTCAGGTTCTATTGGGTAGGCGACTACCCATGTCCGCCTACCGGCTTGTCTGTGTGTCGCACGATTTTTGGCCACAGTTTTATGTATGTAGGTGTATGTAGGTGACTTTTTTATGTATGTAGGTGTATGTAGGTGACTTTTTTATGTATGTCGGTGACTGGCCATGGACAGCAACGCCTAATTTTCGTGAAGATCTGAATCCGGATCGGGATCTGAAATTTTTTACGTGATTCTTCACTATTAAGAGATTGGGCCAAAAACGATAAAAAGCACAATATCTCAAAAGGTTATGGATGGATTCACGTGAAACTTGGTGGACGGATTGGGAGTGCCTCTAGGAAGAACTGATTCGATTTTGAGGAAGATCCGAATCCGGATCCGGATCTGAGAATTTTTAAAGTGATTCTTTACCATTGAGAGATGGGACCAAAAATGACGTATAGCATGGTACCTCAAAAAGTTATGGAGGAGTTATGACAACTCTGTTGCTTGGTGGCTGTAAGATTGAAATTTGTCTTCAAACCACTTGACCACCAAAGTCCTCAACCACAAATAACACCCTCCTCTCCCTTTATTCTCATTCTTCAAAGCAAAAGGGGCAAATTGTTATATCATCATTAAATATTTTTTCATTACCTCTTTTAAATAGTGGAATATTTAGCTCTTCGTGCCATTAACTCAACTCACAGAAAGTGCAATCTAAAGAGGAAGCTGATGGCCGATAGGTCATGGTTTATTATGGTCAGTCGTTTGTCTTTTCGTGTAATTAAAAAAAAAAGTTATTATGAGTCGGCTAATTGTGTAAATAAATGATCGTAAATTAATTATATTCTTCGTGAAGCATCTTAAATACGCATCAAAGTTACAATTGTCGGTGGAGTCAGGGCAGCTGTTCAACCAATTTGTGGAAAGGGTTGTTACAGACACACGCACAGACAAGCGTCATCTATACTAATAAAAGGCAATGTGTGTGTGTGTGTGTGTGTGTGTGTGTGTGTGTGTGTGTTAGTGTGTGTGTCTCCTTCATAACTCCCAAACCATAAAACCTCGCAGCCTGAAACTTTGCATGCATACTTAGAAAATTGCAAGGAAGTGCAAGAGTGAAAATTGGATGTTTGGGTTAATTAAAACAGCCGTTTTGAAGATAATTAACAACCTCATTCAATTATATCCTTCATCGGGCAATCCTCAGCCACATCGCTGTCTGGGGTCTTAAGGCATTTCCTGGGTCACCTTTCTGGAGTCTGAAACAGCCATGTGTTTTTGGCCTGCTCAACCTTACCTTGACTTGAAACAGACCACAATGATTCTTCATGATAAAGTTGATTTTTCAATTTCCTCACTCATATCGAATGTCTGTTCTTCGTAGCTACGAATCGTTGTGTACATCACTTTTGTAAGTACTATAAGTTTTCAAATTAGGAGCTTGGAGCAATTTGATGCATTGCATGATATGATTTTCCATGGTCTGCTCTCACGGACTAATTGAAGTATATCATCGAAATATTATTTTGCTTTTTATGATCCGATATCGTCCGGACTAAATAATTGTCGAAATCTCTTGTGAAATCTGATAATTTAAAGAAATATCGAGTCTTATAACCGAGCCGATATAACTACTTGCTTAAAGCAAGCAAGACTATGTTTACTCCTCCATACACACACATGACAATGTGTGATTTCCAAAGTATTTAACTTATCGTTTTCTACTGTTTGGAGAATTATATTGAGTAAATAAAAAATTTAAGAACGTAACAAAATTAACTAGCTTCATTGAGCTGTATGATTTAATGCATTCATTGCTCGACCTCATGCCCTGTCTCCCGGAAGGACTGCCTATCCAAAGCATCTGCCAGATCTGTGTCTATATTTTCGGAGGTTTCACGAGGTGCTCTTCAGGGAATCAAAGCAAATCTGGTGAAAAATGGACGTTTTAAAAAAAGCCAAAAACATTTGCGTGGACCTCGAACCAATGTACCACGTGACACGTGTACAGATGAGCAAGCGAAATGGAGGATTTTCTGCAATGTTTATTTCAGGGAGCCAGCTTCATTGATCTGTATGGTTCAATGCATTCACTCGAATGCCTGATCATCATAGCTATGAATAGTTGTGTACATCACTGTTGTAAGAACTATTCTTTTCAAATTATGAGGTTGGAGCGATTTCATGCATTATATGATGCGATTTTCCATGATCTCCTCTCACGGATAATTCAAGTATATCATCAAAATATTATTTCGCATTTTTAGGATCAGATATCGTCCGGACTAAATAAGTGTCGAAATCTGTGATGTGTTTGTGTGTGTGTGTGTGTGTGTGTGTGTGTGTGTGTGTGTGTGCACATATGTGGGAGTTGCTGTTGTTGCCTGCTATCTCCACGTGTAAACGGGGTTCATCAGGAGGTTAAACAGAGACCTACCAGGTCTCACAGTGTGTGTGTGTGTGTGTGTGTGTGTGTGTGTGTGTGTGTGTGTTTCATTGATTGGTATCTACATGTGCAGGTTTCAGAATGTGGAACGGAGTCCCCCCAAGGTGGGCTCAAAGTATCCACCTTCATTTCAGTAAGGGGTCACGATTCATGGACCAAGCTGTGAAGTTTTCTTTTCTCAAAGTTTTGTGCCGAGGGCTCTCTTCAGGATCGTTACTGAGCCCTGGACATCTTCAAACTGTAGTTTGCTTGTAATAATATTCCCAGAGATGGTTTTTAGCTCACCTGCAAAGTAGAGATTATTGGATGGTACGTCGTCTGTCCATCCGTCCGTCCATCCACAAATACTTGCAACTTCTTTTCAGAAACGACACATACGATTTCAATGAAACGTGATCACAACCTTCATCACCCGTGATTGCATAAAAAAAACTGTGTCTGAAGGGGTCTACAGAGGGAGTTTACGGGGGTGGGAGGGAGGTAGTGGGTTTCCTCCCCAAAGAGGTATTTGCTTTCCTCTCAAACGATACAAACAATTCCGATGAAACTTCATGACACCTTCATCACTCATGACGTACCAAAGTTTGTTCATGACATTAGAAAAATCTGGATCTAGGGGAATTTAAGGGGGGTTACCCCCCCCCCAAATATGTATTTGCTTTCCTTTCCAAAACTACACATACAATTCTGATACTTCTTGGCCATCATCTTCACCACTCGTGATGTACCAAAGTTTGTTCATGAGAAGGAGGAAATTGGGACCGAACTCTGTGCAGAGCATTGGTACTGCTTAAGCAGTCTTCTTGGCTATTGGGCACAATCCTGGATGGGTCGCCACTCCAACACAGTATACCAGCATGGTGGCACTAATTTTTCCGACCTCAGAGAGATGACAGTCCCAGTTAACCCCACCTGGTATTAATTCCTCAGCTGAGCGGGATTTGAACTCAGGAAACTCGGATCCAAAGCCCATCACCCTAACCATTAAACCAACACCAGGCATATGACATTGTTCATGACATA
Organism: Eptatretus burgeri; assembly: GCF_056783735.1. Lineage (NCBI taxonomy): Eukaryota > Metazoa > Chordata > Myxini > Myxiniformes > Myxinidae > Eptatretus > Eptatretus burgeri. Next base: position 90,026,427 of record NC_140962.1, on the reverse strand, counting down.
AAAAAAATGGGCTCTCGGAGGGTCTATGGGGATAGGGGGATTGCACCCAAAATATGCATTTGCATTGTTCTCAGAAACTAAAAATGCAATTCTGATGAAAGTTGACCACGATCCTCACCACCCAAGATGTACTAAAGTTTGTTCACGACATAAAAAAAAAATTGGGGTGTAAGGTGTTCTATGGGGAGAAGGGGGGGGTGGTTGTTGCCCCAAAATATGTATTTGCTTTCTTTTCTGAAACCACACACACAATTTTGATGAAACTTGACCACAACCTTTATCACCAGTGATGTACAAGGTGTGTTCATGGCATTAAAAAGGAAATCCATCGGTATTTACTTTCTTCTCCATTGTATATTTTGTGGGTCATCCATGCCTACCAGTGGTTGATTACCTTGTGTCGGATTTCGTGGTTGCTTTATGCAGTTTCTTCAGTGAGAAGAGCATGGGAGTAGTCGATTTATTTATATAATTATATCCACCTGGGTTTAATTGATTAGGTGAGAGCTGATTGGTCATTCCCTCTATTCACAGGTGAGAGATATGGGTGTGTCTTTCTTTATCAACCATATGTATGTATGTATATATATATATATATATATATATATATATATATATATATATATATATATATATATATATATCAAACACAAAATCCAGGAGAATCTCGAGTCGGTTGGAGAAGGTTGAGCTAGCAAATGAAACCAGGCATGTCTTGCACCAGTTTCCACCATTATGCAAGGGATCTCAAACCGTCATGCCTACATGGAATGTCTCAGGAAATTGGCAAAGGCTACCGTTTGCACCCACTCGAGCTGAATAAATTATGAGTGAAGAGCGAAAGAGCACAAGCCAAACTAAATAAAAATAATATAACACAACAATGACAAAAGTAAACTTTGTGTTCCTAATGAAAACGAATGGAAAGGTTCAACAAAACCACAAATGGCAAGCAAAATTTGTAATGAACAGGCTTCTGTTTCTGAGTTTTCGGGAGAGTGAGGAATGAGTGGTATGTCACAGGGCAGCTTTATTCGAATTTCATGATGTATTAGGGTCATAAAACTCATGCCCAATTATTACAACCTTCCTTTCTGCTCCACCTGTTCCCATTCCTGCTACTATGTTTTTAAGCAACAATGTGGGCTGAAAGGATGGCCTAGAGTTACACATACTCACCTCTAAGCTATCTGGAGTCAAGGTTTCTTGCCCTGCCTGAGTCAAGGTTTCTTCACATATAGCCCTGAATTATGGTGTTCGGACAGCAAGTGCCAACATGGTAACACTAAACCGTCTCACCACAGTCTCTAAGCTGATCAAAAAGTTTTTTGACATTGCACATGGTGACCTATGGCAAACTTATTATGAACTTTTTTATTTCCAGAAAAAAAAAACACTGGTGTGGTATCTAAACATCACTTTCAAAAAATAAAAGATTTAAAATTAGTGCTTTTCAGAGTAAATTGCTGTAAAAATGGAAACATCTCAGAACATGTTGTGAGGCAGATGAATGAACATACAATTTGCCATGCTGAGCACATCTTTGCAGAGAAAGGGAATCCATCCATTGGGACCATACTCTGTGCAGAGCATTGGTGCTGCCGAAGCATTCTCCTTGGTTATTGGGAACAATCCTGGACAGGTCACCACTCCAACACAGGATACCAGCAAGCTGGCACTCATTTTGCTGACCTCAGAAGATGACAAGCAGAGTCAACCCCATCTGGTATTAATTCAACAGCCAAATGGGATTTTAACTCACGATCCATAGGATTGCAAACCCACCACTCTCGCCATTAAGCCAACACCAGGCATGTTACAATGAGAAAGGAAATACAAACCAAGAATCCAAGAAAAAAACCCCATTGGTTGAGAGGAGGAAATTTCTCCTTAATTGCCCCACACAATGTGGAGAGAAAAGCAATTCGTCATAAAGATGGCGTCATTGCTACCCAGAGTGCTCCAGGAAGCAACCACTTCCCTCACACTTAATCTGAAGTCAAGTCCAGCCTTGTCTCATGTATTTGTCTGTTTATGTGTGTGGGCAGCTCCTCAATAAACAATCCTTAGACCCTGTAAAATAAATTTTAAAAATCTGCAGTATTAACGTAACTAAGGAATAACTTTGTGAGTGTGAAAAGGGTTAAATATGCTTTTATAAAGTACGTGCTGCTTTGCATTGTGGGAGAAAATATGCACATGCATGTTGAGAAAGTTCATTTGAAATTTGGGTTTGCTGTTGCAATACTTTCGGTGATGGAATATTTTCATTGTAACAAAAGTAGTGGGACGATATATCCTGAAACAAACTTGTACTCTGCTTAACAGTACGTTTCGAGTTTCCTGTAGGATATTTAGTCTTAATACTTTTGGGAACGCTTGTTTTGTTTCATCATAATTTACTTTACTATCGAAGAATCCGTCCTTACGGATGGCTAAATCCCCCCAGAATTATGGACCGTATGACTTGTAAAATTCACACCCACCGGGAGCAGTACTGTTTGATATACATTTACATCGAGAGAATTGCTCCCCCCCCCACTCCAAACTCCCAGGACTCTAAAAAAAAAATTGATACCTAAAACCTTCACAAGCACCCCCTTAGTACAACCACAATTTTTCAACTCATTCTATCCGGTGGTTCAGGAGTGCATAGACGTCAAGCAAACACTTATTGAAATATATCACGATTGTCATGATTACCCCATGCACGCGAAGCGAAAATGGGGGTTGAGCAATTGGTTCACTTTGTCTGTCTGTCCGTCTGTCTGTCTACAGATGTCAGACTATGATTGAGAAACTTTGGCACTGAAAAAATGCAATTTATCAGGACTTTGGCTCTGAAATTGGCAAAATGTATGAAATCTCGTCTGAAGTACGCATGTGCAGAGAGGGGTAAGGTAACTTTTTTACTCTGTCTACCTATCTGGCATTCAAACAAAATTAACTAGCATCCGTTGAAGACAAAGTCTTCGATATCCCCCGCCATAGTAAATGAGGATTAACAAACTTATATTCCCTAAGCGTGTGCAATATTTATGTGAAGTTTCTCCTTGATCTGACCAGCCGTTCTGGAGAAGATGTTTGAAGGTTTTAGGGTAAATTAAATATGGCCACCAAACCATGTGACCTATCAATTAGAAATTAACAAACTTCTGAAAGGATGTCTTGGGGAAAGTGTATGTGAAATTTTGTCTCAATCTGTCCAGCCGTTCTGGAGAAGAAGATTTTTAAAATTTATTAATTTTCAATCCAAGATGGCTGACGAACCATGTGACCTATGACATCATAAATTTACATTCTGCCTCCAATCCTCCAGTGGAATACGTGTGTGAAGTTTCGTGTTAATCGGATGTGTGTTTTTCTATCCAAGATGGCTGCCAAACCATGTGACTTGTGACGTCATAGTTTTTACTATGTATGCAGACATGACGGAAGATGATAGTTGCAAATTTTCGCTTCGTTAGGTTATGTGATTCCAGAGAAAACATTATTTAATATTTTCTTGAATCCAACATGGCTGCCAAACCATGTGACCTATCAATTAGAAAATATCAAAAGGCACCAGTTCACCACTTGCTTGATATATGAACCAAATTTCGTAAATATATCTTGAGGGGATTTGTAGATAAGCTCCGGAAATGAAATGTGACGGACGGACGGTCGGACGGAATCCATTTCTATATCCCCCGCCAACTTAGTTGGTTGGCGGGGGATAAAAATCATTCCAAACGGGAAACATACTGTTTTTTGTGATGTAATAATGGACACAAATAACAGGCACAAAGAACGTACGAATGTAACATGTTAAATAAGCAGCGTCACAAAAAGCAGCAGCGTCAACAGTGGTAAAGTTCCATATATATTTTTCTTACAGCCTTCAAAGTCTTTATTTCATTTCAATTCATTATATACTTGGATACTGTAGAACACAGATCACCTTCTTGGTACTTTCAAAAACCTTCAGTTCAACAGTAATTGTAAGAAATATTTACGCTGTTTCGTGCCCTGAGAGCAGAGTAGCGATGAGATTCAACATTCAGACAAATATGGTGGCAACTTGCGCTGTTTGTTTAGTGCAAAACGAAAATCGACGGTTGAGAAAAGATCCTCCTTCCCATGCCCTCTCTCTCTCTCAAGACTGCATGGGGGCAAGGTGTACTATGACCTCTCCAGTATTCCGTTTGTCTGCTTTTCTATGAGCATTATATTCTAAATTAAACATAGTAGTGAGATTTCCGAAGAGGATATCTCAACTTGAGTCAACATTTATCAGCTTGCCAGTTGTGTCCAATTGTTGCCCCACTTCCCCACTGTCAATTCAACCTTGCTCTTCTATGAATCTAACTCTTATATAAAAAAAGGGATGTTTACTACTGCCACCGAAGGTGAAGGTTATGTTTCCACCCCTTTATGTCTGTTTGTTTGTCTGTTTGTTTGTGTGCAGGATATCTCAAAAAGTTGTGGACAGGTTCGGTGTGTGACAAGGCCGAATTGATTAGATTTCGGTGAAGATCCGGATCCGGATCCGACTCCGGCTACTAGAATTTTAAAAAGTGATTTTTCACCATTGAGAGATAGGGCCAAAAAACGATAAATTGCATATCTCAAAAAGTTGTGGACGGATTCGAATGAAACTTGGTGGACACGTTGGGTGTGTGACAAGGAAGAATTGATTCAACTTTGGTGAAGATCAAGATCTGGATCTGGATACGATAATTATTTAATTTTTAAAGTGATTCTTCACCATTGAGAGATAGGGTCAAAAACGATATCACACTGTATCGCATGATATTTCAACAATGTACCGGGCCTGATATGTTCTCGTGGATCAGACATTACGTGGCGGAGGTATACGCTCGACCGAGTGACCTTCTAGTTTTTATAGTGTTGCATTAAGGTAGTGATGAGTTCCGGAACAGCAATTACATCCTGTGCTAAGTTCACGTGCGGAGGTCCATCCGACTTTTAGGTCCAAACTTAAGTCCAAGACGTTATACACCCCAAAATCCAAGTGTATCAAAATGAGGCTTGGGGTCACAGTTGGACTTGAGTCATACACATTGCTGCATGATGAGTCACAACTTTTCTCTTTTTTTATTGCGGTATTACAGAACCAAGTACAAAATACATTTCCTAAATGTTCCATTCACCTGGAGAAAATAAAACTTTGTACACTGGATATTTGGGTCATCATAGCAAGTAATTTTGTAACAAATCCCCCAAAATGTTCATCAATAATGATAATAATTAAAGAAAAAAAACACAAACAATTAAAACTCGATTTACAATAAATTATGCAATTCAATTTCTCGATATGAAGAAAAACATTTTAATTTTATGCTAATTAAATGAAAACCAAATTAACGCCAAAATTGACAAATGTATTCCACAATAAATTTTCTAATCTACTCTTGGAACGAAAGTGGAAACACGCAATCTTGCTCTTTGGGTCACCACTCCGAATTGATCCATCCAATTGGTCGTTTAGTGGCATTTTCCTCGTAACTAATCTCTATTTTTTTTTTTTGCTGTGCCATCAGGATGGCCAAGATGTATGCACAATTGCCTTTGAGCTGTCGAGCTTGGGTTCGAATCTCGGCCCAGCTATAAACAGTCATCCTGGTGCTTCACAGGGTAATGTATCAATGTGTGCACCGTCCTATGGATGGACATTAACTCGTTCGGACAGGGGACCCATCTGCCAGTTGTACTTGGCTTCTGGTGGACGATAAAGATCACTCGGTATCTTTCACAAAGAGTAGGCGTGTTATGGTTGGCACCCTGCACAAATTACGAATTCCTGCTGAAACGCTCTTGCCAACCAGCACCTTGAAAGCGTGATGAGAATGCCAATAAACCTCCAACGTGAGTTTAGGAAGGATTCTTCCTGCAGTGGACTGAAAACAATTAGATGATGATGATTATGATGACGATGATTTCATCCACGTGATCAGTGCTCCAGTCACTTCTTCGGCAATGATACAGGATATCCTAGAGGTATGTACATTCGCCTCTAAGCTGTCTAGCCTGGGTTCGAATCTCGACCCAGCTACACAGTGTCATCCGTTGTTTCACAGGCAGTGGGTGTGCCATCTCTTCTGAGCTTCAGAATATTTGGATAGTTATAGAACTACCACTTCACTATTTGATTGTTGGTTAAAAAAATATAAAAATAAACCCACAGCTGGCTCATTACCGACCTTCGACTTGAGCTAATTTGCCCGCCCCACCTGGTCTGATCTATATGTGTTGCTGGTCCATGCATTGTGATTGATTCCTTTGTTATGGAAGGTCATTCCGAATGACACTGGGCTCAACATCTTTCCGACTGACAGCACACACATTGATCTCTCGCCCTGCAAAAAGAAAAGAAAAAAAAGCCCGACATGTGAAACACCAGGATGATAGTTCACAGCTGGGTCGAGATTCAAACCCAGGATAAACAGCTCAGAAGGGAGTGTGCGTATCTCGAAGCAATGCAGAGGTAAGAAAACAAAATGGTGGAGAAAACGAAACATCTCTTTAATAGAAAATAACTCTTAAGGAGAGAGATCCAGAGGAATTACCAGTCCTATATAGGATATTTATATGGCTCCTTGAGCTGACAAGGATGCCTTATAATAGAGGTATGCACACTCGCCTCTAAGCTATCTCGACTAGGTTCGAATCCAGACCCAGCAATAAATTGTCATCCCAGTGTTTCACAGGCACGGTGATTCATAAATGTGAATGTGTAATATGTCCTCCCTCGGATGGACATTGAATGGGTGTTCCATCTGCCGGCATGAGTTGGTGGGCATTAAAGATCCTACGATGTCCTTCGTGAAGAGTATGTGAGCTAGTGGCGGCACCATGGTCATTACAAACTCCTGTCGTGACTACAACTGGGAAGGCAACGTCACACCACCCAGTATAACCCTTGACAAGAAACTGTTTCAGCAGTACTGAACCATGCGCCTCGTGATTGCAACAGGTTGATCGGCATCTCAAGGAGATGGAGATGGGCCAGGCATCTGCCTGAGGACTTTGTATTCCAATGTGTTGGTACTTGTTATTCCTGGGGACTTACTGAAAAGAAGTTCAGATGGAGGCCCCTGGAGTACCGGCGGAAATATTGGCACCCTGGAGTACCACCCTTAACTCAAGTAACTGCCTTCAGTTAGATCACCAGAATACGAATACCAATATGGCTCCTTATAAAACTCAAACATAAACACACCAATAAAGAAAATGAAAGAAAGACTATTTTTGCGTGGAATTTACAAGGCTACTCTCGTGATTATAAGTGAGATCGTCAAATTAATTGGTAAGATTTGAATCGCACGCAAAATATTTCTTTGGTTTATTTAGTTGTAATGCCCTTGTACTGACACCATCAAAGTAGATAACCGATAAAACAGAAGCGTGCAGGCACTTGTATATTTGTGCTAATAAGAGCACTGTTTACCTTCAACGAGCAGAAGCCCATGGTATAAATACCATGATCAAAAAAAATAAATGGAAAAAAAAGGAAGCCTTTTATTAAATTGTGCTGGTTGAAAGAGCTCAAAGTGTGAGCTTCAATAAGGAATGTCTTGAGTTGTTGCATGTACCTGGCACTTAAAGATGAGAAGAGAGTAAAATGAGCCTAACAACTTATTACTTACAAAATTGAAGATTTTTCAAGTCCTGTACATTGGTTCATCGATTTTGTTATTCTGTCTGTTTGTCGCCTACAGCTTGCAATTTTAAAATATTTCTAAAATCCTCAATTTTCATCCAATTGACTTGAAATTTGAAGAGGATTTATATTTCAGGTCACTGAAGTCAACCAGCGAAATTATTTATGAGGTCAATATAGACCAAAAGGTCAATATAGGCCCAAGGTCAACAACTAAGGAGGTATTTCTAAAATCCTCAATTTTCATCTCATTGACTTGAAATTTGGAGAGGATTTGAACATCATGTCACAGAATTCAACCACCAATTATTTTCGAGGTCAACATAGGTCGAATTTCTAAAATCGTTAATTAGTGGGGCAACTTAGCATAACAATTGTGCATTTTGTGAGTAAAGCACCAAATTTGGCACACTAGTAGCCTATCATATTATGAACAGATTTGGATATTGGGTGATCTCAAAATTTTTGATGGCAGTGGAAAATGGCTGCCACAGCCATCAGCGGCTGAATTGGAGATGGTCCAATATCCAAATCTGTTCATAATATGTTCAGCTACTAGTGTGCCAAATTTGGTGCTTTCCTCACAAAATGCACAATTGTTATGCTATATTTCGCTAAGTTGCCCCACTAAATTGTCATCCAATTGACTTGAAATTTGAAAAGGAGTTGCATATTTGGTCATTTAATTCAACCACCAATTTTTTTTTTACGTCAAATTTGTTTTATGGATTTTGCAAGTGTAATGCTCTGCACAACATTTTGTTAATTTATTCAAAACATTTGATGCGGTAAAAATACTATTGATTATATGAAGATAATTTTCGGCTCAGGAACGAAGGAGAGGTTGTCCATAAAATCTTGTTCTGGTTAAAAAATTTCATTACAACCAAACCAAAAGAGATACAATGATGCGAATATTTTTCACTTGTTACATATTTCATAAATTTTCTTGTGTTCATCAGTACATCTCAACATGTGCACCTTTATTGGTACCTTGCACATCCAAGGGATAAGCTGCTTCTATCCACGTATTGACCAACATATCCCTCATCACATCGCTGATGCAATTGGTTATACTTGTCCGAAGTGTGTTATTGTCACCGAAAGAGGTTTGGATTCAAATTGTTGACAGGATTGACCCCCTCAAGAAGAAGTCTAAGGGTGCCACATCAGAAGAGCGTGAAGCTAGGAGACTACCCCACCATGTCCAATCCATCTCCCGGGGAAGTTATCAGTTCTTAAGGTTGCATTATATCACTGGGCTGCATTTGAAATATTTTTTTTCAGAGGTCTAGGTTTCCTCAACAGTTCTTACATGTTTTTAGTATGCTGAATTCAGAAATGTATCTCATTTCGCTCAATCAGGTCAAGTTTTTCTTGACTATCTCAATTTTAAGGAAAAAAATAACCAAAATTTTTGTGTTTTTAATTAGCATTTTAAAAATTCAAAATCAGACTTACATTGACAGAAAATGTACAAACTATACATATAATGACACACAAGTACACTTAATGTGGAAGAAAGTGCCTTCTCAATTACTTTCATTTCAATTTCAGAAAAATATAGATAAATCGTTTCTGGCAACACCCAACTTCAGTCGCTCCAGCAGTCGGTTTTCCTTCGTCTTTTTAATATTGAATTTCACATTAAGTGTACTTGTGTGTCATTATATGTATAGTTTGTACATTTTCTGTCAATGTAAGTCTGATTTTGAATTTAAAACATGCTAATTAAAAAAACAAAAATGTTGGTTATTTTTTTCCTTAAAATTGAGATAGCATAAAAACTTGACCTGATTGAGCGAAATTAGATACATTTCTGAATTCAGCATCCAAAAAGAATATGAGATCCGTTGAGAAAACCTAGATCTCTGAAATGACGCAGACCAGTGGAATTATCTGCACGTTAAATGCATGAAGATGCAATCTCTTTTGTATAACTTTGTTTTTTTTTATGTTATTATTTTCATGCAAGTTTGAAATAAATTGAAGCAACCTTCACTTAAATTGTTTTTTTTTAGATCCGAGGATGGTTTCTGTGTTTCAGGGGGATGGGGGGTTGGGACAGACAAACAGCATTAACCTATTATATGTATCATATTGAGTCGTGTCAAATTCCAAACTCATATTTCTCACCAGCAAAGATATTGCAGCATATTGCTTATCAGCAAAAACAAAAACAAAGTTTTGGTAAGGATCGAGGTAGCGAGTGGACTGTTGCCTATATTTTGCCCAGGTTCAGTTTTTTTGTCTGAGTGAATTTTTTTAATTTTCCCGAAGGTTTAGATTCATTTGAAGCAGCTTTTACTTAATTTTTTTTTCTCCAAGGAGTGTCTCCATGTTTCAGGGTGGGACAACAGACAGAAACAACATTAGCCTCGTATATATACATATAACAGAAACTCCCGTTCCCTTCGAGAGCAGCCTGGGAGGAGGGTGGGGGGATAGTGGGGAGGTTGGGCAAATATATTTTGTTCTGTGGGAAATAATCCCCATGTCTGCAGCATGGGTCAATAAACCACTTGCATGTGTACTTGCAGGAGGTGGGGGAGGGGGAATTTTTGTGTGTCCATTACCTGACTCTGGTCAGGTCAGGTATGGGAACATACGCCGGAGCAGTGCATCGCTATGTCCACTTTCTGCGGGCACTCCAGGTGCCTCTGTCTGGCCATCCCACAGACAGATGCCTGGCCCATCCCCATCTCCTTGAGATGCTGATCAACCTGCTGCAAACATGAGGCACATGGTTGGCCCATTGGGCTCCTCCACGCATGAGGCTCCCTCACTGAGAGAATCTGGTGAGCAGGATCAGCGTTAGGGAATCAATCAAGCTGATGCTCACGGACAATGCAGGTAACAAATCTCATTTGAGTCTCTCTCAGCAACCGCTTGTTGGACACAAAGTCCAACCAGCGATAGCCAAGGATTCTCCGAAGAGGCCTGGTACCAAAGGAATTAAGTCTCCATCTTAGATCCTTGGTCAGAGTCTAAGTCTCACATCCATAGAGCAAGACTGGAAGCACCAAGGACCTGAAGACTCGGACTTTTCTCCTCCAGCACAGGTACCAGCAGTGCCACACCCCATTATGCAGTGAATCCATGACAACAGGCCCGACCCAGACGTCTGCTGACCTCTGACTCACAGCCAGCAGAGACATGAATATCACTGCTAAGGCAAGTACATCTCTCCACGACCTCAACATGCTCACCACAAACAGGTATAGACAGGAAAGCAGCATCCAAGATGCCATTGAAAGCCTGGATCTTTGTTTTGACCCAGGAAACCCGTAATCCCAGTGGCTGCGACTCCTCATTCAGCACCTCGAGGGCCCCCAAAAGGATATCTAAAGTCTCCGCAAAGATGACTGCATCATCTGCAAAATCAGGGTCAGAGATCTTGACATTCCCAAATGATGCACCACAGCTTGATCTCTCCGAAATCCTCCCCAGAATCCAGTCCATACAAGTGCTAAAAAGTGTGGGGGCCAGTACACACCCCTGACGAACTCCAGTAACAACTGGAAATAAGTCAGAGATGGTACCACCACACTTCACAGCACTCTCAGTACCAGAGTAGAGTTCAAACACATCAGATCGATCAGTTTTCGTTGCACCCCACGAAGGCCAAGAATCCTCCAGATGGCATCCCGACTCACTGAATCACTCGCTTTACCAAGATCAACATATGCTGCAAGCAGCCCCTGCCAAAACCCTCATCTGCGTTCGGTGAGTACCCGAAGAGTAAGGATACAGTCAATCATTGACCTCTTTGGTGTAAAGCCTGACGGCTATGGACACTGGTGCTCAAGCAGATGATGGCGAACCCTATCAAGAATTATCTGAGCAAAGACCTTTGCCGGCACTGAGAGCAGCGTCACCCCTCAGTAGTTGTTGCAGTCTTGGCAATCACCCTTCCCTTTCCAGAGAAGAACAACAAGGCCCCTCTTCCAGTCAGTAGAGATGATGCCTGTGTTCCAGGAAGAGCACAGAACTGCATGCAACGACATGGGTACAGCATTTTCAACAGCCTTGAGAAGTTCAGCATGGATACCACAAATCCGAGGAGCTTTACCCCATTTCAACCGGTTAATCACAGCCTATGTTTCCACAAAAGAAGGTGGATCACAGTTGTTTAGGGGTTCAGCAATAGGGATAGTAACACCCCAGATGTCCAACTCAACAGCTGGTAGATTAGCCTGGTTCAGCCGCTCAAAGTATCCAGCCTATTGGGCGAGCCTTCACTTTGGACTCCTCTGTCAAGAGCCCACCACCCTCCACTCTAACTGCAGTACACCGAGTGATGAGCTTGGAGGAACAACCTAATGCGCGAATTCCCCTGTAAGCAGGACGAGAATCACTTGACCACAGGTGATGCTCAACCACCTCACAGATTCCTCACACACCTACCCTGGGTACTACCAACACAGGCAATTTATTTTATTACGCTCTCACTGGAACTCAAGTAACATGGATAAATGCTATAAAAGGTGGCTGAACATAGATGCAATTGCTCAAACATATATATATATATATATATATATATATATATATATATATATATATATATATATATATATATATGTATGAAGCTGCACAATAATCCTCATCATGGAGTACGTTAGTACTCCATGTTGAGGGATAATACGGGGAAAAATAGCCACTCATTCAAATGTGTACACAATGATAGGCTTATAAACTCCCATAGATTGAAGTCATAAGCATTTGAAAGCTGTAACGTTTATTCTCGAGCGTTTTCTGAACTACCAAGATGTAAAAAGACACCAGAATACATCATTAAAGTACCACAATGAGAGATTGTTAAAATGCCAATGCCAAAGCCACATCGTGGACTGATCAAAAAGCTTGGATTGAGGAGGGGGGTTGTGGGAGGGGGAATGGGTAGAATGTACCATAACCCCAATTTACTCCCAAAATGTATTTAATCCATACCAGAATCACAAAATATATAAAACATTAAGCATTTACACAACAAAAGCAAAATGTCAAAAGATGTTGTGATGGTCATCCAAAAGAGGATTGCGGTGTCGTATTTTTTCATCGTAATGCGGTGTCATTCTTCATTGTTATTCTTCTTCATTCTCCTTTTTCTTATTCATTCTTCTTCTTCATCCATCACAATCCCGCAACAAAAGTAAAATGTCAAAAGATGTTGTGATGGAAATCCATAAGAGGATTGTGATGTCATATTGTGGAAAATATTTATTTGGTATAATTGCTTGGTTGTGTTTTTGAGATTTCATCTCTCGATGTTTTAAAAAATTTTTTTAATGTTTCTTTTTTCTTGTATATATAGATTTGTCATAAAACCTGAAATACAAAATATCGAAAGTTTTCAACATCTTCCCAGTTTTGTGTATGCTGAGTACAAGTACACTATTGGCCAACGACCATCTGGTTGATACTTCCTCAAACTGGCATTAACAGGGTGACCTGATCGCCTGGCTGAGAGTGTGCTTCAAGCGCAGATCTATCTGGTTTTAGGTTTGATACTTGGCGGGATGTTATACGATTTGAACTGCTATCTGGTGCAATACCAGCATAGGGTATTCCATTGTGGATCACACTGTCCTTGGGACGGGATGTTAAGCTCGCTGTCTCTTCTGCTAGATTGCTTTCCCAGCCAAATCCACATCGGATTCATGCTTGGCTCGCCATGGTGGTAAGAATGAAGCTGGAGGCCCTGCATTACCAGCTTGAGCATGTAGTGTACTATGTATCTAGCACATGTTGACATATCATGATGCAACCAACAGACAGGTGTTGCATCAGTATGATGGCAATTATGACACAGTCAAATGAGACGAATGTTTCCTCATTTTTCTCCATTGTCCGATTATATTAATGCCCTTCCGATCCACTGCCATGGCACCATCAGATGCTTTGTGTGAAGGAATTAAGTTTACAGTTGTAGAGCTTGGAGTTGATCGGTGTCATGGATCATAATGATGAAGTCATGACTGCAGTTTACGAAGGATGGAGGGATTTCGTATTTTTAACAGCTTTTCAAGCATGGACAGCGAGGCACGGGCACAGCATGAGATGCATCACAAAATGTACATACCAAAATTGGACGGGCCCATTTTGGCTGATGTATGTGGATTGAAGAGTCAATGGAAGAGCTTGTTGCTCATGCACATTGCACATCACACCATGTGAGGAAGGCTGCACTTAACACGAAGTCCTTCAGAGCCAGAAAGATTGGTGGGGCATGCTACGTATTCTATTGGCTTTCATGGTGGATGCAGCTCATGGTTTTCATACTGCATGCGGCGACGCGGGATGCAATATGTCACACAGTCGACTGGCGGTGTAAAACAGAATTGTACCTTCCACTTTCCTCGGACAAATGTATATATATATATATATATATATATATATATATATATATATATATATATATATATATATATATATATATATATATATATATATATATACATCCCTCAATGTTTTTAAAACATTTTTTAATGTTTCTTTTTTCTTGTATATGTATCTGATATATGCATATGTATTCTTATATATATATATATATATATATATATATATATATATATATGTTGTTGTTCGTCTTTCAGCTGCTCCCATTAGGGGGTCGCCACAGCGGATCATCCGTAATGATCCGCATACTGATTTGGCACAGGTTTTACGCCGGATGACCTTCCTGACGCAACCCTGGTCGCCTCTTACGACACAGGGATCAGGATTTGGGTTTCGCTATGATTCCGGGCTGCTCCACACCCTGTCCAGTGCAGAGCCCCCGTCCTCAAGCGATCCTCCAACCCAAGCCTCCGAGTAGCCGGATTACAGGCGCACGCCACTACGCCCGGTATATATATATATATATATATATATACACATACACACACACACATACACACTATGTGGCAAAAAGTATGCGGACACTCCTTCTAGTTAGTGTATTCAGCTATTTCAGCTACACATATTGCTGACAGGTGTGTAAAATCAGGCACACAGCCATGCAATCTCCATCGACAAACATTGACAGTAGAATGGGCCATATTGAAGAGCTCCGTGACTTTCAAAGTGGCAACGTCATCAGATGCTACCTTTCCAACAAGTCGGTGCCTCAAATTTCTACCCTGCTAGATACAGTATGTATGTATGTATATATATATATATATATATATATATATATATATATATATATATATATATATATATATATATATATATATATATATATATATATATATATATACATCCCTCAATGTTTTAAAAACATTTTTTAATGTTTTTTTTTCTTGTCTATGTATATATATATATATATATATATATATATATATATATATATATATATATATGTATATATATATGTATATATGTATATATATATGTATATATGTATATATATATATATATATATATATATATATATATATATATATATATATATATATATATATACATATGCATATATATCTATATATATTCATCCCTTAATGTTTTTAAAACATTTTTTAATGTATACACACACATATGTATATTTATATATATGTATGTGTATAAATATATTGTTGTGGTTACCAAATTCGCAAACCACCATTCAGGTCCCTTAGGTGAGGTATCTCGGCAAGTGCATGTGTAGTTAGGCCCAAACCCGTTGTCTAGTGGGAATACATGTCATTTATGCGTGCTGCGACTCTTCAGGATAGCCGTTTTTCTTTTACTATCTTTATTTTGGACCAACCGCCATGATTACAACCACAACCACCGCTTCACCACAACCGCCACGACCTTCCCGTCACACCTCGCAACCGTAGCATCGCCACCGTTCTTGCCCCGCTGTGGGTACCGGTGTTGGACTCGTGCAGGGCGCACGTCGAACAGCGTGTACAAAATCACGGATTTTGTGCTTCAAAAACGGATCAAAAACGACACACGCCCACTTTTTGCCGTCCAATCGGTGAGCGAGGGGCGATTTGGCCCCGCCTCCAGGACGATCGATATATGCAAATTTGTGGATCGAAAAGCCTTCACGCCCACTTTTTCTCGGGCCAATGGGGAGCGAGGTGAAAGGTCAAAGGGAGGGGGTCAAAGGCGAAGCTACGGGGGGATAAAAGGACCGTGTTCGTCAGTCAGAGCAGTGTGGAAGTCTGGAGCCCGAAGCCTGCAGTAGCTGGAGAAGCTGAAGAGAGTCGAACGAGGAGAGCCCAAAGAAGAGTCCAGGGTGGAGAGTCCAGAGGCGGAGAGGCGGCAGCGGCGAAGGCAGACGAGGGGGTGCCCGCGACGGTGCCGGGAGCTGCACGCCCGAGGAAGGCCGGCAGCGCGACCTGGCCGAGGTGGAGACGCACACCAGGGATAATAAAGATCCTCTATACCCCGAGCATCAGCAACCCCCTCCTGTTTCCCCCCGCGCTGAGATAGTGCGACCAAGGGGCCCTCTTTCCCACCCCCTGCCAGGCACTGTCCGCGAGGCCCGCGGAGTGAGGCGCCATCGCCGCTCCGCGTCTCATCACCAGACGGGTAGGCGCGACCCGGTCTCGGCCTCAGGCCCGCCTCATTCTTGAGGGTATTCTTTCCTTGGTTTTGGGTATGTGTTGTCGGCGCCGTCTGTGAAGTAGAATTGTATAAGTGTTGCCGTGTGCTCGGTAGTCGGTATTAGCTCTGCACTGTGTTTTCACTTTTATATTTGCTTTTTGTGTAAATGGAATTGTGTTTTCTTTTTTTGTGTGCATTTGGTGGAATTGTATTTGTGTGCTTCCCGTGTGCCGCGAATAAATGTGCTTTATTGTTGAACTGTTCTCCCGCTTCGCTTCGTCTTTTCCTCCATTGAATCCTCATCTTGCTTCACGTAAAGGGTTGGTAGTGGGCTGAATACGCCCGATAATTAATCGAACCGTCGAGGTCGACGATAACACCGCTCGGTTATTCTGATAGTACGGAACGGGTCGCTTAAGTGGCCCGTGTCCGAAGTCGACCTGCGGCGAGGTGCGATCGCCCGGTCTACCCTCCGCGTGGGTACTTAGGTAGGTCGGGTCGGCGAGCAACCCTATCCCACGCGGGGGCTGATTGGCTCGATCGCGGTGAGACCGAAAGGTCCACCCGTGACTGGTTCCCGGCGTTAGTCCGAGAGGGTCACGACTGGATTGTCCGTCCGGTGGGCGACATGCCGCGATTCGAGTTACGTGGCCGTCCGCACGCCGGCGGGCGCAAATACCGCAACAATATGTATATATATATATATATATATATATATATATATATATATATATATATATATATATATATATATATATATATCTTTTTATATATGTATGTATATATACTATATATCTTCTTCTTTCGGCTGCTCCCGTTTGGGGTCACCACAGCGGATCATCCGTATGATCCGCATAGTGATTTGGCACATGTTTTACGCCGGATGCCCTTCCTGACGCAACCCTGGTCGCCTCTTACAACACAGGGATATGGTACACCTATTTTAACCGGAGTATACACCGGCCCAGTACACTGGTACTCATTTCGCCGACCTCGGAAGGATGATAGGCTGAGTCAACCCCCTGGTATATTAATTCAGTGGCCCAACGGGGGCTTGAACTCAGGACCTTTTGGATCCCAAGCCGCTGCCCTAACCACTGCGCCAACACCAGGCTTATATATATATATATATATATATATATATATATATATATATATATATATATATATATATATATATATATATATCTATATATATATATATATATATATATATATATACATACATACATACATACATACATACATACATACATACATACATACATACATACATACATACATACATACATATGAGCAAAGGTACCCACCATTGCCAGGCAACGCCAGGTATCTCCTCCCACCCCTTCCGTTCCCTCATCCCACCTCACCCCCCTCCCTCCGTACTTTCACCCCACCCCTTCCCCTCCCACCTCCTACCCCCTCATACTGCACCCCCTTCCCCTCCCATCTCCCACAAAGGAAGTTTTGCAGGGTGTTTGGTAAAGTGTACGTGTGCATAATAACTTCTAAAAAACAGAGTATAGCCACCCTTCGGGTAGGTCGAGTTTGCGCATTACTTGCTGAAAAACAGTTTTGTCTGTGCTTTGTAAGAAGACTATAGATGTTTGTGTGTTGTGCGCTTAAAAAGGTTTTAGCTGGTCGAAAAGGTACATTCCAATAGTCGTTGGTGTCTAATGGGTCGAAAGGGTCTAAACTCTCGATCATGTAAAGAGGGTCGAAAAAGGTCCAAGTGGTCTAAAACTATAAAGTCTAAATGATCACGAGTGCAAGCTGTGTAATCTTTCTGAAGGGTGTTGGGGTCTTAAGAGTCTTACGGATATTTGGAGTCAAAAGGGTCTTCAGGCATCTTATGGTTCTTTGGGGTTTCACGTTTTTGGGGTCTTTAGGGTCTAAAGTGTCTTTGGAGTGCTCAAGGTCTTATGGTTCTTAAAGGTCTTAAAAGGTCTAAACTCTGAAAGGTAATCAAAGTATGAAAGGGTATTTGGGGTTGAAAGGATCTTTGGGGTCTTATATGGTCTTCAGGATCTAAAAGGTCTAAAGGGTCTTTACATGTTTTGAGGGTCTCAGGGGTCTTAAGGGTCTTTGGGATCGTCAGCATTTTTGAGGTCTTCAAGGGTCTTACGCATCTCTTGGATGTTATGAGTCTTTGGGGTCTCTGTGGTTTTAAAGGTTCTTCAGGATCTTAAAGGGTATTCAGGTTATTTGGGGTTTTGAAGATCTTAGGGATCCTTGGGGTCTTAACGGTCTGAAGTGTCTTTTGGGGTATTGGTGTTTCAAGTGTCTTCAGGGTCTCAGAGGGTGTCAGGGGTCTTGTGGGTATTAGGGGTCCAAGGGATGTTAGGAGTCTTAGAAATACAGTAGTACTCCAAATAGAGGGATTATATGGGGAAAAATGGCTGCCCATTCAAATGTGTACACAATGATAAGTTTATAAACGACCACAGAGTGAAGTCATCAGCATTTAAAACCCATAACTTTTATTAGCGAGCATTTTCTGAGCTACCAAGATGTAAAACGATGCCAGAATACATCGCTAAAGTACAACAATGAGAGATCACTAAATCGACAATTTGTTCTTCTTCTGCCTCTTTTTTTTTTCTTCTTCTTCTTATTCTTCTTATTCTTATTCTTATTCTTATTCTTCTTCTTATTCTTATTCTTCTTCTTATTCTTCTTTCGAAAACAATGTAAAACTGTAGCCCGACCTAACTCATTAACTGCTGAAGCCAAGATGGTGATTCCAATGCAAGGAAGTTATTTTGTCTCTGCGCTATTGCTCGCAAACCAAAATTTAAAAACATACAAAACATTAATCGTTTTCTTAGGAAAAGAAATCGAACATAAAAATGGACTCAACCAAACTTGGTGAGGATTGTGGGAGGGGGGGAAGATGGACAGTACCATTCCAAAATCGATATATATATATATCCATCCACTGGGACCATACTCTGTGCATAGCGTTGGTGCTGCCTAAGCAGTCTCCTTGGCTATTGGGTACAATTCTGGACGGGTCGCCACTCCGACACAGGATACCAGCATGCTGGCACTCATTTTGCCGACCTCGGAAGGATGACAGGCAGAGTCAACCCCACCTGGTATTAATTCAACAGCCGAGTGGGATTTGAACTCAGGATCCTCAGATCCTAAGCCCACCACCCTAACCATTAAGCCAACACCAGGCATATATATATATATATATATATATATATATATATATATATATATATATATATATATATATATATATATATATATATATATATATATATATATATATATATATATATATATATACATATACATATACATATACATATATATATATATATATATATATATATATATATATATATATATACATATATATATACATACATACATACATACATATCCAAACCATCCCCAAAATCAACTGAAACAAACATGACAGATGAAACGAGTATTAAATCGATTTAATAACATAGATGGATTCCATCCATACCAAAATAACAAATATATATATATATATAATATAACATAAAGCGTTATATTACTTTAAAAAATTGCAGAAAGAAGAAAAAAGACATTTAAAAAAATGTAAAAACAGAGGGATGAAATCTCAAAATACAAACAAACAAGTTAGCAACGACACCACATTACGTTGCCACAGTACGACATCACAATCTTCTTATGGATTACCATCACGACATCTTTTGACATTTTACTTTTGTTGTGGGATTGTGATGGATAAAGAAAAAAAATGAATAATAAGAAGAAAAAGAACAATGATAAATGACACTACATGAAGATGCCACAACAAAAGTAAAATGTCAAAAGATAGCATGGTGATAAACCAAAAGAGGATTGTGGTGTCGTATTATGGCATCATAATGTGGTGTTGTTCTAACCTTGTTTGGTTGTTTTTTTGAGATTTCATCACTCGATATTTTTACATTTTTTTTCTTCTTGTATATTTGTATGTGTATATATATATATATATATATATATATATATATATATATATATATATATATATATATATATATATATATATATATATATATATATATATATATATATATATATATATATATATATACACATACACACACATACACACTATGTGGCAAAAAGTATGCGGACACTCCTAATTAGTGTATTCGGCTATTTCAGCCACACATATTGCTGACAGGTGTGTAAAATCAGGCACACAGCCATGCAATCTCCATCGGCAAACATTGACAGTAGAATGGGACATATTGAAGAGCTCCGTGACTTTCAAAGTGGCACCGTCATCGGATGCCACCTTTCCAACAAGTCAGTTCCTCAAATTTCTATCCTGCTAGAGCTGCCCCGGTCAACTGTAAGTGCTGTTATTGTGAAGCGGAAATGTCTTGGAGCAACAACTGCTCAGCCGCGAAGTGGTAGGCCACTCAAGTTCGCAGAACGGGAACGCTGAGTGCTGAGAAACGTCTGTCGTCGGTTGCAACACTCACGACCGAGTTCCAAACTCCTCTGGAAGAAACATCAGCACAAACACTGTTCATCGAGAGCTTCATGAAATGGGTTTCTATGTCCGAGCAGCCACACGCAAGCCAAAGATCACCATGTGCAATGCCAAGTGTTGGCTGGATTTGTGTAAAGCTCACCACCATTGGACTCTGGAGCAGTGGAAACACGTTCTCTGGAGTGATGAATCACACTTCACCGTCTGGCAGTCCGACGGACGAATCTGGGTTTGGCGGATTCCAGGAGAACGGTACCTGCCCACATGCATAGTGCCAACTGTAAAGTTTGGTGGAGGAGGAATAATGGTCTGGGGTTGTGTTTCACTCTTCGGACTCAGCCCCTTAGTTGCAGTGAAGGGAAATCTTTACACCACAGCATACAATGACATTCTAGACGATTCTGTGCTTCCAACTTTGTGTCAAAGGTTTGGGGAAGGCCCTTTCCTGTTTCAGCATGTCAATTCCCTGTGCACAAAGCGAGGTCCATACGGAAATGGTTTGTCGAGATCAGCGTGGAAGAACTTAACTGGCCTGTACAGAGCCCTGAACTCAACCTCACCGAACACCTTTGGGATGAATTGGAACACCGACTGTGAGCAAGACCTCATCGCCCAACATCAGTGCCCGACCTCACTGATGCTCTTGTGGCTGACTGGAAGCAAATCCCTGCAGCAAAGTTCCAACATCTAGTGGGAAGCCTTCTCAGAAGAGTGGAGGCTGTTATAGCAGCAGAGGGGGGGGGGGGACCAACTCCATATTAATACCCATTATTTTGGAATGAGATGTTGGATGAGCAGGTTGTCCACATACTTTTTGCCATGTAGTGTATATCTGTGATAGGGGGCATTAGACCCATCAAAATCTGTGCTATTATTACCAACCTTTGTTTTTTTCATCCATGCTCTATCCTTTTTTAAATGCTGAGCATCAAACAAGGATGTAGCATGTGCCGTTTTTTTGATATAACTCATCCACGATTCAAACCACGACAACCTAGAATCAGAGCAGATGCTTTAGCCATTACACCACAGAGGCAGGTCGGCATTGAGAAAATTAATTTCAATGACCTGTCCCTCGTATCATCCATTGTTATTCAACAAACAAGCTGCTAAAGATTGGTTATATCCCGTCCTTGGGGTGTGATGAAAGGCAGCAGCCATTGCAACGTCTTCCGTGGTCATCTCAACACGATAGTGTTTCTCTCCTATCAAGATGCTCTAACTGTAATTACAGGCCATAAAATTGCAGAACATCTCCGGGATATTTTGTAAAAATAATTCCTTGGACCAATACATTGGCCAAATTCAGCATTTCACGTATTGATTGAGTGAACAATTCATCATTTCACCGCCTATGGGGCTCTTCTGTTCTATCATCATTGTGGTGACGCCATGAGAATCCATTGACATCACAAATGAGTTTATACTATTTATTTTTTAATGGAGTTTTTTTTCCATGTTGAGTGATATATTACACTAAAGGAAGCATCCATCGGTTATACAATTAAGTCACATCATGGTTATGCGGAAAATAACACATGCTATAGCAACCCCTTGTCATATCTTGCTGCAATGACAGCTAAAAAAAAAAGTGGTAAGCAGTTAATGAGAGCTATCTGGAAGGTTCTATTAAAAGGTTTATTTCAATGAAATGCCAAGGTAAATAATTAATGTCCTGCTCTTACTTTGAGCACCAGCACGAGGAGACAAGAGGCTTAAGGATGTACCCTGGTGTTTAAGTTGGCACATTTGGCAGGAAGCCATCTCAGTTGGTGGAAGATCCCACAGTTGGTAAGAACCTTGTCTGTAAAGAACGGAGTTGACTTTTCTTTGGCTGAGCTGGAGGGGAAACTTTCCTTGATTCAATTATAGCTACTACACTGACTGTGCTGCCAATCAGGCTGAACAATTTGTGGTGTCTCCAGGGTGCGAGATACAGTCAGCATGGTGTGATCTTGAAACTGGAGCAATTAATAATAGAAAGAGTTTAATGTCGAGAAAATTCAAGCGTGATGAAGGAATAAAAACGATTAGCTATATAAAATGCACATGTGACATCACATACATCATGCCCAACACATGGCTGCCTCCTGGGAAGTTCACTGGAGTTACATTTGCTGCTGCTAATGGGACGGTTCTTTCATATTTATGACCTAGCAATCGATCAATCAAATGTACCATAGATACTCTTGAGAGAGTGTCAGTGCAACCAATTATTTCCAAGGCAAGGGCTATATATGCTGGGTGGAGTTTACTGTTGCCTTCTCAGCAGGCAGTTAGGACAGGAACTTGGAATTGGTTCATGTTGGCGATCACTTGCCTACTCTTCGCAAAATACATTATGGGATCTCGAAGGTCCACCAATGACCGGTGCTGGCAGACGGGTCCTTAATGCTTAGAATTCTTCCAATGGACGGTGACACACGCTGAGGTCTTGCCCTGCATGCCAAATATCATGCAAGAGAGCTCAAATGTGAGCGCGCATACCTCAAGCACATCCTGCCAGCCCCCCTTATTACCAGGAATAAAAGTAAAAATAAAATGAGAAAGGAATGATTATTCAGTCCAAAAAAATGAAGTTTGCTATAAAAGGGGGGGAAAAAAATTCAGTTTTGGAAATTTTGTTTTTAACTTTTCATAATGGGTCACAGATTTATGCATCACCGCTTGTTTGTGGGACATGAACACTCAAGTCTGGGTGACTATGTGTGAGAAATCCAGAGATGAGAGGAGATAATGGCTGTACAGGAAGAAAGTTAAGGTAAGTGTCATCCTTTCTTTCCAGACTTTACACAAATTAGGAAAATTATAATATGAACATCACAAAAGTCCAAGTCAGGATTTCATTTCTACCCCTCTCTGATGATTTATGCATGAAATATAATTAGTCGTGTAGCTTTGCTTCTGATATTCCCTGTCCTGTACTCCTCGCTCCATCAACCCCTTCACACTCACTCAACCCCCAATCCCAAAGACATAATCCTGCCCAGATGCCCCCCCCTCCACCGCTCTCCCACTTCCCATCACTCTGCACACAGGAAAAGCTCCACCAACCAACAAAACTCCTCGATCTGCTTTGAGCAAGCTGCTGTGATCTCGAGAGAAAGGGCCGGCTGTCCCTTGGACTTTCTTAAATAGCCCCACCTTGTTGTGTGACCTTGCCAAGATCATTAGAGCACAAAGAACAATGTTTCTCCTGCTGACAAGTGTTCGTCTGCACCTCAGAACTTCATCATTATGCACTGCAAGGCAGTTGCGCTTCTATTTCTCGATATTGTTTCGTGTTTCTAGGTGTAGTATGTATATATATATATATATATATATATATATATATATATATATATATATATATATATATATTTCCATTTCCACCCACCTTTTTCATACCGTTCTTGGTGGAACATTAATTATCACACAAAAGATTCTTGCTGTGGGAAGGTTCCTTCTTTTCTCAAATATTGGTGAAAGGTCAAGCAATTTGATGTGAATCCTTGCTCTATTTCCTTATACCATTTGAATCGTTATACATGACATCACAATCGAGTTTGGCTCCAGTTTGTGGATTGGAAATTAGATAGGATGATAGTATTCAAAATGAAGCATTTCGTTAATTCGCACCAAAATAACTTTTGTATCCATAATTATATATATTTTTTAATATTTATAGTCATAGTTGCTTGAAAATCAGCTTGCTGAGCCAATTAGCATGCATGTGGATAAACACTGAAATAATTTCTAACTTTTCGTCAATATCGTGCAATTGGTGTTTTCAAGATCTCTTTCTTTTTTTCTAATTTAATATTTAATTAAACTGGGGATTATAGCTGTTATGGGGTTTGTTTCTACAATTAGTGTCCTAAATTTAAATGGTACTGTACTACAGAGTTTCTTAGACTCCGAGGAGAACGAAACCACCACTTTGGGTTTTTTTTTCGTTTGTCCCCCAACACTCCCAATTTCCGAGCTGTATCTCGGGCCGACTGGGACTTTCGGAATGAAATTTTGCAACAACAATGTGAATAGAAAGTATATGGGGTTGACATTTTTTTTTCCTTGACCGAATTTTTAAGGTCATGACCCAATTATAGACATTTTAATATTTTTCAGAAAAAAACTAGACTATGGTTTGTCGGATTGGAAGAAAATTGCCCTCTCTTGATAGCCTAGACTGGAGTAAGACGCATTTGTTTTAATTTACGTAATAGCCCTCTGGATTAAAGGTCAAGGTTAAATGGTCTTTTTTGTCATCACTCAATTTTGCCAATGTGGAATCTTAAAGACCATTTGGCCTTCCAAGATGTTCTTGCATCATAATTTTTTACATGCACTGAAGTTATTATGCACCTGATATTTGATTAGTGTCCTTGACCTACTTTTTTCTGATGGTGACCTAATGAACTAACAACACCTTTTTGATCACAATTGGAACAATTTTCCTCGAAGAACTCTCCTTCATGATGTGGAGTTTCATGGATAGATTTTAGATAGGGATACATTTTCTTAATTTACCCTTTATCACTAAATGTTGCGGTAAAGGTCATATGGCGGCCCAAACAAAATATGCCATCATTGGATTGTGGGCCAAGGGTAAGTTGCTGGTGATCGCCAAGGGTAACCCGGGGAAGGCTTACCCTTGGCGATCACTTTATGATCACAGATATCAAGTTATTACCTGATTTAGTTCCAAAACTGCAGGATTTTCATGTCAATCTAAAAGACTAATTTGTGCAAAGTGATAAATATTGTTTTTTTTAATGTATTTATGGCATTTTTGTCATGAGGGTTGCAAGTTCACATGAAGCTCTGGATTTTTTTGGTTGCAATAATTCCTGACAGCTGGGGGAGCTTGCACATCTATGTGATGCAATATCATAATATTGGAAAGGTCGGTGTCACACACACACACACACACACACGCACACCCTCAGTGGTTTAATGGTTTGAGCATTTCCTCTGAGCCTGGGAGGTTGGTGGTTTAAATCCCATCCAAGTCATACCAAAGACTTTGAAAACGTTTTGTGCTGCTTGTTTCTTGCTGGACAGAGCACAGGCAAGGAATGCTCGGAAGGCAATGGCAACCCACCCAATATTACTCTTGCCAAGAAACTTTGGCAGCACCAATGCTCTGTGAAGACTATGGTTCATCAAATATAAATACAGTATATATTTTCTTTTTACAAGAGACGAAGAGACAATGCTAGTTAACATTGCATATTGGATTTGAAGCTGGGATTCTTGCATATGGAATTTGAACCCAGCATCATGGGTTGTGTGCTCAGATGAGAGAATGAATCCTCTCATCCATGTGCATCCACGATCTCTCTGAAACACATCAATTTTTCCCCATTCTGTCGCTCTCCAGACCATTGTTATTCGTTTTTGCGATATTCTTCCGATCCTGCTCATGTGTATGTTCACCACACGTGAAATACCTCCTTCTCGTTTACCAACTTTCTGCCCTTTGTCGTACAGCTCCTCCATGAGCCGAGACACTTGTCCATATATATATATATATATATATATATATATATATATATATATATATATATATATATATATATATATATATATATATATATATATATATATAGGTTTAGGCTCAGGAAGGAGCTGAACGACAAAGGGCAGAAAGTTGGTAAACGAGAAGGAGGTATATATCAAATTGTGGGCCTCATGATAACGTCTATTCCAGGTGTGTTATTTTGTAGGTGATATTTTGTTGGTTAAACTTGTTTGGACAATTTGCCAGATTTTTAAGGTAGGTCAAATTATCTTGAATTCCCTTCTGTTGGCCAGTAAGCCATGTTTTGGTGATATTTTCTTATATTTTTCTTTCTTTGGCCAATGATGGTTCCAATGTTGCCCAATTGGTACCATATTCGTTTTTAGACTGTCTGATTTCTGAGTTTCATCCCTGGCTTTGTTGACAACTACTACTCTGTTGTGTGCCAGATGTGGACTTTTACAGAGTGTGTTGATCCTTTGGAGAGTACCTCAACGCATCTTCTCCAAAGAACGGCATGATCTACCAGGGCTAACTTCTATTACATTATGGAAATGAACGAATTGGCCTTTTTGTCATTCTTCTCTGAACTCGAACTTGTGCGAATAGACACGGCGTACGAGTTCGGTAGATGAGAGTATCAATTTTTCTGAAGTGAAGGAAAATGGCCTCGGACTCAAGAACCTGTGATGAGGGAAAGACAAGAGGCAGTTGGTAAAGTTTAACATAATATTTCCAAAAGGGTCGACTGACAAGTGGGGGGTTTGGCCAGGGTGTCTGCCCACAATGAACAAGCACCTTTTGAGAGATACCGATGGGATTTTTAAGCCTTCTATCCCAAATGTAGATGGGACGGCCACTCCTCACATACCAATAGCTCAAGGAAGCAGCGATCCTTGCCAGAACTGCAGTTCCTAATTATGTCTGCCTCCATCGGTGAACAAGGTCAAACTATAAACATCTCAAATATTTTCAAATGAAGACTATTCACTTGTTCTAAAGCGAGTCAACATTTAGCACAAACCCACTGTCAAATCCTACATGTTATATGGCATGGTTTATGATACAGTCGACACCCGTACTCCTATTAGGCCCAGGCCATATTAATCAGAGCAGTGGCTCATGATAAATCATTGGCTGCTGTTTGTGTTTGTCAATGACGTAATTTCACTCATTAATCGGTGCAACTGCAAAGTTGCAAACACAAAGGCTTGGTCCGTTGTCTCAACGGTTGTGTGGTCTCAATCAAAAGGTCAGGCCAATCAGCAATAGACTTGACGAGTTTTCTTGCTTCTTTTGTACCTGATTAACATGTATACCCACCATCATGCTCATACATCTTTGTGCCTTCCCCTCATTACTGCAAGCAAGGAGGTTTGTAATTGTGCTGCGCCCACAGCTTTATAGCACCTCTGCCATCAAGTGATCAACCTGATTTGCATCTTAAGTTCACGACGATGCGACATTCAACACGGTAGTGCGGCTGTAATAAATTGGCAAAGCAGCGTACGTGCTGAGCTACAGAAAGATCAACACCAAATTGGCCTATAAAACAGGCACGAAGGGTCAAACGACCTTCTTTAGTGTAAGTTTTGTTGGATAATGAGATCTTATATATCTCGTCGTCTTGATGTCAGATGTTGGTTGCTCCGACTGTTGTTTTCTCGCACTGCTCTTCCAGTAATGACTGTTATTGTCTCATTTTTGGATGAAGAACAATTGTTGTTTACTCCAGGTGCAATCTGCATCTGTTAGGATTCCGTGATATTTGCAGATTCCATTGGCATGTGTACTTTCCCACCTGGTGGTCTTTGTGTGCGGTTCTCTGGGGAAACCTCTGCCAAGCAATGGGAATGGGATAGAACATGCCTCGGTCTTAATGCAAAGTAAACGCATTGCCCTTCACACACCAGCTGTTGCCACAGCAATGATTCACCAAGGACATTGTGGGTACCACCGATTTGCATACACCTGGATAGTCGAGCAATCACCATTCAGGTGCTCACACGAATAGACGCGGAGTGGCATGATGTCACGCATACACCTGGTGAGTGATGTGCACGTCTGAAGATTAGGGGTGATGAGTGACGCCATAAAGCCAGGATCGACTATGCGAGTAACGTGCCTCGTCCGCCTTGTAACCTGCATGATAATGCGGGAGGTCGGTGGTAGGAGGTGGATGTGACCGTGACCCGATCACAAGCTCACCTGTTAAGAGAGTGCTTGATGTTTTTATCATTTTGGCGAATTAAATTTTCAGTACAACAACAAAGAGTTAGCAGCGTTGAAACAGATGTCAAAAAATATTTTATTATATCTAACTGGAATTACTTGTTTTTAGAAAAACAATTGGGTGGTGCGATAGCTTACAGGTTCATACAATCTAATCAGACTTCCTGACACTGTTAAACATCCTTCCACACTCGCCTATATGAGCTGTCTAGCCTGGGTTCAAGTCTCGGCATAGCTATAAATCGTTATCCTGGTGCTTCACAGGCAAGGAGGGATGAATGTGTGTACCTGGACGTCAAATTGGAGGTCCAGTCTACCAACACGTGTCGTCGGAGGATGTCGAGGATCCCTTGATGTCTTTCCTGAAGAGTAGACAAGTTATCGTCGGCACCCTGAAGAAATTGCAGATTCCTGCCACCATCTTGAAGACGAGCGGTATGATGACCCAGTCTTTGTGAGAGCTTTGTGGGGTCTTCTGGCTATGGATCAAGACTTATGGGTGCATGGAGTAAAAACGAAATCCCAAAAGTGACGCGAGGCAGCCAACTCTGTCGGTGCTGGTTATGTTTTCACCCTTGTTTGTTTGTCTGTGAGCAGGATATCTCAACAGTTATGGATGGGTTCCAACGAAACTTGGTGGACAGGTTTGGGTGTGTGACAAGGACAAAATGATTTCATTTTGGTGAAGATCCAAATCTGGATATGAGAATTGTTTTTTTAAAAAAGTGATTCTTCACCATTTCGAGATGGGGCCAAAAACAATGTATAGCACGATATCTAAAAAAAGTTGTGGACGAGTTATGCCAAAACTAGGTGGATGAGTTGGTTAGGTGACAAGAACAAGCGGATTCGATTTTGGTTCCGGTCCGGATTCAGATCCAACCTATCAATGGAAAACAAATTGTAAACTATTCAGCCTGGCGGAGGTATGTTCTCTACCGAGTGATGCTCTAGTTAACCTCCGCCATCGAAGATGGACGGAGGTTACTGTTTTCATCCCTGTTTGTTTGTTTGTTTCTGAACAGTATTACGGAAAATCTCCTCGACGGATTTCGACGAAACTTGGTGGGGGGATTAGGTATGGTCCAAGGATCATGCCATTAGATTTTGGACTAGGCCCAAAGTCCAATATGGCCGCTATGGCGGCCATTTTGAAAAAATATTTGAATTTTTGTTTTTGCATTTCTACATGTTTTTAGTGATTTCCAACCCCCCCCAAAATAATTTGTTAGAGAAAACATTTTTTCGATTTTATTTGAAAAATACTTGAAATTTTTTTTTGCATTTCTACATGTTTTAAGTGATTTCCAACCCCCCCCCCAAAAAAATTTGTTCGAGAAAACATTTTTTTCGATTTTAATTTGAAAAATATTTGAATTGTTTTTTTGCATTTCTACATGTTTTAAGTGATTTCTAACCCCCCCCCCAAAAAAAATTTGTTAGAGAAAAAAACCCCAGAAATTTTGCACCTTTTTTTTCAAAAAAAATTCGATTTTATTGTTTTGGCATTTCTACATGCGCGTAGATCTCGTTTAGTTTATTCAATCGTGGTTCAGTAGAGTCTGATCCGTTTTGACCTACAATGAATAGGATATCAGGTTCACTTTAAGTGACCCAGCAGTATTGGCGGTGGAGGTTTTGCACTCTACCGAGTGCTCCCCCTCTAGTTCTAGATGTTGTGAAAGTCGTTTGATTTTTTCCGAGAGTATAAATCAAGTTTTGTGAAACTCCTAATATTGTGAAAATCCTGTCCATAAAGCATAGTGAATATATATATATATATATATATATATATATATATATATATATATATATATATATATATATATATATATATTTAACCACGATTAATAATTATTCTTCGTAAGACAAAATAGTATGAAACAGTCGTCCATAAGCAGTTTTGTTTAAATTTATGCGATCTAGTCTGAAATTGCCTAATGGTATGTGAAATTAGTGGCAGCACAGCAATCTATTTGCTCAATGGAAGGTTATTATATTGGGGTGCAACCTGGAGACGAAAGAGTCCTTTGTGTCCCAGAGTTTAATTTCCATATTTTTTTTCTTTTTTTGTCCACTTGGCATTCTGCATCCACAGCTTTGTTTTTTTTTTCTTTTCTTTGTTTGTTTTTTAAACCCTATTATATGCTTTCACAAGTATTTTGCATTTCCATATGGAAACTCTCAGATAACATACAAAGTTGTTTTTTTTGTCTGGTTTGCTGCATATACTACCTTATTATGCCGATATGTTTCCAGCTGATTACCCTCGCAAATTGAACTGCCTGCTGACCTATTCTGCCGAATCTGCGGTACCTCTTAAGCTCCGGCAACCTCCGCTCGGGCGTTTTTGAGCTATCGCTTACTTTTTCAATATGATGGTAATAAAAAGAATGTTTAAGATGCATAAACGGCACATACGTTGACATATATTTGCAAGGAAAAAAACCCACAGAGCACCTTCGGAATAGAAAGTCAAAAGGCTCTGCTCCCAGAAATGAATTTTGCAATCAATCCGACTCGAGGGATGAAATCATTTTTTGCCGGACGAAATATTGCTTGATGATCCTCAAGTAAAACAACGGGTAATTGTAATACGCTGTTTAAAATGCACCGTCGTGCCAACAAAATGGAGTGGCTACTCCTTGGGGTTTCATTGGGCTGCGTGAACGGCCAATTCTGCAAAACACCTTTACCTTCAGGCGTGTACATCAGAAAGGTTTAGAGCACGTTTTAATTATGCATTTTCAAAGTGCTTTGGCAGTGTAAGGAAGTCTGATTAGATAGTATGAACACATTCTGGAGATTCTCCCTAATGTAACCGGTCGTGATTGCTCGTGGCCTTGCCAATCACAATTTCCCTGTTTATATTTCACGAAATTCACAGTAATTGTCAACAGTATAATTGGGAGCTATTATACTAAGCTCTCCGCTCTCTGGTTTTGGGTCGATCCTCGCCAAGGTCGTATCCAACTCACATTGCCAGCCGCTGTGATGCTCACAGAAAGGTATTGCATTGCAGAGCATGCCTTCCTTCAGTGGAGACGGTAAGACAGCTAGTTTGTCTGAAACGTAGACCTACAACAACCCATGCTATACTGTATTTCATAAGAGAAGACCTCTGGGTCACCATTTTAAAATCCTGAGCAATTATTCCATCTCTTCACTTATTAAGCCTCAGACATAAAATAATATTTATGCTCTGAGCTATAAACACTGCATCGGAATTTAATAAGGCTCATCTAGAATATTGTGTACAGTTTCATCACCACATCTCAGGAAGGAAAAAGCTGCCACAGAGAGGTTTCAACATTGTGCTACGAGATTGATTCCTGGGCTCGCGAGACAAAATGATGAGGAATGTTGAAAGGAGACAGGACTTTATACATTAGAAAGGAGGTGATTGCAAGAGGATGTGATGGAGATGTTTAAGATAATGAAGGGTGTAGACAAGATAGGTGCAGTGGATTTTTTTCAGGAGAGTGGACAGTGTTAGCACCAGGGGCCATAGCTTCGGGGTAAAGAGGAGCGTTAAGACAGTTTTAAGGCAGGTGTCTTTCAGTCGGAGAATGTGGATACGTTTAAATGGGATTTAGATAGGTACCTGGATGCATTGGAGATAGAGTTGTCTGGGGATATTGGCTTGTGTGGATGATAGGTAGCTTGTGTGTGGATGGTTGATGATTATAATGGGGTTGGTGCAGCGCATGCATGATGGGCCAAATGGCCTCCTCCTGCACCAAAGTTTCTCGTGTATCCTTGTGTATGATGAAACCCAGAAGTAACATTTGTTTTGGAAGTGTGAAACATGTTAAAAAATCACAAGTCTTCAGTTAAAATGATGTTTTACTTTACAATTCCAAAAGGGATGCATATTTTTATTGACACCATCATATATCCCTACTGCCCGATTTGATGCAATCAATGCTTTGTGAGTGCAAAGTTACGTGCCCCCTCAAGGAATGACTTTTAGACCTCAAGACAACCTATTATTATTATTATTATTATTATTATTATTATTACAAGGTTTTCCACATGGGGAAAAAAGAGAAGGAAACCTGGGCATGAGGAGGCCACAAACTTAGCCATCATGGTCATGCCTATGACCACCATATCCAGATCCCAGCACTCTCACCTACTGAACAACTAAACCCAAGCAGGAATATTGGCCAGGGTACCAGCATGGTACTCTGACTTACTCTTTTCAAAAAATGTGGTGGGATCTTTAACATCACTGCATAAATACAGGTGGGATCATGGCACAGCTGTCTTTACATTCCCATTTGAAGAAAGGCTTTTCATTTGTGCAATGACATTCAGCACCCATGTTGTAACTGTGCCAGTGTGGTCATTTATTTATTTTTTTATACCCAGCCAGCAATGAAACTCTGACGACACAGCTCAGAGATAATCTAATTACTACCAACCTAGCTATCCTGCTGTCCCAGTAGATCTATAAATGGTACAAGAAATAAACAAAGGAATTAATAAAACACTTTAAAACTCATTTAAACAAAAGGCCATTCTACTTTTCCTGCCATAATGGAATTTTGAAAGTCACACTCACTCTAAGTGGAATTTTTTTTCGCACGACTTGGAGAAAAACCTTTGATGAACCAACTTGCTGTTTACACAAAATGATACTAAGTCAGAATGAACAGATAACAAATCGGTGAAATTTTGAAAGATATATGTGATACCTCTTATGCACAAGGAGAATTCACCATTTGAACCATCCTTGGTGGCATTATGGTTGGAACCTCTTCTCTGAGTTTGTTCTGAGTTTGGAAGGTGGGTAGTCCAAACCCTGGCCAAGTATACTAAAGATTTTAAAACTCCCTGTATGTTGGCATCCATGGGATACATGTTGTTTCCTTGCTTGATGCTCAGCATTTAAAAAGAATAGAGCATGTACAAACAACCATAAGTTGGTAATAACAGCACAGGCTTTGATGGACCTAATGGCCTCCTGCATTGAAGTTCCTTGTGAGGGAGCTCATATTATTTATTTGCTAATACTTTGGGCAATTAAACTAATTTATTGCATCTTGCTTCCGCTGACAATTCCGCTGAGCTGTCCATGGCTTCCTCCCCTACGTGGGGCTTGCAAGTTCTGCTCATCACGTAGGAATAAAAAGCCATAAAAAGCCACAGCAGGGATAGCATCCCCATGGATGACACTTGCAAGGTGTACTGTAGCTTGACACAAATGTGACGAAACTTTGTGTTGGTTGCACCAAGAAAAAGAACAATGATGATCGTTCGTCTTCAAAAGTGATGACAATAATCTTCGTTACAAATTGCTGTTGTGGCTTTCTGAGAAAGTTTTGCATCCAATAGACGTGTTCATAGCTTTGAACTAGAACTTTAATGAGTAAGAGTATTTATAGTAGCTGGGTA
This sequence comes from Eptatretus burgeri, assembly GCF_056783735.1. NCBI lineage: Eukaryota > Metazoa > Chordata > Myxini > Myxiniformes > Myxinidae > Eptatretus > Eptatretus burgeri. Next base: position 89,992,620 of record NC_140962.1, on the reverse strand, counting down.
ACTTCAAACTTAAAAAAAAAGACATTTTAAAGAATTAAAGAAAGAACGAGGGCAAGATGAAATTTTAACATTGCACCATTAAAGTGTGGTGTTCTAGAAAAATTCAAAATATTTAATGAGATAAAAAGATACAAAACCCATTCATCTTAATCAAGTGCAAAATTATATGCAAGAAAAGGTTCGCATAGCTAGGAGTTATTGGAAGATCGAAGGTGAGCAGAGGACGTTCAACTTGAGAGTAGGACAGAGAAAGAGAGTCACAGAAGGAACTAGAAGAACACTCGGTAGAGCGCGTACCTCCGCCATGCAATGCCTCATCCAGTAGAACATATCGGGCCCAATACATTTTTGAAATATCGTGCTATATATCGTTTTTTGCCATGCCTCTCAGTGGTGAAGAAGAAATTTTAAAATAAAAAAATTGTCAGATCCAGATTCGGATCTTCACCAAAATCGAATCAATTCGTCCTTGTCACACACGCAACCTGTCCACCAAGTTTTGTCCGAATCCGTACATAACGTTTTTTAGATATCGTGCTTTTTATCGTTTTTGGCCCGATCTCTCAATGGTGAAGAATCACTTTAAAAATTCTTGTATCTGGGTCCGGATCTTCACCAAAATCTAATTAATTTGTCCTTGTCACATATCAAACATTCCCAACAAATATCATCTGAATCCATCCAACAACATTTAGAGATATCCTGCAAAAAAAACAAAAAAAAACAAACAAAGACAGACAGGGGTGAAAATATAACATCCTTCCACATTCAGTGGTGGAGGTAAATACATGATGGCAACAATAAATATCATTGTGTTAGCATTTCAGTGAGATAACTTACATAATGCACCAGAGCGAGCTAGACTGGTTCTCAGGGAGTGGAGGATGCTAGAGGTGATTTTTTTTCCCCATGATCTAATGCTCATAGTGGAGCTGCCACACACGCATACATATGGACCTATAGACGAACATACACAACACAACACAGAAGTTTTAGACAAGACGAACAGCCACTGAGCTTGGAGGGAAGTGCCATCACTTCCCAGGATACTTTTGGTACCAGCAACGTCATGACAATGGCGACGCTTTTTTTCACCACACTCACCAGAGGATTTCCTGAGAAGGAATTCCCTCCTCCCCATGGATGGCAACCTATGGGGATTGTCTGTGCAGTTATCTATCTATAATTCCAGCAATCTCTGTGTGAGTGTGTGTCTGTCTGTCTGTCTGCGACCGCTGTTTCTCGACAACCACTGGTCCGATCGAATTGAAACTTGCCAGCTATATTGCTGGGGACCTGAGGATGTGCCTTTTCAAGGTTTGATATTAATCGGACAAGTGCTTCCCAAGTTATGGCCATTTATTTACCAAACCAATGACAGGACACGTTGCTGTGACGTCACAATTCTTCTTTTTTTGTTTTGTTTTGCACGTACGAGCACGCACTAGTATATCTAATATCGAATTAAATTATGTGTTATTTAATTAATTTTTAATCAACTGGACTTACCACTCATCAAGCATCATCCAACCAAGAATGACATCGAGAGGTTTTGAACTCCAAAGGTCTCCAAAATAGAACTCGTTCTCTTAAATAGTCTTTGTATGATTTGGAACTGGGGTTTGAACCATCGTTTCAACCATCGACTTCCCAGATTCAAAGTGGACGCTTCAACCATTACACCACCGAGTCTGGTGAGGACTTTCAAGAAGATTCGAAAGAAGTTGTAAAAATAATGAAAACATTTACATATGGGTTGGCTTGTTTCATACTCCCATATGAGTGCTTACCTGGGCTGGCAGGTATGTGCACCCACCTCTGGGCTGTTTAGCCTGAGTTCGAATCTTGATGTAGCTATAAACTGTCATCCTAGTGTTTCACACTTAGGGTCATCAATATATGCATCATCCCTTGGGTGGACATTAAGCTGAGGATGCATCTGTCAGCACTGGTCGTTGGTGGATGTTTATGTTCCCTCTGTGTCTTTTACCAAGACTAAGTTTACTTATTGCTGGTACTTCGAACAAATTCTAAATTCCTGTTATTTTTGGTCAAACATTAGGCTTGGCCAGTCAGATCGTGAAAGACTGAGGAGAAAACGTTCCCAGCTCGCACCACAACAAGGTAGGAATACTTGGAGGTATTTTAGTTGTAGTAGTAGTCTGAGCTCTGGTTCAAGTGCACGAAATTCATTATCTACAGATATCTTTGTAAGTCGTGTAAAAGTGCACCGATGTCTCCTCAGGTTGTTTGTCCTATATGTGATGAACATACACGCTCCTCCATGAGCCTTTGGGGTAATTTTAACATTAAACTAGATTTCTGTGATCACAAAGTGATCGCAAAGGGTAAGCCTCGATCTCGTGGGGATCGACCACGACTTAGCCTTGGACCGCGATCCAATGATGACCATGTTTTTTTTTTAGACTACCATATGACCTTGACCTTCAACATTTAGAGATAGAGTGTAAATAACGTCTTGGAAGATGAAGTGGTATTTGAGATTCCACATTGGCAAAATTGCGCCATTACAAAAAAACGTGGTTCTTTTTCAGACCGCCACTTGACTGCGACTTTCATCTCAGAGGGTAGTTCCAGGCATTATTTGACAAATAAGGACTGAACCTCACACAAATTGCAACAGAAAATCTGATAACTGTTCATTACTCATAAATGTGTCCTCTATAACATATAAAAAGCCCTAATGAATCCAAGTGGTGGTTTTTTTTTTGTTATAAATTAAAATTATTAAAATTATTTTTTAATTTTTATTTTATTTTATTTTATTTTTCCAAAATGTTTCTTAACTGTACTCTGGTACCACTTTTTTCTACTTTATAATGGGATATTTAGCAATGCACTAACTATATATGTTATTCTAAACACATATTTCCATAGGAAGATGGTCTGGTTTTATTATTGAGATGACCCGTACCTTCAGCTAAGACCTCTAAGTGATTTAAATCCATTTATTATGGCCTGGCATATATACTTTAATAGTGCATGCACTGATGTTAAACACAACTAATATAATGTGGAACGATAAAAAGTCATGTGCTTCTGAAGACATTATTTTAAAGTAACAGCACTATTATACTATATAAGGCAACATAATATTTTAGGTTGTCTGGTTACTCAACCACTGGTTTCATCATCGTCATCGTCATCGTCATCGTCATCACATTCAGTCTGAAATGAATTTGCACACCCTGATCCTTTGCAGTTGCTGCATGCAACAGAGCACTCAATGTCGTGCTTCTTGCATGTGCACCTTAGGCTGCTGCAATCTGTCTTGCAACTGCATCTGATGACCTGCAGGAGTTCCTGGGGAGCTGGTGGTAAGTCAGTTTGGACAGGGATGAGCCCCCCCCCCCCAATCACTTTCTTTCCATCCCCAGTCTGGCGGCAGGAGTTCATCCACGGTTCCCTTCCACTGCTGCACCTGGTAGTACATGCAGAGACTGTGGTACTTTGCTGCTGCAGAGGTAGGTGGTAGGCTCTGTGGCTGTACATAAGAAGTTCTAGTAGCCACCTTCTCACAAAAAGTACTTGTGTCGTCGTGAGTTGAGTCCCTCCCCAGGCTTACCACTGTACAGGAGACCAAAGCATTCTCTCTTGCTGCCACAACATCTGCTGTGGAAGCTGACAGTGTGTCAAACACTGAAGCTTGCTCATGGAAGTCATCACTGGTTGTGAATTTCTTGAGAGCGGCTCCTTTGCCAATGCCATACAGGCGGGATGTAGTATCACACCCATCACACGCGTGATGTGGTATCACGCGTGGATGATTGCTTGTCCGATGGAGGCAGTTTTCATGCCGGCAATTTTTTTACCCCAAGCAACCCTTTCAGTAGAACCCGGAAGCTTTCTGGAAGAAAGTTGATGGCATCCTCTTCAGACTTCAACGATTCACAGTCAGGATATACATCATGATATGTTTCCACTGATTTGGATGTCATTTTTGATAAGTTTGGCAGCAGTTTCAATAATGCTCTTCTTCTCTATTTCGGGATCAGCTTTTCTGTGAGCATAAAAGTCCTGGAGGATCGCTTTGGCTGTGCTTCTGAAGGTAACCACATTTGGCTTCCCATTAATCTCGGTGTGGATGATTCTGTCACCAAACTGTTCCTTCAGTTTGAACTTCATTTGCGTGTAGCCATATGCTTGACATTCTGAGTCTTTGAGATTGTTTTCTATCCGGCTAACAAGATCATTGATCGTGATCTGTTCATTGTCATTTTCTTCGAGAAAGTTCGCAACTTCCAGAAAGGCATTAAATCTTTCTTCGTCTTGTGGCCGACCCAGTTTTTTTTTTAACCTCAGTTTCACTGATTCATTGAAAGATTTCAAGAGCATATCCTTGAACTCAACTGTCTTCACTGGAAATACAGTCCAATCAGAACTCTTCTTCTTGGTCCCAACATGCACTGACCTCCCACAGAACAGACAGTCTCTGTCATAATGGAACTCCTTCTCATCAGCTGAGCATAGTCGCACATGCCTGTCGACTTGCTCTTGTTCTTTCTCCTTCAGTGCTTTCGCTATTTGTTGTTGGCTGGTATATTTCTTGCAGCAGACTTGATGAACCAGTTCCCCAGGTGATGTATGAATGTCATCGTTTCTGGATTTACTTGCTCGGTTGATGGCGTCACTCCCCTTTTCAGTAAGTGTGGATGGTGGCTGTCCGCCCCCCTCTGCAGGGTCCTTACAAATGGCACATGTTGGAGGGCCACTCATTATTCAGGATGTGATGGCACTGCAATAATGTTAAAAAAACATGAGTATTCATTTTTAAAGTACAATAACTGTGCCAAATAACCACACATTAATTTCACCGATTGCACATTTTGCAACTTTCAACTTGACCGTTTTTACAATGCAAATCTCTTCAATTTGTTGTGAATTTCCTTTTGAACATGCACCGTACTGCACCCAATGTCATGTCTCATGTAAAACAAAGTTTCTGGTAGATTGTGGATCGTACTGAACCCTTTGTGTGGACATCAGACAAGCAGACATGCACAAATCCATTATTTTAACATGGGCGGCAATGTAGAAAAATGCCATCACCGATTTCAGTACTTTTCAATAGTTTCCACCACTTGGATTCCTGAAGACTTTTGATACGTTATACAGGACATATTATGAGAATAAACCAGTTGAAAGAGTTTTTGTTGCAATTTGTGTGAGGTCATGTCATATAATGCCTGTACTAGGGGTATGATGTATATTAAGTGTAAAAGCGGCTTGTTCGATGCTATCTAGAGAGGGCAATTTTGTTCTGATTGGATAAACCTTAGTCTAGTTATGGTGAAAATATTAGTTCGAATGTCTATAATTGGGTCATGACCTTAACAATTAGGTCACGGTCAAAACTTAGGTCACCTCAGCAAACATTCTGTTCCCATTATTGATGCAAATTTGCATTTCGAAAGTCACAGCCAGATCTGAGATGCAGCTCGGGATTTGGCAGAAAAAACAGTGGAGAAAAACCCAAATGGTGGTTTAGTAGTCCTTGAGGTATAAGACTTTGACCTTTAACCCAGAGGGGTATGATGTAGATTAAATTTAAATACACCTTACTCTCGGCTATCGAGAGAGGGCAATTTCGTTCCGATCGGACAAACTTGGGTCGAGTTATGGTGAAAAATGTTAAATGTCTATAATTAGGTCATGACCTGAAATAATAGCTCAACTTCAGATATTTAGGTCGACCTCACATACATTATATACCCATTATTGATGCAAAATTAAATTCCAAAAGTCCCAGCCAGCTCTGAGATACAGCTTGGAAATTGATACAGCTCAGGAATTGATACAGATCACAAACTGATACAGCTATTAAATTGATACAGCTCAGGAATTGATACAGATCAGAAACTGATACAGCTATGAAATTGATACAGATCGAAAATTGATACAGATGAGAAATTGATACAGCTATGAAATTGATATAGCTATAAAATTGATACAGATCAGAAATTGATACAGCTATGAAATTGATATAGTTATGAAATTGATACAGATCGGAAATTGATACAGCTATGAAATTGATACAACTATGAAATTGATATAGCTATGAAATTGATACAGCTGTAAAATTGATACAGATCAGAAATTGATACAGATCAGAAACTGATACAGCTTTGAAACTGATGCAGCTATGGAATTGATATAGCTATGAAATTGATACAGATCAGAAATTGATAAAGATCAGAAACTGACACAGCTCGGAAACTGATACAGCTTGGAAATCGATACAGCTATGAAATTGATATAACTATGAAATTGATACAGTATGAAATTGATACAGTATGAAACTGATGTATCTCGGAAATTGACACAATTCGGAAACTGAAACAGCTGTGAAATTGATACAGCTCGGAAATTGATATAGCTATGAAATTGATACAGTATGAAATTGATACAGCTGTGAAATTTATAGAGCTTGGAAGCTGATACAGCTTGGAAATTGATACAGCTGTAAAATTGATACAGCTTGGAAACTGATACAGCTCGGAAATTGATACAGCTCAGAAATTGATACATCTCGGAAACTGATACAGCTATGAAATTGATATAACTATAAAATTGATACAGCTGTGAAATCGATACAGCTGTGAAATTGATACAGCTGAGAAATTGATACATCTCGGAAACTGAGACAGCTCAGAAATTGATATAACTATGAAATTGATACAGCAAGGAAAGTGATACAGCTTGGAAACTGATACAGCTATGAAATTGATATAACTATGAAATTGATGCAGCTGTGAAATTGATATCGCTATGAAATTAATATAACTATGAAATTGATACAGCTTGGAAATTGATACATCTTGGAAGCTGATACAGCTATGAAACTAATACAGCTATGAAATTGATACAGCTCGGAAACTGATACAGCTATGAAATTAATACAGCTTGGAAACTGATACAGCTTTGAAATTGATACAGTTCGGAAACCGATACAGCTATGAAATTGATACAGATCGGAAATTGATAGAGATATGAAATTGGAACAGCTTGGAAACTGATACATCTCGGAAATTTGGTGTGTTGAGAGTACAGGAATAAGGAAAAAAAATTTCTAAATGCTGGTTTAGTACTCCAGCTGGTGTAAGAAACGCTGTGGTACCATTAATATTGGGGGTGCTCATTAATTATAGAGGCAAACCCTCCAACAGCAGTAAGCCTTCCCCTATGTTGTTGGGGGAAGGCTTAATAAATACCTTGAGAGAAAGAGCTAGGAATTACACACCAGGAAGTGTAACTTCCCTAATGGAAAAGCTTTAAGATAGTTCATGATTTCTTATGAGGAGGCACATGGAATGGCTTAATATGATCAAAGATAGCCAGCATGAGTTGATGAAGTGTTATATTTAACTGTTTCTTCTCTCTTTGATGCATTTAATAAAATCCATAGTATTTGAAATATTGAGATTTTAAGAAAGCTTCTTCGTTAAAATTAGAGCCAGCTTTTAAATGGTTGGATGACAACTTGCTGGAATGTGCGCTATATTTCATTTTTTACAGTGATCTAAGGCTCCTCGAGGACGCTGCATGTAAATCTCTCGCAAGAGCGATTTTATTCCTTTATTGCTTTTGCCAATCGATCATCTTCACTCTCATCATCATACATGTAAATTGAATCAAAACTCATAGGATAGATGAATGTCCAACACAAACTCAATATGTGCCAGGTTGGACTATGTTCCTTGTGTGAAAATTTCAAGCATGAATGGTGGTAGGAAAGAGGATTTGGAATAGGGGGAGGGGGGTAGAGCAGTATTTTTATGAATGACTAACAGGGTGTTTCCGATTGTGGCATATTTGAGGGAAGGAAGGGTTGTGGAAGTGAAACATTTCATGATATGTTGTAAAAAAAAACAGTCGCCATTGTGTGTTGGTAAACTGACAATTCCTCTGACACACACATGGCGATTTAACTAGTGGGGAAACAACCAACCTGCTGGCCATCTGCAATATCTTGCCACCTGCATTAAACCTTGGGGATGTGACTTCTTCCAGAAGGAGGAATGGTGCCACTCGAATGGGATCTGAACTGGCATCGGTCTGTTTAGCAGCAACGTGTTCACCTGGGGACTACCTCTTGTGAGTGTGGCGACCTCCCGATGGCAGACCACCTTGCGCTGGACTGCCCAACTTACCACCTGCGAGGGGGACGGCAGTTGCTACAAAGCATGATGCCACACACCCGCAACTGTTCAACGTCAACAACTTATACTTCAAAGATCATACACTCAAGCCATACAAAAGAAGAAGACAACAAATTCACTTTTTAGCCATGTAATTATCACTACCTGTAGTGAATCAAATGGTTACGTTGCTGATATGGCACAGGCATGATGGGACAATTAATATTGACCTCTCTTGATTACATACAGATTGCTTATGATGCGTAGATTTGCATGACAACCTTTGCTTCATGGCAATGGGTAAGAAAATAATTCCAACTATAATCAGTGTAGCAAGCATCTCATCATAGCATGACTAATAGGTAGAAATGTGACATAACATTTTGTTATCCCTCTGACAAATATCCCTGATAACTCACCCTTGGGCAGATTGTAAAATGAATTCACTCTTTACAGAAAGCACAACTTTCACTTTTGAAAGCTGGGTCAGTTATTTAAACAGTCATTGCAGTGTCCCGTAGCTTTGAAAGCTGCAAGTCCAATTAGAAGGTGTATTATTGCAGGAAACACCTGTAAGGCAAGGTAATTACTCTACTCTGACGTCTCGATTATGGGAATAAGGCTCTCGGTGAAAAACCTGAAATCACATTAAATTTATTGGAAAGGACTATCGTCTACACATGTACGATTTTACTGCACTCGGTGTTGCTTTTCTCATGGAGTACAACAGTTAATAAAGAATAAAGCCTCATGAAATTGCATGAACATTTGGAACCTGCGACGTCGCACAAGATAGCAGTTATTCGCCTCTGTTACAACAAAGCAGGAGCGAAGTGTGAATTCGTTTGCCTTTCCAATCCTGTTCTCCACGTTATAGTACGTGTAGCTGCGCTGGTACTCACGAAAAACAAATAATTCCAGGAAGGACATTTAACAGTAACCACAATAACTGCACTGAAAATGCTTCAGAAAGAACGATTTGCTGAATTAAAGCAGTTACTATAAGAGTAGACCTCGGACAATGATCTTCTTCCGTATGCAGCACAAGGTTGCGGGGTAGCATCATTGGCTGAGGGCAAGGCTGTGCCGCTGATGCATTGACCTCTGTAGGTTAGGGCAGGAATTTTGGATTTAGCCACAGCACCGGTGATAGCTCGCCTATTCTTCACGAAGGACACCGAGGAGGTCTTTAACGTGCACCAACTATTGCCCGTGGATGGGACACCCAGCTTAACGTTCATATGAGTGACTGCACACACATTGAGGAATCCCGCTGCCTGTGAAACACTGGGGTGACCATTTATAGCTGGCTCGAGATTCAAACCCAAGCAAGACAGCTTAGAGGTGAGCGTGTGTACTTCTCGGTGACCCAGCCAGTCTAGGACAATGATGAAAATAGAGATGTTATTTTTAAGGCCTCAATTTTGTCTCCTTCTCCTCCCCTCCTCCACTGCTAACTTCAAATAAATAAATAAACAACTTAAACAATAGTCAGTATAACAGCTTCTTTTGTCTGAGGCATATACATTTCTGGAAGATTGTTGAAAATGGCTCAGGCTAATGGACGAGATCATACATAAAGCAAAAATGTATTACAGCAAAAAAGTGAGACGATAGAAAATCAAATTTAAATATCTGCTGTGTAGTTCTATAAATGCTCGAAGCATCAGAGCTTAACGTCCACTCGAAGGGAATTATTACCTTGGTAACATCATTCCATACATTTTTATGGGAAAACCCTGAAGATTTATAACCACCTTATGTCAGAGTACCATCATCACAGCACGAAGTCGTCAAGCTGTGTGTGTGTGTGTGAAAGGGTGTATGCTCACATTACAGAATGGATTAACCTGCCTCTGGTGGGAAAATAAAGATGAGCGAACAATTTCTTGCTTCTGAATCACTTTTTCTCTGCGGAATATCGATGCAGCATGTCTCTTTTCGCTGTACATGCGTGATGTCAGAATCTCGTATGGGCAAAAAGAGATGGATGGCTTTGTCCTATTTTACTTGTTTTACCTTGTAAATATAAAGGGAAGTTTTCACAAGCAAGGATTTAAACCGCCGGCTGTTGCAACCTCTGTGTTTCACGAGAGTCATTCTTCATGATAAAGCATTGTGGCAATGCATTTAGCAAGAGGAAACTGGATGTACCACACCCATTTGCAATCGTATGATAAAGTGAGGCAAAGTCAGACCTTTGTTTCCAATTTCATCCATAAATAAGTCAAGTATTGGCTCTGCATTTTGTTTTGGCAAGGAAAAAATAAGGAAACACAAGGAACTTGGACACAACAGGAAGTCATTCGGCCCATCATGCCTGTGTTTCATGAACACCGCATTAATTCATTCAATCATTCAGTTTATTTACTCAATTTAATTGGGGAGATGGCAGGGGAGGAGTGGGGGGGGGGGGGAGGAACAGGAAGGCACAGGATATATATATATATATATATATATATATATATATATATATATATATATATATATATATATATATATATATATATATATATAAAATACACTGTAAATATAGAATGGAATACGGTAGTACTCCACTTCAAAGGATGATACTGAAAAAAATGGCCACCCATTCAAATGTGTACACAATGATATGCTCATAAACTCCTAAAGAGTGAAGACAAAAGCAATTTAAAACCATAACTTTTATTCTCGAGTATTTTCTGAACTAGCAAGACTTAAAAAGACACCAAAATACATCGCTAAAGTACCATCATGGGAGATGCTGAAACACCAATTTGTACTTCTTCTTGTTCCCCTCTCAAAACAATGTTAAACTGTAGCCCGTCCTTCCTCAACAACTGCTGAAACTATGATGGTGATTCGAACGTGACAAAGTTACTTTGTCTCTAGACGTGTGCACGCAACCAAAAATTAAAAAATAAATTAAACATTAATCGTTTTATTATGAAAAGAAATCGAGCTGGAATGTGGACTCAAACAAACCAAACCATGTGGATCGTGAGGGGGGAAATGGACGCCGGACAGTACCATTCAAAAAGCGATACGTATCCAAACCATCACCCAAATCAACTGAAACAAGTATTAAAACAATTTAATGACATAGATGGATTTAATCAACACCAAAGTAACAAAATATATAAAACATTGAAAATAAATAGAACACTCAGAACTCGTGAAAATTGTCGCCACTTTGAGGCTATTGTGGGACGTCCAGTGTAACATCCATTCGAGGGACGGCACACACAGGGATGAATCACTCTGCCTGCAGCAGACATGTACATTCTGTCAGCTGCTCACTCTACCAACGATTTAGGTATTTCTGTACATAAACTTGGTTATATTTCAACACTTTGATTTGAATCACTTTGGTACGTAATAAAAAAACGACAAGTAAACTCAGGTTTTAAATTTTGATCAAAAAATTATATTGTGAAATAATCGGGAAGATTTGATCTTCTTCAGCATCCTTAAAACGCCCCCCCAGTTCTTTACACTTCCAAATAAACAATATTTGTTCTCGAACGTTATTGTGAAAAGGAAAGTGTTATAGTTACTCGGATAAAGTTTATTATTGAAAACTATCGCACAAAAGGTGAAAAACACCATCGTTTCTCGTTCTAAATTACAGTCAAACGCACAATGGAAATCGCCTTCACCCATCATCGAGTGCTAACCAAGATGGCGTCCAGCAGCTACACCGGGCTCTGTGTGTTGTGAATGGCAATGAACATTCTATTTATTTTCAGTTCAGTGGTGGTAATCCAAATCATGGACTGAGACAAAAGCAAGGATTGAGGGGGGAGGAGTAGAATGTACCAAAAGCCAAATTTAATAACAAACACATTTTACTTTTGTTGTGGGATTGTGTTGGGATTGAAGAAGAAGAATGAAGAATAAGAAGACAATGAAGAATGACACATCACAACACAACAATAATAATAAAAAAATTATATATATATATATATATATATATATATATATATATATATATATATATATATTTGTATATAAACACACACGATCGGTTTATGCTTTGATAGCAATAGTGAACCGTGCTTCCCCGTTGTCACGGGTCGCTCACCTGCATTTGATTTTTAATTTTTAATTTATTTATATTTTCATTTATGGATGCTTTCTGATAGTTCTGTGATTGTTTTTCCGATGTATCGGCTTCAATGTCCCTCAGCGCACAAAATTACTGTGCTTCCCCATTGTCTCGGGTTGCTCATTTACATTTTCCCATTTTTTTCCATTTATTTATTTTCATTTAAATTATATTTCATTTCCAGATGCTTTCCAACGGTTCTGTGATTTTTTTTCCCCAGTGTATCGGCTCCAATGCCCATCGCCAAACCAAATTTTAGCTTTCTATGTCACCCAGAAGGTACCGATCTTTAATATCAGTGGGTGAGAGCTTTCCATCCATCCATCCATCCATCCATTGGGACCATACTCTGAACAGAGCATCAGTCACTGCCAAAGCAGTCTCCTGGGCTATTGGGCACATTCCAGGACAGGTCACCACTACAACACAGGATCCTCAAATGGCTCAATCAACCAAGAACACTGGTTCTCATTTTGCCAACCTCAGAAGAATGACAGGCTGAGTCAACCCCACCTGATATTAATTCAACAGTTGAGCAGGATTTGAACTACAGGACCCTCAAATCCCAAACATACCATCCGAACCATTAAGCCAACACCAGGCCATGCAAAAGTCTTAGACACATTCAGGAGTTACAATACATGGATGTTTTGAGGATCAAAAATTTACTGAACACCTCCACTAGTGTTTGTACTATAATAACAAGAATGATTGTTATTAACACACTTTAGTTTGGGTGAAAAAAAACTAAGCTTGTCATTTTGTAGTCTTTAATTCACATTGAACGGAATCGTCAAAAACTTTAAAATCTGTGTTGATAAACCCAGGACTGGATGACCCAAAAACTGTCTAACAAAGATGAGCAACACTTATGGATAATATCCTTTTGGAAGAGAATGAAGATGAGCTTTGAATTGACAACAGAATTGACATAATGCTCAGGTGTATTGCCCCATCCAACAACAGTGTGAAGGTCACTGTTGAAATCAGGACTTAAAGAACGTGTTGCAGTAAGAAAACCTCTGTTGAGAAAGGTGAACAAGACAAAAAGGCTAAAATATGCACAACAACATAGAAATTGGAACACTGGTCAAAGGTGATTTGGACAGACGAGTCGAAGGTGAAGTTATTTTGATGTAATTGAAGACAGTATGTGAGACGACAAAAAACTAAAACTTATGAAGAGCCTTGCTTGAAGCTAACAATGAAGCCGAGGCTACATGAACATGAAAGAGCAATTCGGAAATTCACCATACATTTGACATGGATGGGGCCTGTGTCCCAAACACGACATCCGACAAACGACACAGATTGATTCTGGAGGCATGGCAAGTCAAGAGCGGAGTGGTTGGTCTAACTCAGTGGTTCCCAACCTGTGGTACGCGAGGGACTTCCAGGTGGTTCGCGAGCACTTTCGGGCTCAACCTTTAAAAAAAACAAACAAACAAAAAAACATCACCAATCTGCTTTCCGTTGAACCAGGCGATCTGCCTGTCGGGACCGGGTAACAAGAGGAGCTCATAGATATCCAGGCTGACGAGACAGCAAAGACGAAGCACAAGGAATGCTCTCCTATGAACTTCTGGGTGACCATGGCCTCCTCGTACCCGACACTAGCCCGTCACGCTGTTCCCCAGCTACTGATTTTCCCCTCTACGTGGGAGTGCAAGCAGGGGTTCTCAGCCATGATGACCATCAAGTCAAAGAGCCGGAACCGTCTTGGTGCGCCCGGGCATGATTTCCGATGTGCTGTGAGCAAAGTTATGCTCCGCATCGACCAGCTGGTGGAGAAGAAACAGATGCAGCCCTCACATTAAATTTTGTTCTTTGTTGACAGTTAGTTCATTTGTGTGCTCTAGTTGTGAATAAATTGATATCTTATCGAATTGAGTTTTTCTGGAACCAGGTGGTACATGGCGATGGTATGGGACCTCCAAGTGGTACTCGATCAGAAAAAGGTTTGGAACCACTGGTCTAACTGGAGAGACCATGGATATACACACACAATACACACCTCTGAAACAAATGACAAAAACTGGATGGTGTAAACAACTGCCCAAGGTGAACGAAAAACAACAATGCTCGATCTTCACCACCACACCCACACAATTACAACTCCCAACGGAACATCGACAAATCACACAACACACACGACCATGTCCTACCCCGATACAAACCCAGTCATGTTCATGCCCCAGAAACACGAAAACAAAAATGAACACAAACATTTACTCACTCCATTTATGACATACAACACCAGATCAGGAGTGAATAAAAAGAGCAGAGCAGACAATTGATGATGCAATTGGCATTTTTTTGCCCAAGGTCAGCACAATAAAAACACTCCTCAATTGAACCCTCCCACCAGCATATGACCGGAAACGTGTTGTCGTGCTTCGGGAAGAAAAGCTGATATGTGCTAAGGCTTGGGATCTGTTGGCCTGAGGAAGCCAACTGGGAAGTGGGTGAAACATTGCCTGAGATCGGATCTGCTCTTGCTTGTTTTTTTTATAAGATTAGCAGAGTGGCTTTTTTGTTGGATGCACCATTTTTTTTTAACCCCAAAAAACAATGTAAAATCTATAAAGGTCGTTCGAAGCACTCACTGACTCACTCACTGTCTGACCGACTCACTGATATAAATGTAAGTACTTTTTAGATCTTGGCTAGAAAGTTGAAATTTTGCATGTTGGTGTATCTCAAAGGTGTGATTCCACAAATAAATCAATAAAATCACCAAACTGTCCATAAACAAAAGTTAGCTCATACAGCCTTGCTACTTCTCACGGATCCTCACGTGACCAGAGACAATGGCCTGTCCGCAGTGGATTACCGATTTGAAAGTTAATCATCTGGTTGGGAATTGAATCCTGATCGGCCAGCTCCATGGTAGAATCACGATCACTCCAGCAGTCCAACACACAAGCATTACTAATCAAAATTAAATGAATTATTCAAAAAGGAGAGATGCTAACCTACCATGATGATAACTCGAACTGGCTCTGTTCCTAACCTGCAACATGGGAACATATGACAATCACTGTTTGTTTATGATTTTGGTTCATAAGCTCTGTCCTTTAATTTTTGTCTTCTCCTGAGAATCATAAACTTTGCCTCTTGGTGTTGCCTTTAAAGCCATACCAAGGTAAACAACAGTTTTATTTTATAAAATCTTATTTTATAACTGATAGTACCTATTGGGAAAATAAAGAACAATGTTACCTAACGCGTACACTGCAAACATTTGTATACAGACAGCTTCTCTGAATATACTAACAAGTTTCATCATCGTTTAAGCCAACCATTTCAATTTGAAAATTGTAATTGCTCTAACTCTGAACTGTTCAATAAAGAGCTCATTCAGAACACTCATTCTTGATTTACTTAATTTATTTAGCTGCTTGCAGAATGCAAGCACAATTCACTTCATCAAATATTGAAAACTCTTTCAAACCACTGACACACTGACTCACTAATAAAAATGTTTCGTACTTTTTAGTTGCGTGGAACCTCGCTCCCTTGGCCAGGAGATGGGTGGAGCTTGGAGCTTGTGACACGTCCGCCACTCGCTCAGCCAGGAGAGGGGCAGAGTTTGGACTGTGGAATAAATAAAGAGGTAAAACTGCTCACTCATTTATCATTTACTTCAATTATTTATCTCCTTTGAAAAAGCAAGCACACACCACTATATATTTATCCAGCTTACTTTTATTATGTCTACATATAGGATGCAACCCAATATGTGCTTGCAGAATGCAAGCATGCTCCACTAATATGAAGTATATATTATACACACATCATATATAAATTATTATTTAAAATTTTCTTCCATATTATTTGGGGGGAGGGGGATGAAGATGGCTGGAGGGTGAGGATTAAATAGACACCGACACCACGTTCACTTATTGAGACCCTCTCACAGACATCACAATCACTGCACAAGCTTAAGCAGTTGATCACTCTCAATAATGCTCTTGTCTCAAGAAGTCATGAGTTTTAAAGCATTTAACGTACAACATTATTAGCATTATTTATTGGTGAATGGATGAACAGGAGTTTTTTGAATTTTTTTTTTCTAATCTGTGCCTTAGGATCATTGAAAGAGCATTGTTGTGTATTCATTACAGTAAAGGGAAGGATATGAGTACAAAGGAAATGAGATGTAATTACATGATGTTTGTGTCAAGCAGCACGTTCTTAGATCATTCAACAACCATCGTTTTTACTTTTTGAAAAATGAACAAGACTCGGTGAGCACAATGTGATGAAAACTTGCTTTGATTAGCAAATTTCCTTTGTGCCTATACATATCTAACAGGAAATTCTCCAGGTCTTTGTGAAATCCATTTGTCTTTTGTGAAAGTTTTCAGTTCTTTGTGAAATTGTCCAGATTTTCAGGAACTTGTTTTCTGAAACAATCGATAGTGGAGGGCTCGGACTTTAACAAATATGAGGATTGAACCGCAAAGACATCTATCAATTTCATCCGTGGCTCAGACATCCAATCGACTGGCCAGCTCCGCGACAGTGCCTTTATTTGTGAAGGAGAATAGCACTTTTACAAAGACTCGTAATATAATTTGCTCTTCCTCCAGGGTGCTCTCTTTAGAGACACATGTTATCAATTCAAATGAAACGTTTCTTTAGGGTAAATAATGCAGCAAACAAAGGATTTCCCAACAGATTTTACCCCTTTTTTGAAATGCGGTGTTGCATGCGGAGATGTCTTTACAAAAGGACAGCGTATACTAGCGCTTGTGGAATGGCCATGGATATTAAACCACATGTTCATGCGATGAGTAAAGCTTGTGGAGGAAATTTTGCAAATTGTTACATAACGAACAAGAGTGTGAAAAAACAACCTGGAGATTTCATGAGAACTAAACATGTGGTAACTATAATGAGGCTGTTGGACCATTGTTGTACTGTCGTTATCAGGCTGCTCGAGTTTTTTGTTGGTGAGGGGGTTGGGTGGTGGGGAGGGAGGGTGTGGGGGGGGAGAGTTTCTATTTTTCGTTTTGAACTTCTGAACCATCAGCACTAATTATGGTGATGTTTATAACCACTCATATTATGGTATAATTTACTGCTCTTTTCAAAACTGTCATTATATCTTGACTTCAACAAACTCGCAAATTCATTTCATGAGCATGTTATTATTCAATAACTAATTTTCTTTTTTCATTAGCAAGATTTCTTAGATTGACAAAATTTTCATGGTTCGCAAACAAATAAATTATACAATCAACTTGCTGTTTATTCATAGCCTCCTTGCAGCAATCGAAGGCGAATAATGAAATCCACGGAGGTCAGAATAGAAAACAAATGTGCCATTTTTCTCAGAGATGACCAAAACCGAACTTCGTCAAACTTTCAGAGGTTCATCAGTGAGTCCTGAGGAGTTTCAGGCAAACAAGTATTTGAAATATTTTTTAAAATAAAAAAAAAATTGGATTTTTTTTGTTAATCGCTCTATCGTGCCAAAGCCTTTGAAGCGATGTAAAATGTACCATTAAATTATCCCTGACCCAATTCCTTGGTGGTTGTGCGGAAGTGTTTTAGGCACCCACAAAAATAAAAAAAATTGATTTCTTAAAAATGCTACTAGGATTAGAACAGCACTGGGTAGTGGGTAATGCTGGGTACCTTTGCGATTACAACATAAAACAAGATTTGACCATTTTGAGCTCGCCTGTTCGAAGAACAGAGAGCTATAGCGATACCCCCGGCGTGAGCGTCAGCGTCAGCATGAGCGTGAAAATGTTAAAGTTTTTGGTGCAAGTTATTTCCTTTCTAATGTTTTTATCTACCACACTATTTTTTACTGATTACAATATACAAATACATATATTGCTTTAAAATTATTTGGATCAGACTTCACTGCAATGCTAAATAAAAAATATTATTAGACTAGTCTTTAAAAACGATAAATGTATAAACAGGCGAGCATTGGGTGGCTATGACACCAACTCTCTGGTTTATCTTTGCAGCAGTGAGAGAATGAAACGAAGTACATATATAATGTGTGTAAACAAGTCATATTTGTGTGTTTAACAATATATATATATATATATATATATATATATATATATATATATATATATATATATATATATATATATATATATATATATATATATATGTTATGCCTTGTGTTGGATTAATGGTTAGGGTGGTGCAGTTGGGATCCTCGAATCCTGAGTTCAAATCCCACTTGGCTGTTGAATTATTACCAGGTGGGATTGACCCTGCCTGTCATCCTTCTGATGTCTGAAAAATGAGTGCCACATGCCGGTATCCTGTGTCAGAGTGGTGATCCGTCCAGGATTTTGCCCAATAGCCCAGGAGACTGCTAAGGCAGCACCAACGCTCGGCACAGAGCATGGTCCTGATGAATATATATGTCATACAAATAAATGTCACTGTGTATGTGTGCGAATCAGTCTGTCTCTTCCATAACTCCAAAACCATGAAACCAAGCAGCCTCAAACTTTTCATGCATACCAAGAAAACTCCAAAGAAGTGCAGGACTGAAAACTGGGTGTTTGGGTTAACTAAAACACCTCTTTTGAGGATAATTAACAGCTGTATTTAATTATATCCTTTATCAGGAGCATCCTCAGTCACCACTCTCTGTGGGGTCTTAAGGCGTATCCTTGGTAACCTTGCTGAGGTCTGAAGCCACCATGGTTTTTGGCCTGCTCAACCATGTCTCGACGGGGAACAGGCCGCAATGATTTTTTCATGATAAAGTTTTTTTTCACTTTCCTCACTCATATTATCGAATACCTGTTCATCATAGCTATGCATCGCTGCTACATCACTTTTGTATGTGCTATAGTTTTCAAATTAGGAGGTTGGAGCGATTTCATGCATTATGTGATATGATTTTCCACGATCTACTCTCACGAACTAATTAAAGTATATCATCGAAATAATATTTTGGCTTTGAAGATCAGATATCATCCAGACTAAATAAGTGTCAAAATCTGGAATGAAACCTGATAATTTAAAGAAATAACAAGTCTTATAACTAAGCCGATATATCTATTTACTTTAAGTAAGCAAGGCTATGTTCCCTCCTTCTCCATACATACACAAGAAAATGTGAAATTTCCAAAGCATTAAACATCTTTATATACTGTTTGGAGAATTATATTGAGTGAACATAGATTTAGGAACGTGCCAAAATTAACCAGCTTCATTGAGCTATATGATTTAATGCATTCACGACTTGACCTTGCGCCCTGTTCCCCAGAGAGACTGATTATCCATAGCATCTGCCAGATCAGTATATACATTTTAGAGGTATCGCGAGGTGGTCTAAAGGGAATCAAAGCAAATCTGGTGAAAAACACGTTTAAAAATGAAGTTGTAACGTTTGCACAGACCGCGAACCGATGAACCGCGTGAAGTGTGCACAGAAGAACAGGCAATGCGGTGGATTATCTGTCATGTTTATTTGACAGGCGATTAAGCTTTGCGATGTCTCCAGGGTTGTTCTACATTAAACAGCAACTCTTTTGTGGATAAAGTTTGAACAAATTTACTTAATTTCTTTAGCTGCTGTGGGCGCAGTGAAGACTGGCTTGAAAGTTAATGGGATCCGATATGGTATGCAGCCACAGCCTGGTCAGCCATTCCTAATAAACCATTGAATTGGAGTGCTTGCTTGAGTGCTTAACCCACTTGCTGAAGGCCCTGTCACACCTTGACGATTTAGCCAACGTATGCCTGACGTGTGCAAAATTGGGCTAAAACGCCGGCACACGTGGAATACGTTATGGGTAAGTTTGTATACGTTAAGAGCACGCTGGTATGCGTCGCAGTACGCTGGCAAACGTCATAGTTCGCCGAGCTGTTAGACAAATTTTCCATGCTTGAAATTTCCCGACGTATGCCAGCGTATGACTCACACGTTCCGCATAACGCTGGCCATAAGTTGTAGGCACGTTACGCGATCGTTGACACACGTCGACACACATTACTTGTAAGTTACTCAAAGTCGAAACACGTCGAGGTAATGTTTAGCGTACCCAAAACTTATTTCTAATTTTATGAGTAACGTGTTGTAGGCACGTAACGCGATCGTTGACACACGTCGACACACGTTACTTGTACGTTACTCATTAGTCGAAACATGTCAATGTAATGGTTCGTGTCAGTGTTCCAGACTCCCTGGTTTTTATTTATTTATTTATTTATTTTTTCTTCGGTATGACGGTCATGTTGACACTTCGATTTCTAGTGCGGTTATAATATAATATAATGTAATTAAAAGGCTGCCGCTCAACGATTTAAATCATAACCGTCATACCGAAGAAAAAACAAAACAAAACAGGGAGTCTGGAACACTGACGCCAACCATTACCTTGACGTGTTTCGTCTTATGAGTAACGTACAAGTAACGTATGTCGACGTGTGTCAACGATCACGTAGCGTGCCTACAACTTATTGCCAGCATATGCTGAATGTGTGTCATACGTCGAGTATGTCGAGAAATTTTCAACATGCTGAAAATTTCTCGATGTACTCAGCGTATGACGACGTATGCCAGTGTACTATGACGTATGCCAGCGTGCTCTTAATGTATACAAAACTTACCCATAACGTATTTGACGTGTGCCAGCTTGGTTCGGCAAATTTTTCATACGTCGGCATACGCTGGCTAAAACGTCAAGGTGTGACAGCGGCTTCACACTTCAATGTCTAGTGCGGTTATGATTTGAATCGTTGAGCCGCAGCCTATGGATAGCCTACACCACGTGATCGTCGGCGATACGCTGCCACGCAATGCATAAGTTAGACTATCGTTGGGCATAGGTTGTGAACGCCAACAACACGCTCAGCATTCGTTGGTATAAGTTATCTATATGTGATTAAAACGTTCTGTGTACGTTACTAATACGTTATGCATACGTCCAACACGTTATTATACGCCCAAAAATAAAAAAAAAACATCAATAGTTTAGCGTACGCCAGCGTTTTACATACATTTTGATATGTTGCCATACGCTGGCTAAAACGTCACGGTGTGACAGTGGCTTAAGCGCCCGCCAGTCGATAGCAATACCACACTACGTCCTTCTGACCGAATCATTCACTCACTGCGGACGCTTTTGCCGTGCCAAGTCATTCAGAGTGAGTGGTTCGTGCTGCATCAAATAGAGCGAGTGGTTCATGCTCCGTCATTCAGAGCAAATGGTTCGTGCTCAGTCAACCTGAGTGAGTGGTTTGTGCTCAGTAAAACCTTAGAAAGTGGTTCGTGCTAGGTCAAACTGAGCGAGTGGTTAATGCTCCATCACCCTGAGTGAGTGGTTCCTACTCCATCATCCTGAGTGAGTAGTTCGTGCTCCATCACCCTGAGTGAGTGGTTCCTGCTCCATCATCCTGAGCGAATGGTTAATGCTCCATCATCCTGAGTGAGTGGTTCCTGCTCCATCATCCTGAGCGAGTGGTTAATGCTCCATCATCCTGAGTGAGTAGTTTGTGTTCCATCACCCTGAGTGAGTGGTTTGTGTTCCATCACCCTGAGTGAGTGGTTCCTGCTCCATCACCCTGAGTGAGTGGTTCCTGCTCCATCATCCTGAGTGAGTAGTTCGTGCTCCATCACCCTGAGTGAGTGGTTCCTGCTCCATCATCCTGAGCAAGTGGTTAATGCTCCATCATCCTGAGTGAGTGGTTCCTGCTCCATCATCCTGAGCGAGTGGTTAATGCTCCATCATCCTGAGTGAGTAGTTTGTGTTCCATCACCCTGAGTGAGTGGTTCCTGCTCCATCACCCTGAGTGAGTGGTTCCTGCTCCATCATCCTGAGCGAGTGGTTAATGCTCCATCATCCTGAGTGAGTGGTTTGTGTTCCATCACCCTGAGTGAGTGGTTCCTGCTCCATCATCCTGAGTGAGTAGTTCGTGCTCCATCACCCTGAGCGAGTGGTTAATGCTCCATCATCCTGAGTGAGTAGTTTGTGTTCCATCACCCTGAGTGAGTGGTTCGTGCTCCATCATTCTGAGTGATTTGTTATGAAATGTCTCCTGATTTCCGAGCCGTTAGCCGTAGTAACGTGTTTTCTAAGTTTTTTTACATTCGGCCAAGTTTTCTAAATTGCCGAGCCAAATTTTTTCCCCGTCTGTCACATGCAATAATTTATACTTTGGATAGTTCTTTGGATAATTTATAAAGATTAATGTTTGTTAACATATCCCTAAAATGTCTACATAAATGCAACGTTGTTTTTCGGTGAAAGCTACACACGGTTTTTGGGTTGTACACAGCACGTACTGTAGTCGGTATTCACATTGACTCCAACCTGCCGATTCCCGAAAAATTGCCTATGTCGGCCAAGCACTAATGTGTGTGTGTGTGTGTGTGTTTGTGTGTGTGTGTGTGTGTGTGTGTTTGTGTGTGTGTGTTTGTTGTTCATAAAGCATAAGATATACTCTCTGCTTACTCGCAATCCCCACCCCTCTATCTTTGTGCCATCCTTGCTCTCACCCCTCTCAACACAGTGTAGCACCCTCCTCCCACACCTACCTCTCTCACTCTCCCTTCCTCTCTGTCTCTATCTCTGGACATATCCAGATGGTGGTTATGTCTGGATGGTGTTTGTCTCCAGACCTGTCTGGGCGGTGTTCGTCTCCAGACGCGTCTGGATGGTATTTATCTCCGGATGTTTCCGAACAGGAGTTTATCTCTGGATGTGTCCCGGAGGTGTTTATGTCTGGATTGGAGTTTGTCTCTGGGTGTGTCCGAGCAGTATTTGTCTCTGGACAGCTTGGCTCTGGACACGTCCAGGCAGTGTTTATGTCCGGACAGGAGTTTATCTCCAGATGGGAGTTTGTCTCTGGACAGCTTGGCTCCGGTTTTGTTTGGGCGATGTTTGTCTTTGAACGTATGCAGGCGGTATTTATGCCCGAATGTGTTGGACGGGAGTTTGTCTCTGGACGGTTTGGCTCCAGATGCGTCCGGCGGGTTTTGTCTCTGGACTGGTCCGGGCGGTGTTTGTCTCCGGGCCGTATTTATAGTATGACCGATAGAAAATGGATTTCAGACATTATTTTTTTCCCATCTTCACTGTAATTCCATCATTTTGATGAGACAGCATGAATCGTAATTAATGCTTCACCACATGTCTGCCATCCCTTCCTCCCATCTCACACTGTCTTCCCTTCCCACACCCTTCGTCGCTCCCACACCTCTCTCTTTCTTCCCCCCTTTAGTATTCCTGTTAGCGAAGCGTCAGGTGGTATTTGCTTGTGTATATAGACATGTATATACAGTGTGTGTGTGTGTTTGTGTGTGTGTGTGTGTGTGTGTGTGTGTGTGTGTGTGTGTGTGTGTGTGTGTGTGTGTGTGTGTGTGTGTGTGTGTGTGTGTGTGTGTGTGTGTGTGTGGAAAACCTGTATATGTGAGCATTAAAACAAAACAAAACTATTTTTCACGATTGAAAAAAAAATAAAGAAACTTTTTTAAATTAATAAAACCTCTGTCTTCACATAATGAAAAAATATACATTAATGACAGAATGAGAGTCATATCTAGGCGGACCACAGGGTCAAACGGGACGTCGTGTGGATATGCAGTACATCGTCGCCATTTTGGGGACAGAGGGGGAAAGGGAACATGGATAAGGAGACGGCTTAGTTCATGAATTATGGTTCCTTGCTGGATTGAAGATGGATGCTTTGGAACAAAGGGAGGCTCCCTTCAGTTCTAGAGACTCATGAGTGGAGATAACGACCGGTTGTGGTGGCACGTACACATGCACACACAGATAAATGAATTGTGATTATACATGAGTGATTACACACACACCACACACACACACACACACACACACACACACACACACACACACACACACACACACACACACACACACACACACACACATACACACACACACACACACACACACACACACACACACACACACACACACACACACACACACACACACAATAACAAGGAAAGATAATTTAGAAAAGAATTATTACATTAATAAATAATTATTAATCTGAGAAGCACTTTGGATGCTTTCTGATCCCTCCTGCTCTTTCGTCCCATGCATCAGAGGAAAAATATTCCAGAAAACTATAATTAAGAGTACACATTCATTACATTCCCTTTCCGGTCATGGCTTTAGCATAAAAGTGATTCAAATGAAACATCTGCATGTCATGGGGTGTGTGCATTCTGGGAATGATTTTCAGCTCTAGTAATGGCCTAAAATTGCATAAACTGTTAACAGCATCCGTGTTAATTAGCACAAATAGGCAAATCTTCCTCCTTGAGAAACTATGCATTTACTGCTTGCACATTTTCTGCTTCTCAAATGATTTTGATATTGCAATATGAGGCCATCAGCACATCTATGGTGGGATTTTTTTCCACACAAGTCAAGCGGAATGCTGACTCTTCAAAGTAACAGCAAACCCAGTCTTGACACTATATATGTATGTATATATATATATATATATATATATATATATATATATATATATATATATATATATATACACAAAAAAATGCACCCACACTCCTGCCTCCGAAACTTTACACGCATCCTTTCTGACAGCCGGTCATACACATCTTGTCTATGGCACGATTCGGCTTTCACATTCGCTCTGTATTCGGCACATCAAAAAGGCAAACCTTACTGTTCCATTGCTTTTCACATATACCGACAATTGGAGCAGATAACACTTCACGGATACCCTGCTTTAAAGCACTGAGAGATGCCTTTAATCTCTTGCCTGCCATAGTGATCCACGATGCAAAAGTCCCCAGATTTGTGATTCCTCAGTCATAGTGTTGAGAGTTTTCATGTGTATTGCATGGTATATAGGGAGAATAATTTTACTTACTATTTGCTTACTAATTAAATTACATAATTATAAGGTGAAAATTTCTTTGCATGTAAAGATTTCTAAATTGCAATTATTGGACTGTGGGATTGATTAAACATGGTTTTTGTTTTTGAATTCATGACATTCTTCATGATATTGAATTCCATCTTGAAACATCATTTTTTTTTTCTTCAGAATTTATTGCTCATGGAAGGGATTGTAAATGTCTACATTACAATGGACAAATCAATACAATGTAAGGGATTTTAACATGAGATCCCTGTATAATGTGGTCATCAAAAGGGAGGGCCAAACAGGCCAAATTGCAAGATTTATTGGTTGCATCTTGGTTGTGCACAAACCAAAGTTATGTATTCACTTGATTCGTCTTTTATACTATATCTGTATTTATTTATGGTAGTTCTTTCTTATACTGTAAAAGCACAATCTTATACTTGAGGGAATGCGTACTGAACAGCAGGGGAAAAGGTGGAGACCACGACAGAGAAAAGACAACAATGAGATCGAAACCAAATCTGGGAGAGAAAGCAGGTCGAAATAAGCTTCTATTGTTGGAATGAAACCAAAGCCCCGATTAACGACAGCAGGATAGTATGAAACAAACTTTGCATTCTCGTATTCTCTGAGATAGCACTCCGTGGAGGTTTAACAATGCAGTTTTGCTGATGCCTGATCCACGGGACTAAATCAGCTGTGGATTGAAGGCTGATGGAAGATGAAGTCGGTGAGGGAGTCAGACAGGGAATATCTTTCCAACAGAGACAGGCAAGAACAGGAGGTGAGGGCCACTGTGTTTCGGGTTCGACCGGTGTCACTCAGCGACTTTGGGAGAATGAAATATCATGAGATCTTCACATGACATCACCATGGACCACCACAAAAATAGACTCCGTATAACAGTCAATGGATTGTCACAAGTTCACATTAACATCATTTATTGTATCTAAAATCTGATTAATTTGTTCATCATCAGAACAAAATGGTTATCTGATACTTCTGGGGGAAAGGGGCTGGGGGGATAAACCCACTGTTAATGCAAGGGTGGTGAAAACACAAATACTTTTACGAGCAAATATACAAATAGGTGGTAGAAACATAAGTAGTGGGATAAATAACTAAAAGAAAGAAAGAAATTAAGACATGAGAAGGAGAAAGGAGAGAGCAGAAAGAAGAGAGAAGATCAGCAAATAAAAATGTGTTAACACCCTCTGTATATCATTAGCATAATAAGTGGATTAACCTTTCACAAAGAAATTGAATTCAGGGGGAAGAAAATCTAAACAAAAATGACTAACCAATGGAGAGAGAGAGAGAGAGAGAGAGAGAGAGAGAGAGAGAGAGAGAGAGAGAGAGAGAGAGAGAGAGAGAGAGAGAGAGAGAGAGAGAGAGAGAGAGAGAGAGAGAGAGAGAGAGAGAGAGAGAGAGAGAGAGAGAGAGAGAGAGAGAGAGAGAGAGAGAGAGAGAGAGAGAGAGAGAGAGAGAGAGAGAGAGAGAGAGAGAGAGAGAGAGAGAGAGAGAGAGAGAGAGAGAGAGAGAGAGAGAGAGAGAGAGAGAGAGAGAGAGAGAGAGAGAGAGAGAGAGAGAGAGAGAGAGAGAGAGAGAGAGAGAGAGAGAGAGAGAGAGAGAGAGAGAGAGAGAGAGAGAGAGAGAGAGAGAGAGAGAGAGAGAGAGAGATAGATACAGGGCATTACAATGTTCCACCACCAAGAAGGCTCAATATGAAATGGACACACCGAGCACACCCATTTCAAAAAGTCTCCTTGAATTATAAGATTGCACTTTGGGTGTAAAAATCACCACTCAGAGAACACACCTAAATTGACCGTAGGAAGTGGCAATTTTGCTCAAAGTCACTCGTATTTTGATGGACAGTAATCCATGCCTTCCGCTGTGCACTTTATCGAAGTTTGTCGATGAAAATTACTTCTAAAGCTCAAAATCAACAAGTTCTTTTAAGGCTGAGCTGGAGAGACAGCGTGTCATCAATCAGTGTGAACAAACAGTCATGCCCGCTGATCTTGTGTAAAATGTGCTTTGTATATTATTCCATCAGATTGTTTTGGACAGTGGTAACTGCTTTAAGCATTCATTGGACAGAACATGGTAATTGGTAGAATAGGAGGATTGAGCAAACTGTGGGGAAGAAGTAGACGTGACGGAAATGCCAAAAGCAACGACTCACCGCACCATTAACAGCTAGTGGTGTAATCAGCGTGTAAGCAATCTTGGTACATTTTGCATCAAACAGAGCCAGGGTAAGGGTGCGATGACACTCAAGCCAACTATAATCAGGCCAAATCAAAAGCTTCGCTTCCACGAGCTCCCGGCTAAGCCTATCATTTCTAGCTTCTCATCAGAAGAGCATAGCAATTTGGTGAGTGAAAAGGAAAACAAAAATCAATCCATGAGTCTAACACTTTCACAAAATCCCCAGATCCCTGGAACGCATTAGCAGCAACAAAGCTGACATCAGCTTCTTTTCTCACCCAGTCTCTCTGATGCCCCCTCTCTCACCTCTTCATACCCCCCCCCCCAGTTTTGCAACTGAAAGAATAAATCAAATGATTCCCATTCGTGAATCAATTCCACCTGATCTTCATGCACAATATCTCCACGTTCTAAAGCCCCAGAAGATTTTGGTGAGTTGCAATTTTGTTTATTTTCTTGGTATTTTGCTCATGAATCTGTCAGCCTCGAGGGACCGATTTGAGAAGAGGAGATCCATGAGATGAGATTTAATTCTGAATAACGAAAAGAGGAAAAGTGTGATTCAGTTCAAAGTGAAGTTTTAGAGGCTAATGAGAAACCAGAATGAGAAAAGCTTGATTGCTCTTGGGATTCATAAGACGTTCTGTTAGCAAGGCAAAAGGTTTTCTTTGTCATCAAGCTCATCTCACTGATCTGCTGCTGGCCCCACCTCCGATTCCCCTCTCCTACTTTCATTCCCACCACATCACCCTGAGATACCAGCAGCATTGTAAAATCAGGCTTGTTTTATTGCTAAGGCCAGCAAACAAAACATCCAATGTGGTCTTTGCATTCTGAGCTGTGAGCCAGCTGGCTGTTTAACATTTATGGTTGTCGGACAGAAAACAAACAGAAAAGAGGTAGAAAGAGAAAGTAGGAGCTATAGGGGTTTACATCAATGCCTCTTCGGCAAGTCTTCGTAAAGAGTAAGCTCAATGGATTAGTCAAGAGACATCAACGTCATGATTGGGAGAAGTGAAAACAGTAGAGAAACGGGAAGAGAATAATACATCTGAAGCTTCTTCTCTGCTTGCTGATTTAGAGGTAATCATAAACTGTCTGACAACCAGGAGCATGACCTTCAATCCAAGAATTCCATGTTATCACCCTATCCTTCAATCAAGAGCACCATGAAAACACGCTTCCTTTAATTGGCTACATTGCAGATCGAGATGTAGCTATGTAGCAACATTGGGGAGAACAAGTATTTGATACACTGCCGATTT
This sequence comes from Eptatretus burgeri, assembly GCF_056783735.1. Lineage (NCBI taxonomy): Eukaryota > Metazoa > Chordata > Myxini > Myxiniformes > Myxinidae > Eptatretus > Eptatretus burgeri. The sequence continues at coordinate 89,964,031 of NC_140962.1, read as the reverse complement.
TGCAGGTTTTCCCACTTACAAAGCACGTAGAGGTCTGTAATTTTTATCATAGGTACATTTCAACTGTGAAGGACGGAATCTAAAATAAAAATTCTGAAAATCACATTGCATGATTTTTCAATAATTAATTTACATTTTATTGTATGAAATAAGTATTTGATACATCAGAAAAACAGAACTTAATATTTGGTACAGAAACCTTTGTTTGCAATAACAAAGATCAGATGTTTCCTGTAGTTCTTAACCAGGTTTGCACAGACTGCAGCAGGGATTTTGGCCCACTCCTCCATACAGATCTTCTCCAGATCCTTCAGTTTTCTGGGCTGTCGCTGGGCAACACAGACTTTCAGCTCCCTCCAAAGATTTTCTATTGGGTTCAGGTCTGGAGACTGGCTAGGCCACTCCAGGACCTTGAGATGCTTCTTACGGAGCCACTCCTCAGTTGCCCTGGCTGTGTGTTTCGGGTCATTGTCATGCTGGAAGACCCAGCCATGCCCCATCTTCAATGTTCTTGTTGAGGGAAGGAGGTTGTTGGCCAAGATCTCGCGATACATGGCCCCATCCATCCTCCCCTCAATACGGTGCAGTCGTACTGTCCCCTTTGCAGAAAAGCATCCCCAAAGAATGATGTTTCCACCTCCATGCTTCACGGTTGGGATGGTGTTCTTGGGGTTGTACTCATTCTTCTTCTTCCTCCAAACACGGCGAGTGGAGTTTAAACCAAAAAGCTCTATTTTGGTTTCATCAGACCATATGACCTTCTCCCATTCCTCCTCTGGATCATCCAGATGGTCATTGGCAAACTTCAGACGGGCCTGGACATGCGCTGGCTTGAGCAGAGGGACCTAGCGTGTGCTGCAGGATTTTAATCCATGACGGTGTAGTGTGTTACTTATGGTTTTCTTTGATACGGTGGTCCCAGCTCTCTTCACATTATTGACCAGGTCCTGCCGTGTAGTTCTGGGCTGATCCCTCACCTTTCTCATGATCATTGAGGCTCCATGAGGTAAAATCTTGCAGGAAGCCCCAGACCGAGGGAGATTGACTGTTATCTTGAACTTCTTCCATTTTCTAATAATTGCGCCAACAGTTGTTGCCTTCTCACCAAGCTGCTTGCCTATTCTCCTGTAGCCCATCCCAGCCTTGTGCAAGTCTACAATTTTGTCCCTGATGTCCTTAGACAGCTCTCTGGTCTTGCCAATTGTGGAGAGGTTGGAATCTGATTGATTGAGTGTGGACAGCTGTCTTTTATGCAGATAACGAGTTCAAACAGGTGCAGTTAATACAGGTAATGAGTGTAGAATGGGAGGGCTTCTTAAAGACAAAACTAACAGGTCTGTGAGAGCCGGAATTCTTACTGGTTGGTAGGTGATCAAATACTTATTTCATGCAATAAAATGCAAATTAATTATTTAAAAATCATTCAATGTGATTTTCAGGATTTTTGTTTTAGATTCCGTCTTTCACAGTTGAAGTGTACCTATGATAAAAGTTATAGACCTCTATGTGCTTTGTAAGTGGGAAACCTGCAAAATCGGCAGTGTATCAAATACTTGTTCTCCCCACTGTATGTAGCTAATTGTAGCTATGTTGCTACAATTAGCTACATAGCTCTTGAACCTCTGTTCCACTCTCAGTCCCTGACTTGTCTTGGCTTGGCAATAGAGCTAAGCTGATTTCAGAAAACAGGGGCTGTTAACATCCTTCATCGTGGCAACTCCTCTCTTAATGATCCTTCACTCCTTTAAATGACTTTGCAAGGGGCTGTAGCTCTGAAAATCAGGCCCGGGCTCTTCAGACAGATTTGTTCTCTTTTGATGCTATTGAGTATAAAACTCTGAAGATGAATGACATTTCCAATAAGTAACCTCGAGAGAGGTGTCTGTTGCTTTCGCACACCAGAAGCAATAGCATCTTGAACTACCTTTTATCTGACATAGTGTAACCTTTTCCTCTCAGTCATCCATGTTTCAACATCCACAGTTTTTCCTTTTTACTTGATTTTCTTGTTCATCCACTTGTCCTTGACTTTCTGCGATGCAAGGTCTTTGTCCATCCATCTTTTTATTCTCCCATCCATCGAACTCTGTGCAGAGCGTTGTTGCTGCCAAAGCAGTCTCCTTGGCTATTGGGCATAATACTGGACGGGCCGCCATTCCGACACGGTATACCAGCAAACTGGCACTCATTTTGCCGACCTCGGAAGGATGACAGGCGGAGTCAATCCCACCTGGTATTAATTCAATAGCCAAGCAGGATTTTAACTCAAGAGCTCTAGGATCCCAATCCCACCACCATAACCATCAAACCAACACTAGGCAGAGTCGATGCACATGGAGATCAACATTTATAATAACACAGATGTGCAAGCAAATTAAGAGAAAACATTACAACAGTTGTGAATTTCATACAGATGAGTCTCTCTTGAAGAAGAATCAGAATAAGAAGAAGAGCAGAGAAAGAAGACAGAAAAAGGAAATGAAGGCAGAAACGAAACAACAAAAAATGTAGACAAAGTTCCTTCACGGGAAAATGGATATCAATCAGGAATAAGCCAATATTGAGATTGAGTAAGCAATAATTGCTGACTGGTCAATTCCAGTACATGCTGGAAACCTTATCCAGATGAACTGCAAAGACACCACACCCGAATAAAGCAGAAATAAAGAATGGTGAAGCACCTGAGTTGATATCAGAGCCACATGCAGTACAAAGTGCCAACACAGAAGCACTAAAACTCCAGCAGCTCTATTCCATGTAAGTCTGGCACTGATGGATGTGCCAAATAAATAATGGTTTCACTTGAGGCAAAATGCCTCACATGGTACAGATTGAAGAACCGGTCGATAGATGAATGCTGAAGAGTCGCTGCAGTTTTGAAGAACATCTCCAACAATGGAACACACACTCTATGTATCAGTGGTTGGCACCATAAGCATAAGAGCAGTCGTGTGCCTCAAACAGAGAATAAGCAAACCTCATGACTCTTGCCTGGATGTTGAGAAAAAAGATGTTCCTTATCTTTCTATTTGCTTACTTTTTACTTTTGCTAAACCTGCCATTTAGCTCATCTTTAAACATCTAATTATATTCAGTGAGCAAAATGAAAATACAAGTGACAAATGGCATTTACTTTTCTTCATTGAATGCTCAATTATTACCCTGCGCTTGCCAAGCGAAATGCGGGGTTAAGCGATCGGTAGCGTTTGTACGTGTGTCGTACGCACGTCGTGAGTATCTGCATTTTGTTAAGAGCGTTGAAAACCGTTCAGCGAAGGAAATTGAAACTTTACCACATGTTACATGACCATGTGATATAGCGGTCACTCTTTTGAGATCAACATAGGCCAATTTTCTAAAATCCTCAATTTTCATCCGATTCACGAGAAATTTGAATAGGATTTGCATATCAAATCACTGAATTCAACCCCAAACTATTTTTGAAGTCAACATATAGGCAAAAAGGTCAACATAGGCCAGATTTCTAAAATTGTCAAGTTTTTATCCAATTGACTTAAAATTTGAAGAGGATTTGCATATCTGGCCACTGAATTCAACCACCAATTATTTTTGAGGTGAAAATATCAACTTGGCCTAATTTCTAAAATAGAGAGATAGGGTTAATAACTGTATATATATATATATATATATATATATATATATATATATATATATATATATATATATATATATATATATATCCCTGTGTCGTAAGAGGCAACCAGGGTTGCGTCAGGAAGGGCATCCGGTGTAAAACATGTGCCAAATCACTATGCGGATCATGCGGATGATTCGCTATGGCGACCCCTAACGGGAGCAGCCGAAAGAAGAAGATATATATGTATATATATATATATATATATATATATATATATATATATATATGTATATATATATATATATATATATATATATATATATATATATATATATATATATCATGATATATCAAAAAGTTGTGGACGAGTTATGACAAAACTAGGTAGGTTTGAGTTGGTTCGGTGACAAAAGAGGTGGCTCGCACTGTCTTTCTCAAGACTGCCTGGCATATGTATTCTTATCTATGAATACCATCCAGTTTCAACAAGTTCTTCACTCAGGTTGGCCTTCTGAAGCAATGGCTGGTGTTGCTCAGAATTAATATTGAAATCCCATTTGCTGTGTTGATTTGTCATGTGTATTTGTCCATTGTCTACTAATATCCTTGTAGTGAACATTCAAGTACACTATGTCTAAATATGTCTTTTTCGATGCTGTACATAACACGTACAAACTCAATATGAGCCTTAGATCAAAGCAAAAGAGATGTCTCATGAGAACAAAGCCAAAACATAACAGACAAACCAAAAGGAGACATAAATTAAGCAATGAGAAACCAGCTTATATGCTTGAAATAATTGACGTTATTAAAATGCAAAAGATTCCTGAAAGTGCTGCATCTATTAAAACTCTACTTCACACCTTTATTCCTGAACGTTAAATGGGGGGGATGCAAACAAGCCTGCAGTCATTCCTCCGCATCAATTAAAATGGAAAATTGAAAAAGTTTTGCACCTGCTAACTTTTGATCCATTTGTTTACAAGCATGAGTGGTTGAATGATTGCCCTTGTGCTCAAGCATGCGCAAAAGCTGCGGGAGATGGGGATTGGCGGATCAATTTGGTGAGATCATTACATCTTCCTTGGGAACACAGGGTGATGGACGTGCATGACAAGTACGTCCGTTGTTTTTATAATACACCAATTGGTGTCATCGCATACACCTGCGTGGTCGCGTTGTGTTGCACCTTTACTTACACGTCAACCACCGAGCCCTCCAGCTCCTTATACGACGTTGCCACGTGTTGTCATCACATTTGCTGAACATCGTCGGTCCTCACCGTGATAAAGGAGCCCATTAACAGTTTGAGATATTCTTGTGTGAGTTTTAAACTTTCTGGCTTCCTCTGTAACCACACCTGTGCAGGCCTCCACCCTGGATTGGAAGACCTCATGAGCAATGAGGAGCCTGGTTGGAAGTAGCGAAGCTCTGAAGTATCACGTTTATTCTCCAGCTTGGTATTAAAGATGCATGCCTCTCTAAAAGGATTTTGAGCTTCTTGCATGTATCTTAATAATATTATTAGCAAGTCCAAGGTCATGACAGAGGGTGAACCAGTATCCTAGAAAATACATCTATTTGGAGCCAGGTATGTACAATGCTTTTGGAAAGTATGATCAGCTGAATGCAAATGTGTATTTCATTTTGTTTGTCATTTCTTCGTTTTCTTACTAAAGTTTAATGTACAGTTCAAGTTGTCAGTGAACAAATCCGGTAATAATGGCTTTGAGTGGGTGGTTGAGCGATCTCTTCTGATTGGAGAAAAACACCTGTCTCTACCAATCAATTGAGAGAAGGCACGATATAATTGAGGGCACAGAAGAAATTTAAGGACCAATTTGAACATGAAATCGATTTTTAGTTTGTATCAAAACTTTATATATTACCTTTATTGTAATGCTGCAGCAGGAGTACCCAGCATTGCCAGTCCTCTTCTAATCCTGTTGGCATTTTGAATAAATCAAATTTTGTTTTTTTTCTAATTTTTTTTGCGGGGGCTAAAACACTTCTCTGCATCCACTAAGGAATGGGTTTGGGGATCATTCACGACCACCTTTCACATAGCTACAAATGCTTAAGCACTAAAGGGCAATTAAGAAAAAAAATCCAACATTTTTTTTGAAAACTTTCAATTTTTTTTCCTAAAACATTCCCAGGCACTGACTGATGAATCTCTGAAGGTTTGATGAAGATCCGTTTGACCATCTCTGAGAACAATGGTAACACACACACACACACACACACACACACACACACACACACACACACACACACACACACACACACACACACCTCTCTTATATTCTCACACACCTATAGTATTGAAAGCTTTACATGTATATGTTTACTTGCCTTGCTAAAAGCTTTCATGTATCATCCTATGTATCTAATCCTTATATCGCACGATATAACAATACTTGCGTCACATAGTAGAATGATATAATGTGCTATAAGCGTTAGATATGAATGATTAGGGAATGTATGGAATATATAGAACACACTTTCTATTCCAATATATACATTAATATACAACCTTACATCGTCATTGAATTACATACACATCTTACTTTGCAAATCACATGAACATTACCCAGCATGTCCACTTCGTGCTTATCATTAAATTGAGCTACAATTCAAATAGAAAAAAACCCCCTGTCATTTCAACAGATTTCCCAAGTCGCCCCAAAAATGCATTGCGAAGTTTTTATTTGAATGATTCATCCATATAATATCTCAATTTATAGTGATAAGTGAAACAAACAACAACAAAAATCAAACGATGCTGAATTTACAAAACATTTTGTCTGGATCACTCTCATTTCAACTTCAATGAATTTGTGAATTAACTTGGCTTTACTAAATAAATAGATTGGAAAATGAGACTGAACTACATTCTGATGTGACATTCATTTAAATCGTTGAATGAAAACTCTTGGTTGTTTTTTTTTTTAATCAGCCCTCTTATTTCGACGATAACGTCATATTTAGTTTACGTGATATTGCATACGATTTATTTCTTGCAAACTATTTTTTATTTATCTTAGTCCATAAGGATCCTGAAAAAAATACATTATGCGTTCACAGTATCTGAGCTGTCTCGTGTGTAAGTGATTGTAAGCCTGACTTTAAACTGTGGGAATGTTCTTTCACATGTTGGGCATTGTTCCACAAAGTGAGCCGTCCCTCAGATGGACGTTAAACCGGATGACCCATCCGTTAGCACTATATGGCAGATGCTAAAAGTACTATGGTGTCATTGACTCATTGGTGACCAGTCGGCAAGGTATTGCTGGCATCATGGCCACAATTCAAAATTCCTCTCCTATCTCTCATCCTGCACTTGGCAAGTGTAGTGAGTATGCCAATAACTCAAATATGAGTCGAGGGAGGCCTTTGCCCTGCAGTGGGAATTCTGATGTGAATGAATATGTTGAAATTTTGAATATGTATATATATATATATATATATATATATATACAGGGGGCTGCAAAAGTAGGTATACAGTAATGTTTTCAGTACAATAATACGCTCCTCGTCCGTTAAATTACTAGCCATCGTTAAATTTCCACTTTACCTGCAAATAAAATATGTATTATAGAAAAAATCACGAACATAAAAATATTAAAAATGGTAATAATGATTTTAATGAATTAAATGAATTCTAATATTAAATGAATCCTAGTACCACTATTATAATACTGGTAATACTGGTATAATCCTTACTCTATACCTACTTTTGCAGCCATATATATATATATACACACACACTAAACTGTCTCGCCTGGGTTTAAATCCTGACCCAGCAATAAACTGTTTCACAGGCAGGTTGATTCATCAATGTATGTGCCATCCTCGGATGGATGGTAAACTGGGTGTCCCATCTGCCAGCATTGTCTGGTGGACGTTAAAGGTACCACAGTGTCTTTCGCCAAGAGTAGGTGAGTCATCGCAAGCACCCTCAACAGATTCCAAATTCCTACCTTAACTACTGCTCAAAATCAATGGCAAACAACCTCGCATAACCCTTGCCAAGAAACTGCTTCAGCAGTACCAACGCTCTGTTACGGTACATCTGAATATATATATATATATATATATATATATATATATATATATATGTCTGTATATATATATATATGTCTGTATATATATATATATATATATATATATATATATATATATATATATATATATATATATATATATATATATATATATATATATATATATATATATATATGTCTGTATATATATATATATATATATATATATATGTCTGTATATATATATATATATATATATATATATATATATATATATATATATATATATATATATATATGTCTGTATATATATATATATATATATATATATATGTCTGTATATATATATATATATATATATATGTCTGTATATATATATATATATATATATATACATATATTTGTATATATATATATGTCTATATATATTTATATATATATATACATAAATATATATATATATATATATATGTCTGTATATATATATATATATATATGTCTGTATATATATATATATATATGTCTGTATATATATATATATATATATATGTCTGTATATATATATATATATATATATGTCTGTATATATATATATATATACATATGTCTGTATATATATATATATATATATGTCTGTATATATATATATATATATATATATATATATATATATATATGTCTGTATATATATATATATATATATATATATATATATATATATATATATGTGTTTCATAATATTGGTTCTTCAACCTTTTACAATCGAAGAGAAATCTTGTTTGCCTTGACGTTTCAATCAACAACATGTGGTGCGTGCATCCATTGACTTTTCTCAGGAGTGAAAAAAGAAACTTTATTTCCCCCAAATATAAATGCTAAATGAGGGGGTGGACTGTGCTGGATGACCAATCACAAAGCAGTGTTTCAGAGTGTTGTGCAAAGCAGTCAATCAGACTTGATGGTTCACCGAACAATGCTCAGCCATGATGGTGGTGTTAATGGCGGTGTTGTGGTGACTTTACCCCAATCATCAATGATCACGTGTCAATGTGTCCAGCATCTTCTCTCTATGGGTCATTACTGCCCAAACACGGTAGTGGAGTGTAAAGCTGTGTTAAGGCTACTGTTTCTTCCATCAAAGGTGAATTAGACTTCGCTGTGTGCCATACTTCCACCATCCATCTCCTGGCACGATGTGGAGTTGTAGCCAGGATGTTTACATCATCCATGACTGGAGTGTGGCCCACTCTGAGGCCATGCTTTGCGATGGCCGACCTTTTAGGATGGTTGTATTCAAATGTCTTGCGGTGTTCTTTGAGGCGTTGGACCAAAATACTGATTGTCTCTCCAATGTATTTTGCTCCACAGCTGCATGGAATTGTGTACACGACACCTGCCCAATCGTTTGTATCCACTCTATCTTTGGCTTTGCTCAGGGCCTGCTGGATGGTATACGTGGGTCTGAAGTTAACCCTTACTCTCATTGACTCAAAATTTTGCCAACCTGTTGTATCACACCAGGTATGAAGTGTGATACACAGAAGTCTTTTGAATGTTCTTGTTGGGTCCTCTGAACCTCTGGTGCTGTCAAGACTATCTTGGGTTTTGGGCATAAATGGTCAGGACAGCCATTCGCCTTTAATACACACCGAAGATGTTTCATTTCCTGAACCTTTCCTTTTATTGTGGATGGTAGGTCTCGTGCTTATTTTCCGAGTTTAATTACCGCCCCTTGTGGTACATCAGGTGGCATGATTCAAAGTCAAGGTCGCAGTCGGTTTGTGCATGTTTTCTGTGCACTGTGGTGTTCAGGGATCCATTAGCAATCCTTGTTACCATGGTTTCGAGAAAAGAAACGAATCCATTTTCTTCCTTCTCACAGGTGAACTTCATAGATGTGAAGATCCTATTGATACCATCCAAGTTAATGTGTACAGCCTTGTTAAAGCGGATGACAAAGGTATCGTCAACATAGCGAAGACAAAGACAAGGATACACACAAAGAGAAGACATGGCACGTGATTCCAACTCCTCCATCGCAATGTTAGCCACCACTGCTGAAACGGGGGGCGGGGGGGGAGCCCATGGCAGTGCCAAAACCCCATCTGTAATAAACCCCATCAAAGACAAAATAGGTGCTTGATAGGCACTCCATGAGTAGGTCGTGCACGTCTTTGGTGCTTAACGCGCCCACAGCTTGTTTCTAGCCCTTGTTCTCCTGAAGCTGTTGTTCAATAATCTCAACCGCCAGTGTGTTTGGCACATCGGGAAACACGGAGACGAGATCAAATGAGACCATTATCTTGTGCGGCTCGATTGTCATTTGTCTATCCCATGATCCAAACTCCATACGATTGCGTTATCCATGCTGGGTATTTCCCCCAAGGTGTTTGATTATATTAGCAACAAGTTTGGAAAGGGCACAAGTTGATCCACTAATCCAGAAGATAATGAGACAAAAAGGAACGCCTTCCTCATGGATATTTGGCAAACCATAATCCCTTGGAGCCACACCGCTGCTACAGTAAAGACGTCGATGTTCCCCCTTCGTTAATCTTCCTGCTCTTTTGGTCTTGGTGAGCAGTGAGTTCAGCATTCAGTCTTCTTTCTTTGATGGGTCAGTGATAAAACATTCATGTGTACTCCCGTCCATAAGGAGGCTCAGCATCTTTGTGTGGCTTCCGGATTTATCCAAAACCACTGTCACACAGCCTTTGTCTGGCGGTACCACCACGATGTCATCCACTCCGCGTTACTCCCATTGGAAGAATCCGTTGTTCTGGATGAAATTCAAAGTTGTCATGGCTCGCCAAGGGAGGATCATCGCCACATGGGATCTCACATCGTTTTTTTTGTGTCATCTGAGACATTTGTTATGGCGGACTTCACCCATGATATAATCACATCGTTTGGGATCCCGCTCAGAGAGATTGCAAAATTAAGGCCTTTCTTCAGTAAACTTGTCTGTGCCTCCGTAAGTTGTTTTGTCGAAACGTTTGAGACCCATCGGTCCTGCATGTGGTAGGCAGAGTCATTGGATGGTATCAATGGGATCTTTACATCGATAAAGTTCACCCGTGGGAAGGAAGTGAATGGATCCATTCCTTTTCTCGACACCATGGCGACAAGGAGCCCGAATGGATCCCTTAACGCCACAGTGTATGCAAAAGCGACACAAAGTGAGCGCTACCTTGACTTCGAATCATGCCACTCGATGTATCGCAAGGGGAGGTAATCAACACACTCGTAAAACAAGCACGAGACCTACCATCCACAATGAAAGGAACGCTCCAGGAAATGAAACATCTTTGGTGTGTATAAAAGGCAAATGGCTGTTCTGACAATTTATGCCCAAAAAAAACCCAAGATAGTCCTGACAGTACCAGAGGTTCTGAGGACCAAACAAGAACAATCAAAAGAACTTGGTATATTACCCTTCATACCTAGTGTGACACAACAGGTTGGCAACATTTTGAGGTCAGCGGTAGTAATGGTTAACTTCAAAGCCACGTATACCATCCGACAGGCCCTGAGCAAGGTTAAAGATAGAGTGGATACAAACGATCAGGTAGGTATCGTGTACAAAATTCCATGCAGCTGTAGAGCAGAGTATGTGGGAGACACTGGGAGGATTTTGGCCCAATGCCTCAAAGAACACAGTGAAGTGTTTGAATGCAAACATCCGGAAAAGTCGGCCATCACAAAGCATGGTCTCAGAGTGGGCCACTCTCCAGTAATGGATGATGTAAACATCCTGGCTACAACTCCGCATCGTGCCAGGAGATGGACGGTGAAAGTGCGGTACACAGCGAAGTCAAATTCACCTCTGGCGCAAGAAACGGTAGCCTTACCACAAGCTCACACTCCGCGACTGCGTCAGCCAGTAATGACCCACAGGGAGAAGAGGCTGGACACATTGACACGTGATCATTGCTGATTTGGGGTAAAGTCAGCACAATACCGCCACTAATACCACCATCATGACTCAGCATTGATCGCTTAACCCTCAGGTTTGATTGGTTGCTGTGCACGAGACTCAAACACTGGTTTGTGATTTGTCGTCCAGCGTAGCCCACCACCTCATTTAGCATTTACATTGGGGGGGGGGGGGAAATGAATTTTTTTTTCTTACTCCTAAAGAAAGTCAACGGATGCACGTACCACGTGTTCTTGATTGAAACATCGAGTCAAACAAAAATTGTGTTCCATTGTAAGAAGTTGGAGAGGCTTGACAAATGTTTAGAGATACATTTACTAACCAGGCCACCCAGGGCATATGAATTTGTCTTCAGAAACCGACTTCAAAATTATTATTTTAAAAAAAATTAAACCTTCACAAGTTTCCTCCACAAGCTAGTGACGAGGCACTGCGAGCATTCTGGACAGATTTGCAGCTCGCACGCTCGCCAAAGAACATCTGCTTATCTCCCGTTGCCCAAATCGGCAAGAAGCAATCAATTCTGCTGGCAATTACAGCACCCCCAAGGTTAATGACTGCATAGAATATGTTATTACCTTAGACTTCTGCCTGAGCTCACGTGAGTTTCAGTACAGTTTGATGAAATCGGGCACTGCTCGATGAAAAGACTGGCAACTCTTGTCCTTTTTGCAGTTGTTGGTAGATACCTGTGGCTGGGTTATTGTGTGGGAGAAACTGCAATCAGCACGTTACAAAACCCTTCTGGCATCTCAGGACGGCCTGACATTTCACAGGCATTTCTAGTTGTGCTGGAGGGAAACCGAACACAAAAGCGGGAAGAATAACGGCTTGAATTCCTCTCTACGTAACCTTAGACGGGGAGTTGCTCACCACCGGGTGTGTTTGTGACGCGCGGCTATGAAAAGGTTGTAATACTTTCTGTACGCCGTCTGTCTGCCCAGTGGCCAATGACAAAGATAATCACAAAAGGATTACTGGCTCAAAGCCGATTCGGTTGAACAAGACAGGCAAGATATCCTGACAAGCCAAGCCTGCCGTTTGTTCTCTTCACTCTCTGGGAACACGTCAGTCCTCTTTTGGTAGCATGGCTGAGTGCCAAGCCACTGCCCGTTCCCGAACAAACAGCATCCCAAAAAGCAAAACCATTTTGTTTAACAATAAATGTGAGTTCGTTGATGTTTACATCTATGCATTTGCGTCATGATTCTGTGTTCTCAGGTTGAAATCGTATAATCTGTGCTGATTTGTCCGTTGTCGATTTGTGTTGCTGTAATTCACCCAAAAGTAGAATGACAAGTTATACTGCCCTTGCACTCCTCCATGGGCTTTAGATCAGAGTGAAGAAAACTTTAGATCAGAGTGAAAAACAATCTAAACTTTACAACAGGCGTGCAATTTGGTTGGGTAACTTATGAGCGTCAGGACCTCAACTTGGGAGTTGAACTTTGGAGAGCTAGTTCAGAAAAGAATGTGGAATTTGTTCAGGGTGCCGATGGTGATTGCCTACTCTTGCGAAATGCACCGTGGGAACTTTAACACACACCGGAAAATGTTGGCACAAGGTTCCCCCAGTTTGACATCCAACCCTACGGACGGACGGTGCACTTATTGATGCCATGTCCTGCCTGCACAGCACTGGGATGATGGTTTATCATAAATCGGAGAATCGGTGCCAGACCAAACGGTGTTTGGTTTCCATCCATTAAGGCAAGTACACTACCTTTGAGTCTTGTCAGCCCACAATGTAGAAATTGAAGTCCATATCTTTTTTATAAGATTGCTTTTGTGGGGTGGGGTAATACAAGCAAATTATTTGTGACGGTGAATCATCAAAATGCACTTTCCTCGTCCCATATGCATGCATGGATAATGAGCTTCCAACTGCAGATCACATCATAATTAGTCATGAATGCCATATGCCTTCCATCAATTTGTTCTGATTTGCACAAATTTAGAAGATTGAGGCAATACACAATAACTTGGAAATGTAAAATTTATTACGACTTGACGTATATTAGAAAACTTTTACGGAGAGAGAGAGAGAGAGACACAGAGAGACACAGAGACAGAGAGACACAGAGAATGTACGTTTCCAATATCTGAGTGGATGAAACCTCCAATCATTTTGCATATGCAATATGTGAATGGCACGTAATGAAGCTTGCAAATTCACTTCCGCAAACATCACCAGGATGATGTCGTTGAACTCCATCTTAGATCTTTGGCACGATTTCATAAAGAAAGTTTTCAACCAAACGTGCCTGAAAAATTCCCGCAAGCATATTGTTCTCTCTCAGATACAAGGTGAAAGGGACATTGATGAAGCATGAGGCTTCACTCCAGCAGTTCCACAAATAACACCTCACCAGTTCAAGCTCCAACAAACTTTCCTGTTTATTTGTCTTTTCTGTTTTCTCAAACTCAACTGTTTCCTTTATTTAATTTTATTCCATAATCCACATTCGTTATGTCTGCAAACCTGCACCATCACGACGAGACCTTCACGAAGGATAAAAGCACTAAACATTGCGTGTCCTTTCCTTTGCCCACGGGGAAACTTTTGCACATGCAGATAATGCGGTAACGAGATGCCATGTCAGAGCCAGTGAAAACCCAGGTGACTTACTGTTAAGGAGTCCGAGCAGAGCAAGACCCAGGCTTCGTATCCATATCAAATGGACATGCTGTACTCAGCAGAACCTCCTCTCTTGCCGTTGCACTTGTGCTTTTGTGCTGCTGCAAAGAGAGCAACGGAGCATTGAAGGGCAGTCAGGTGTAAAGCCTACAGCTTCGCATCCCCTTGAGCTTCCCTTCATGTCAAGGCCTTTTCTGGCACCCCCTCCCTCATGTTAAAATGGATTTCAAGAGCCTTGCTGTTAAACCATGGCCATTGAGAATAATAACAATGTAGTTGTCTGTCTTTAGGAAAAGGCGTTTCATTTCACAATCAGCAGTTTCCCTCCCTGGCTACGCCACCATTTAAAACAAAACATTCTGATACTGTATACCACTTCAAGGTATTTTATACATGCTCTCAGCTCCTCTTTTAAGTGATTAATTTTCTGTATTCAGAGCATTAAAGAGGCAGCAGTACTTTGATCTATGAAGTCCTGCAAAATTGTTGTTTATAGCGGTTCTGCAAAAAACGTTGGTGGGCATCACCATGGTGAAAACATCCCAACCTGAGGCTCAGAAAGGGCAAACGACATCCATCGCCAGATTCTTGCCCATCTCCATGGCCTGCTGGCATCCACAGCTCCCTCGGACTCCCTGCCCGTGGGAAATTCGTCTCGCGGTGGAATTGGTAATGGCTTGAAACCCCTGCGAGCCAAGAAGAGAGGATGAAGGTGGAAGGTGAAGTGCAGCTGTTCTCAGATCTTTGACCCCACTCTCTCCCCCCCTCCTGGCTCCCAGCATATTTTGCAATAAAACCATTACAAATGGCTAGTCTTCAAATAAAAGGGAAAAGAATGGTGAAAGGTTTTAGACTTTACACCTGACTGCCCTTCAATGCGAGAAAGGTTTTAGATGGCGACGTCGGGTATTTTTGGACATAGCGGTTGGAGAAACGTATTCCTGCAGTTCACTGCAGTGATAAGCATCCATCATCAATGCCAAATGTTTGGAGTAAAGCAGAAAATTGGTTTTGCACAAAGTGCCAGTAGAACTCACAATTAGCAGCCTGGAAATGGCAAGCTTATGAAAAACGATATTTTGCTTTGCCTTTTTATTTTTAATTTTTGTCCACAAGTCGAGGCTCTTCTTATACCAGAGAGATAGCTCTTTTGTATGTCTGTCTTAACCCATACTACCTCTCCCCCTCCCACCCTCAATTGCAAAAGGCATTTCCAATGCAATGAGATGGACATTTGCATGGGGAGAGTCTCTGCAGCAATGGATTTCGTGG
>NC_140962.1:89906040-89943540 GCF_056783735.1 Eptatretus burgeri | reverse complement strand
CTGGCCCCCACACTTATCAGCACTTGTATGGACTGGATTTTAGGGAGGATGTCGGAGAGATCAAGCTGCGGTGCATCATCTGGGAATGTCAAGATCTCGGACCTTGATTTTGTAGATAATGCAGTCATCTTTGCAGAGACTTTAGACATCCTTTTGGGGGCCCTCGAGGTGCTGAAAGAGGAGTCGGAGCCGCTGGGATTACGGGTTTCTTGGGTCAAAACTAAGATCCAGGCTTTCGGTGACATCTTGGATGCTGCTGTCCTGTCTGTGTCTGTTTGTGGTGAGGATGTTGAGGTCGTGGAGAGATTCACTTACCTTTGCAGTGATATTCATGTCTCTGCTGGCTGTGAGTCAGAGGTCAATCGACGTTTGGGTCGGGCCTGGGGAGTCATGGATTCCCTGGATCATGGGGTGTGGCGCTGCCGGTACCTGTGCGGGAGGACGAAAGTCCGAGTCTTCACGTCCATGGTACTTCCAGTCTTGCTCTATGGATGCGAGACTTGGACTCTGACCAAGGATCTGAGACGGAGACTTAATTCCTTTGGTACCAGGTCTCTTCGGAGAATCCTTGGCTATCGCTGGTCGGATTTTGTGTCCAACGAGCGGTTGCTGAGAGAGACTCGGATGAGATTTGTTACCTGCATAGTCCGTGAGCGTCAGTTGCGACTGTATGGACATGTGGCTCGTTTTCCTGACGCTGATCCTGCTCACCAGATTCTCTCAGCGAGGGAGTCTCATGAGTGGAGGAGGCCAGTGGGCCGACCACATTCCTCGTGGTTGCAGCAGGTTGACCATCATCTCAAGGAGATGGGGATGGGCCTGGCATCTGCCTGGGGGATGGCCAGACGGAGGCCCCTGGAGTACCGGCGGAAAGTGGACGCAGCGACGCGCTGTTCTGGCACATGCTCCCATACCTGACCTGACCTGACAGTGAGGTGTTTTTCATAACATGGTGGTGAGGTATTTTTAAAAATGTGGTGGTGAGGTATTTTTAATAGCGTGGTGGTGAGGTATTTTTAATAACCTGGCGGTGAAGTGTTTTTAATAACGTGACAGTGAGGTGTTTTTAATAATGTGGTGGTGAGGTATTTTTAATAATGTGGTGTGAGCTGTTCTTAATAATGTAATAATGTGATGGTGAGGTATTCTTAAGTTGGTGGTGAAGTGTTTTTCATAACATGGCAGTAAGGTATTTTTAATAACATGGCGGTGAGGTGTTTTAATAACATGGCGGTGAGGTGTATTTAATGACATGGCAGTGAGATGTTTCTAATAACATGGCGGTGATGTGTTTTTAATGACATGGCAGTGAGATGTTTCTAATAACATGGCGGTGAGGTGTTTTTAAAAACATGGCAGTGAGATGTTTTTAATAACGTGGTGGTGAGGTATTTTTTAAAATGTGGTGGTGAGGTATTTTTAATGACATGGCGGTGAGGTTGTTTTTAATAACGTGGCAGTAAGGTGTTTTTAATAACGTGGTGGTGAGATGTTTCTCATAACATGGCGGTGAGGTGTTTTTAATAACATAGCAGTGAGATGTTTTTAATAACATGGTGGTAAGGTGTTTTTAATAATGTGATATTGAGGTTTTTAAATAACGTGGTGGTGAGGTGTTTTTAATAACGTGGTGATGAGGTTTTTAAAAAATCACTTGGGGGTTTGGTGTTTTTAATAAAGTGGCCGTGAGGTGTTTTAAATAACGTGGAACTGAGGTGTTTTAATAACGTGGCACTGAGGTGTTTTTAATAAAGTGGCCATGAGGTGTTTTTAATAACGTGGCACTGAGGTGTTTTTAATAAAGTGGCCGTGAGGTGTTTTTAATAAAGTGGCCGTGAGGTGTTTTTAATAACGTGGCACTGAGGTGTTTTAAATAACGTGGCACTGAGGTGTTTTAAATAACATGGTATTGAGATGTTTTTAATAACATGGCAGTGACGTTTTTTTAATGACATGGCGGTGAGGTGTTTTTAGTCACGTGGGGGTGAGGTGTTTTAAATACCATGGAACTGAGGTGTTTTTAATAACACGGCTGTGAGATGTTTTTTATAACGTGGCCGTGCGGTGTTTTAAATAACATGGCATTGAGATGTTTTCAATAGCGTGGCCGTGAGGTGTTTTTAATAACATGGCGGTGAGGTGTTTTTAATAACGTGATATTGAGGTTTTAAATCACGTGACGGTGAGGTGTTTTTAATAACGTGGTGATGAGGTCTTTTAAAAATCACGTGAGGGTGAGGTTTTTTAATAAAGTGGCCATGAGGTGTTTTAAATAACGTGGCACTGAGGTGTTTTTAATAAAGTGGCCGTGAGGTGTTTTTAATAACGTGGCACTGAGATGTTTTTAATAACGTGGCGGTGAGGTGTTTTTATTAACGTGGTGGTGAGGTATTTTTAATAATGTGGTGGTGAGGTGTTTTTAATGACATGGTGATGAGGTTGTTTTTAATAATGGGGCGGTGAGGTGTTTTTAATAACGTGACAGTGAGGTGTTTTTAATAACGTGACAGAGGTGTTTTTAAAAACATGGTGGTGAGGTATTTTTAATAATGTGGTGGTGAGGTATTTTTAATAACGTGGTGGTGAGGTATTTTTAATAACCTGGCGGTGAATTGTTTTTAATAACGTGGCTCTGAAGTGTTTTTAATAACGTGACAGTGAGGTGTTTTTAATAACGTGGTGGTGAGGTATTTTTAATAATGTGGTGGTGAGGTGTTCTTAATAATTTGGTGGTGAGGTATTCTTAAGTTGGCGGTGAAGTGTTTTTCATAACATGGCAGTAAGGTATTCTTAATAACATGGCGGTGAGGTGTTTTAATAACATGGCGGTGAGGTGTTTTTAATGACATGGCAGTGAGATGTTTCTAATAACATGTGGGTGAGGTGTTTTTAATAACATGGCAGTGAGATGTTTTTAATAACATGGCGGTGAGGTGTTTTTAATAATGTGATATTGAGGTTTTTTAAATAACGTGGTGGTGAGGTGTTTTTAATAACGTGGTGATGAGGTTTTTAAAAAATCACGTGGGGTGAGGTGTTTTTAATAACGTGGCACTGAGGTGTTTTTAATAAAGTGGCAGTGAGGTGTTTTAAATAACGTTGCACTGAGGTGTTTTAAATAACATGGCATTGAGATGTTTTTAATGGCATGGCCGTGAGGTGTTTTTAATAACATGGCAGTGACGTTTTTTTAATCACATGGCGGTGAGGTGTTTTTGTCACGTGGGGGTGAGGTGTTTTAAATACCGTGGAACTGAGGTGTTTTTAATAACACGGCAGTGAGATGTTTTTTATAACGTGGCCGTGAGGTGTTTTTAATAACATGGCAGTGACGTTTTTTAAATCAAATGGCGGTGAGGTGTTTTTAGTCACGTGGGGGTGAGGTATTTTAAATAACGTGGGACTGAGCTGTTTTAAATAACATGGCATTGAGATGTTTTCAATAGCGTGGCCGTGAGGTGTTTTTAATAACATGGCAGTGACGTTTTTTAAATCAAATGGCGGTGAGGTGTTTTTAGTCACGTGGGGGTGAGGTGTTTTAAATAACATGGCATTGAGATGTTTTTAATGGCATGGCCGTGAGGTGTTTTTAATAACATGGCAGTGACGTTTTTTTAATCACATGGCGGTCAGGTGTTTTTGTCACGTGGGGGTGAGGTGTTTTAAATACCGTGGAACTGAGGTGTTTTTAATAACACGGCAGTGAGATGTTTTTTATAACGTGGCCGTGAGGTGTTTTTAATAACATGGCAGTGACGTTTTTTAAATCAAATGGCGGTGAGGTGTTTTTAGTCACGTGGGGGTGAGGTGTTTTAAATAACGTGGGACTGAGCTGTTTTAAATAACATGGCATTGAGATGTTTTCAATAGCGTGGCCGTGAGGTGTTTTTAATAACATGGCGGTGAGGTGTTTTTAATAACATGGTGGTGAGGTATTTTTAATAACATGGTGGTGAGGTGTTTTTAATAACGTGACAGTGAGGTGTTTTTAATAACGTGACAGTGAGGTATTTTTAATAACATGGTGGTGAGGTATTTTTAATAACATGGTGGTGAGGTATTTTTAATAACATGGTGGTGAGGTGTTTTTAATAACGTGACAGTGAGGTGTTTTTAATAACGTGACAGTGAGGTGTTTTTAATAACGTGACAGTGACAGTAATCCCGCTGGGATTACGAGGAGTCTGAAGTGAAGGCCTGCTGGGCCGGTTAGTTTGAGCGGTTGTACCAGGCTGATCCCCCAGCTGTCGAGTTGGACGTCAAGGGTGTTACAATCCCTGTTGCTGACCCTCAAATCAACTGTGGTCCACCTTCGCTTGTGGAAACACGGGCTGCGGTGAATCAGTTGAAACGGGGAAAAGCTCCAGGGATCTGTGGCATCCATGCTGAACTTCTCAAGGCTGGTGGAAATGCTGCACTCGTGTCGTTGCATGCAGTTTTGTGCTCTGCCTGGAACACAGGCATCATCCCAACTGACTGGAAGAGGGGCCTTGTTGTCCCTCTCTGGAAAGGGAAGGGTGATCGCCAAGACTGCAACAACTACCGAGGGGTGACGCTGCTCTCAGTGCCCGGCAAGGTCTTTGCTCGGATAATTCTTGATAGGGTACGCCACCATCTGCTTGAGCACCAGCGTCCAGAGCAGTCAGGCTTTACACCAAAGAGGTCAACGATTGACCGTATCCTTGCCCTTCGTGTCCTCACCGAACGCAGTCGAGAGTTTCGGCAGGGGCTGCTTGCAGCCTATGTTGATCTCTGTAAAGCGTTCAATTCAGTGAATCGGGATGTCCTCTGGAGGAATCTTGGTCTTCGTGGGGTGCCACCAAAACTCATCGATCTGATGTCTGAAATCGACTCTGGTACTGAGAGTGCTGTGAAGTGTGGTGGTACCATCTCTGACTTATTTCCAGTTGTTACTGGAGTTCGTCAGGGGTGTGTACTGGCCCCCACACTTATCAGCACTTGTATGGACTGGATTTTAGGGAGGATGTCGGAGAGATCAAGCTGCGGTGCATCATCTGGGAATGTCAAGATCTCGGACCTTGATTTTGTAGATAATGCAGTCATCTTTGCAGAGACTTTAGACATCCTTTTGGGGGCCCTCGAGGTGCTGAAAGAGGAGTCGGAGCCGCTGGGATTACGGGTTTCTTGGGTCAAAACTAAGATCCAGGCTTTCGGTGACATCTTGGATGCTGCTGTCCTGTCTGTGTCTGTTTGTGGTGAGGATGTTGAGGTCGTGGAGAGATTCACTTACCTTTGCAGTGATATTCATGTCTCTGCTGGCTGTGAGTCAGAGGTCAATCGACGTTTGGGTCGGGCCTGGGGAGTCATGGATTCCCTGGATCATGGGGTGTGGCGCTGCCGGTACCTGTGCGGGAGGACGAAAGTCCGAGTCTTCACGTCCTTGGTACTTCCAGTCTTGCTCTATGGATGCGAGACTTGGACTCTGACCAAGGATCTGAGACGGAGACTTAATTCCTTTGGTACCAGGTCTCTTCGGAGAATCCTTGGCTATCGCTGGTCGGATTTTGTGTCCAACGAGCGGTTGCTGAGAGAGACTCGGATGAGATTTGTTACCTGCATAGTCCGTGAGCGTCAGTTGCGACTGTATGGACATGTGGCTCGTTTTCCTGACGCTGATCCTGCTCACCAGATTCTCTCAGCGAGGAGTCTCATGAGTGGAGGAGGCCAGTGGGCCGACCACATTCCTCGTGGTTGCAGCAGGTTGACCATCATCTCAAGGAGATGGGGATGGGCCTGGCATCTGCCTGGGGGATGGCCAGACGGAGGCCCCTGGAGTACCGGCGGAAAGTGGACGCAGCGACGCGCTGTTCTGGCACATGCTCCCATACCTGACCTGACCTGACAGTGAGGTGTTTTTCATAACATGGTGGTGAGGTATTTTTAAAAATGTGGTGGTGAGGTATTTTTAATAGCGTGGTGGTGAGGTATTTTTAATAACCTGGCGGTGAAGTGTTTTTAATAACGTGACAGTGAGGTGTTTTTAATAATGTGGTGGTGAGGTATTTTTAATAATGTGGTGTGAGCTGTTCTTAATAATGTAATAATGTGATGGTGAGGTATTCTTAAGTTGGTGGTGAAGTGTTTTTCATAACATGGCAGTAAGGTATTTTTAATAACATGGCGGTGAGGTGTTTTAATAACATGGCGGTGAGGTGTATTTAATGACATGGCAGTGAGATGTTTCTAATAACATGGCGGTGATGTGTTTTTAATGACATGGCAGTGAGATGTTTCTAATAACATGGCGGTGAGGTGTTTTTAAAAACATGGCAGTGAGATGTTTTTAATAACGTGGTGGTGAGGTATTTTTTAAAATGTGGTGGTGAGGTATTTTTAATGACATGGCGGTGAGGTTGTTTTTAATAACGTGGCAGTAAGGTGTTTTTAATAACGTGGTGGTGAGATGTTTCTCATAACATGGCAGTGAGGTGTTTTTAATAACATAGCAGTGAGATGTTTTTAATAACATGGTGGTAAGGTGTTTTTAATAATGTGATATTGAGGTTTTTAAATAACGTGGTGGTGAGGTGTTTTTAATAACGTGGTGATGAGGTTTTTAAAAAATCACTTGGGGGTTTGGTGTTTTTAATAAAGTGGCCGTGAGGTGTTTTAAATAACGTGGAACTGAGGTGTTTTAATAACGTGGCACTGAGGTGTTTTTAATAAAGTGGCCATGAGGTGTTTTTAATAACGTGGCACTGAGGTGTTTTTAATAAAGTGGCCGTGAGGTGTTTTTAATAAAGTGGCCGTGAGGTGTTTTTAATAACGTGGCACTGAGGTGTTTTAAATAACGTGGCACTGAGGTGTTTTAAATAACATGGTATTGAGATGTTTTTAATAACATGGCAGTGACGTTTTTTTAATGACATGGCGGTGAGGTGTTTTTAGTCACGTGGGGGTGAGGTGTTTTAAATACCATGGAACTGAGGTGTTTTTAATAACACGGCTGTGAGATGTTTTTTATAACGTGGCCGTGCGGTGTTTTAAATAACATGGCATTGAGATGTTTTCAATAGCGTGGCCGTGAGGTGTTTTTAATAACATGGCGGTGAGGTGTTTTTAATAACGTGATATTGAGGTTTTTTAAATCACGTGACGGTGAGGTGTTTTTAATAACGTGGTGATGAGGTCTTTTAAAAATCACGTGAGGGTGAGGTTTTTTAATAAAGTGGCCATGAGGTGTTTTAAATAACGTGGCACTGAGGTGTTTTTAATAAAGTGGCCGTGAGGTGTTTTTAATAACGTGGCACTGAGATGTTTTTAATAACGTGGCGGTGAGGTGTTTTTATTAACGTGGTGGTGAGGTATTTTTAATAATGTGGTGGTGAGGTGTTTTTAATGACATGGTGATGAGGTTGTTTTTAATAATGGGGCGGTGAGGTGTTTTTAATAACGTGACAGTGAGGTGTTTTTAATAATGTGACAGAGGTGTTTTTAAAAACATGGTGGTGAGGTATTTTTAATAATGTGGTGGTGAGGTATTTTTAATAACGTGGTGGTGAGGTATTTTTAATAACCTGGCGGTGAATTGTTTTTAATAACGTGGCTCTGAAGTGTTTTTAATAACGTGACAGTGAGGTGTTTTTAATAACGTGGTGGTGAGGTATTTTTAATAATGTGGTGGTGAGGTGTTCTTAATAATTTGGTGGTGAGGTATTCTTAAGTTGGCGGTGAAGTGTTTTTCATAACATGGCAGTAAGGTATTCTTAATAACATGGCGGTGAGGTGTTTTAATAACATGGCGGTGAGGTGTTTTTAATGACATGGCAGTGAGATGTTTCTAATAACATGTGGGTGAGGTGTTTTTAATAACATGGCAGTGAGATGTTTTTAATAACATGGCGGTGAGGTGTTTTTAATAATGTGATATTGAGGTTTTTTAAATAACGTGGTGGTGAGGTGTTTTTAATAACGTGGTGATGAGGTTTTTAAAAAATCACGTGGGGTGAGGTGTTTTTAATAACGTGGCACTGAGGTGTTTTTAATAAAGTGGCAGTGAGGTGTTTTAAATAACGTTGCACTGAGGTGTTTTAAATAACATGGCATTGAGATGTTTTTAATGGCATGGCCGTGAGGTGTTTTTAATAACATGGCAGTGACGTTTTTTTAATCACATGGCGGTGAGGTGTTTTTTGTCACGTGGGGGTGAGGTGTTTTAAATACCGTGGAACTGAGGTGTTTTTAATAACACGGCAGTGAGATGTTTTTTATAACGTGGCCGTGAGGTGTTTTTAATAACATGGCAGTGACGTTTTTTAAATCAAATGGCGGTGAGGTGTTTTTAGTCACGTGGGGGTGAGGTATTTTAAATAACGTGGGACTGAGCTGTTTTAAATAACATGGCATTGAGATGTTTTCAATAGCGTGGCCGTGAGGTGTTTTTAATAACATGGCAGTGACGTTTTTTAAATCAAATGGCGGTGAGGTGTTTTTAGTCACGTGGGGGTGAGGTGTTTTAAATAACATGGCATTGAGATGTTTTTAATGGCATGGCCGTGAGGTGTTTTTAATAACATGGCAGTGACGTTTTTTTAATCACATGGCGGTGAGGTGTTTTTGTCACGTGGGGGTGAGGTGTTTTAAATACCGTGGAACTGAGGTGTTTTTAATAACACGGCAGTGAGATGTTTTTTATAACGTGGCCGTGAGGTGTTTTTAATAACATGGCAGTGACGTTTTTTAAATCAAATGGCGGTGAGGTGTTTTTAGTCACGTGGGGGTGAGGTGTTTTAAATAACGTGGGACTGAGCTGTTTTAAATAACATGGCATTGAGATGTTTTCAATAGCGTGGCCGTGAGGTGTTTTTAATAACATGGCGGTGAGGTGTTTTTAATAACGTGATATTGAGGTTTTTAAATAACGTTGCGGTGAGGTGTTTTTAATAACGTGGTGATGAGGTTTTTTAAAAATCACGTGGGGGTGAGGTGATTTTAATAAAGTGGCCGTGAGGTGTTTTAAATAACGTGGCACTGAGGTGTTTTAATAACGTGGCACTGAGGTGTTTTCAATAAAGTGGCCGGGAGATGTTTTAAATAACGTGGCACTGAGGTGTTTTTAATAAAGTGGCACTGAGGTGTTTTAAATAACATGGCATTGAAATGTTTTTTATAACGTGGCCGTGAGGTGTTTTTAATAACATGGCAGTGACGTTTTTTAAATCAAATGGTGGTGAGGTGTTTTTAATCACATAGTGGTGAGGTGTTTTTAATAACATGGCAGTGAGTTGTTTTTACTAATGTTGCAGTGAGGTGTTTTTAATAGCGGGGTGTTGAGGTATTTTTCATAACATGGCTGTAAGTTTTTAAAATAATTTGGTGGTGAAGTTTTTTTCATAACATAGCAGTAAGGTATTTTTCATAACATGGCAGTGAGGTATATTTAATGATATGGCAGTGAGGTATTTTTTAAAAACTTGGCGAGGTATTTTTACTAATTTGACGGTGAAGTATTTTTAATAACATGGCAGTGAGGAATTTTTAATAACATAGCAGTGAGTAATTTTTAAAAACATGGCAGTGAGGTGTTTTTAATAACACAGCAGTGAAGTATTTCTAAAGACATGGCAGTGAGATATTTTTAAAAACTTGGCAGTGAGGTATTTGTACTAATTTGATGGTGAAATATTTTTAATAACATTGCAGTGAGGAATTTTTAATAACATGGCAGTGAGTAATTTTTAATAACATGGCAGTGAGGTGTTTTTCATAACACAGCAGTGAAGTATTTCTAAGGACATGGCAGTGAGGTATTTTTAAAAACTTGGCAGTGAGGTATTTGTACTAATTTGATGGTGAAGTATTTTTAATAACATTGCAGTGAGGAATTTTTAATAACACGGCAGTGAAGTATTTTTAATAACATGGCAGTGAGGTATTTTTAATAACATGGCACTGAGGTATTTTTTTAATAACATGGCACTGAGGTATTTTTTTAATAATATGCCACTGAGGTATTTTTCATAACATGACGGTGAGGTATTTTTAACAACATGGTGGTTAGGTGTTTTAAATAACTCGGCAGTGAAGTATTTTTAATAACATCGCAGTGAGGAATTTTTATTAACATGGCAGTGAGGTGTTTTAAACAACATGGCATTGAGGTGTTTTTCATAACATTGTGGTGAGGTATTTTTTCTTAATATGGTGGTGAGGTGTTTTAAAGAACATGGCAGTGAGGTGTTTTTAATGACATGGCAGTGAGGTGTTTTAATAACATGGCAGTGAGGTATTTTTTAATAACATGGCAGTGAGGAATTTTTAATAACATGGTGTTGAAGTGTTTTAAATAACATGGCAGTGAGGTTTTTTTAATAACATGGCACTGAGGTATTTTTAATAACATGGCACTGAGGTATTGTTCATAACATGACGATGAGGTATTTTTAACAACATGGTGGTAAGGAGTTTTAAATAACATGGCAGTGAGGTATTTTTAATAACATGGTGGAAAGGTGTTTTAAATAACATGGCAGTGAGGAATTTTCATTAATATAGCGGTGAGGTGTTTTAAACAACATGGCATTGAGTTATTATTTAATAACATGGCAGTGAGGTATTTTTAATAACATGGCAATGAGGTATTTTTTATAACATGGCAGTGAGGTATTTTCATTAACTTTGCAGTGAGGTATGTTTAATAACATGGCAGTGAGGAATTTTTATTAATATAGCGGTGAGGTGTTTTAAACAACATGGCATTGAGTTATTATTTAATAACATGGCAGTGAGGTATTTTTAATAACATGGCAATGAGGTATTTTTAATAACATGGTCGTGAGAAATTTTTATTAACATGGCGGTGAGGTATTTTAACAGCACGGCATTGAGGTATTTTTTAATAACATGGTGTTGAGGTACTTTTTCTTAACATGGTGTTGGGGGTATTTTAAATAACATGGCAGTGAGGTATTTTTAATAACATGGCAGTCAGGTATTTTTAATAACTTGGCAGTGAGGTCCATTTCGTAACATGGTGGTGAGGTATTTTTATTAATTTGGTGGTGAGGTGTTTTAAATAACACGGCATTGAGGTATTTTAATAACATCACAGTGAGGTATTTTTCATAACATCGCAGAAAGGTATTTTTCATAACATCGCAGTGAGGTATTTTCTATAACATGGCAGTGAGGAATTTTTAATAACATGGCAGCGAGGTGATTTAAACAACATGGCATTGAGGTATTTTTAATAACATGGTGGTGAGGTATTTTTTCTTAACATGGTGGTGAGGTGTTTTAAATAACACGGCATTGAAGTATTTTTTATAACATGGCAGTGAGGTATTTTCAATAACATAGCGGTGAGGTGTTTTAAACAACATGGCATTGAGGTATTATTTATTAACATGGCAGTGAGGTGGTTTAAACAACATGGCATTGAGGTATTTTTAATAACATGGTGGTGAGGTATTTTTTCTTAACATGGTGGTGAGGTGTTTTAAATAACATGGCATTGAAGTATTTTTTATAACATGGCAGTGAGGTATTTTCAATAACTTTGCAGTGAGGTATGTTTAATAACATGGCAGTGAGGAATTTTTATGAACATAGCGGTGAGGTGTTTTAAACAACATGGCATTGAGGTATTATTTAATAACATGGCATTGAGGTGTTTTTAATAACACGGCAGTGAGGTATTTTTAATAACATGGCAGTGAGGTATTTTTAATAACATGGCAGTAAGGTATTTTTAATAACATGGCAGTGAGGTGTTTTTAATAACACGGCAGTGAGGTATTTTTAATAACATGGTCATGAGAAATTTTTATTAACATGGGGGTGAGGTATTTTAACAACACGGCATTGAGGTATTTTTAATAACATGGTGGTGAGGTATTTTTTCTTAACATGGTGTTGGGGTATTTTTAATAACATGGCAGTGAGGTATGTTTAATAACATGGTGGTGAGGTATTTTTCTTAACATGGTGTTGGGATATTTTTAATAACATGGCATTGAGGTATTTTTAATAACATGGTGGTGAGGTATTTTTTCTTAACATGGTGTTGGGGTATTTTTAATAACATGGCAGTGAGGTATTTTTAATAACTTGGCAGTGAGGTCCGTAATAACCAGCATCCCAACTTGCTTCACCCCCTCGCTCACCAATCCTCACCACTTCAACCACAAACACCTCCTGCACATGGGAAAAATATCTCTGCTCCCCTTCTTACCTCTGCATTACTGCAATTCGCCACTATACAGAGGAGTGCTGCATGACTCAGGCTGTCCTCGGATTGTGTGATACGGGGTCGAGCAACGGATGTTAATAGCTCGAATGCATCTTGCCCGGGATGTCCCGGGTGAGTACACGAGATTGATACGACCCTCGTCCAGTCGCCAGAACATGGCTAGACAAGGGCGGTGAGAAGGGGTCATGGGAAGGGCAATCTGGGAGTTTGGTGCGTGGCCCGGGTGTGCATTTTGGGTCATGAGAGAGGGCCCCTGGGTGGTGGGTGTGCATTGCTATTCAGCATTCAGACAGCACTCGGAGCACGTTCAGAGCCAAGGTGTCGGCTCATACCCTATGTTGAGTTTGAAGCTCCAGGCCGTGTCGAGCTGGATAGGTGAATGAGACTGTTTCCGGCCCTGGGAGCCTGGCAGGGCATGTCGCCCTGTCGCCTAGGGCCACTGTCGCCCAATAGAGAAGCAGGATTTGGGTCACAGCACGTTGCTTTCGGGTCGTCACCCCACCCTTCGCCTGGGGCTTAGAGAAGGCGGAACGTGGAGCTGCTCGCTCTCTTCTTTGCTCCGTTCTTCTCTGCTCCTTTTGGCACTTCATTGGCTGCTCTTCACTGTCTCTCCCCTTCGCTAGCTCTCCGCTTGCTGTTGGTGTGCGACTGTGGGACGTGCTCCTTCTTGAGGACCAATGCGGAGCGCACGTTGCCATGAGCCCCGGCAAAGTGACGAAGCAGGAGATAACGTGCCACATCTCGAGGTGGGAACACTCGGCAGAGCGTCCCATGGAGGTACATGTTACACTAACAGACCTATACACGACTAGGTTAAAGATATTTTGCCTCATGGATCTTCTCTCTTTCTCTTTCCATCCCTTTATCCAGTCTCCTTTGGACGCACAAAAGAGCATCATTACTGACTCTCAATCCCATTTTCCTCTGGCATGACACTGCACCCCCCATATTGCACTACACCACACCTCTCACTCTCAAACCTTAGACACCAGTATTCCTCTCTCCTACCTCTCACTAGGCATACAGGGTTGCGTTGGTCTGCCGATAATGCCAGGTATTATGAGGCCGTTTATCCTCATCTTCTCTTTTTCTCTCTGGGCTGGCTATATCTAATCTTCATCAGATTTGTGTGTTTGTATGTGATGGTGCCTGTCCTACTTTAAGTTAAGATTGTAGAAGTTCCAACAGGATAAGCCTGCTCTGTGTCCTCTTTTGTAATATTGCTTGCCTTTTGCCACACCCCACAAATTCCTTGCTATCCTTTGCTGTACATACCAATAAACCCAATTCACTGTGCCACATACTTTTCCTCCCCATTGTAAATAAATGCTTGTGTAGAGATGTTCCCAGCTCCTTTTCATCTTTTCCTTCATTAGTCCGGAATGGTTCGTACTGTATGTTCTTGGCAGTTACACTCAGCTGCATCTGATCTGTTAAGGTGATCTGCTTTGAGCAAGACATACAGAGGGCGTGTTCCCCGGTAATTAAACTATGTGACCTTTAGGTAAACGGTATCAGACAGAGGACCCTAAGTCACGTGGTCGAGTTATTGGCATTCAAGGTCGATTTGTGACCCGCTGCATCACAAAGTTATTCGTGTGTGGTG
Organism: Eptatretus burgeri; assembly: GCF_056783735.1. Classification (NCBI taxonomy): domain Eukaryota; kingdom Metazoa; phylum Chordata; class Myxini; order Myxiniformes; family Myxinidae; genus Eptatretus; species Eptatretus burgeri. The sequence continues at coordinate 89,929,723 of NC_140962.1, read as the reverse complement.
GCCTGTGATTCCGGAGAGTCCGGTGGGAACCCAAGGTAGCTCACCTCTCGTGGTCTTCCTCGCCCCCGACCCCGGGTCTGCAACAATATGTATATTTTAATCAGGTGACCCAGGCTCTGAGGATCTTGGAATAGCTTCAACATAAAGAAGGAGAAGGGCACTCAGTGGAGCATGTACTTCCGCCACGTAATGCCTGATCCAGGAGAACATATCAGGCCCAATACATTTTTGAAATATCATGCAATATATCGTTTTTGGCCCTATCTCTCAAGGGTGAAGAATCACTTAAAAAATTCTCGTACCCTGATCCAGATCCGGATTTTCACCAACAACGAATCAGTTCTTTCTTGTCATACACCGAAGCTGTCCACCAAATTTCATGTGGATCCATTCACAACTTTTTGAGATATCCTGCACAGAAACAACCAAACAGACAAACAAACAAACAAACAAGAAGAAGACGTCATGCAGAGCACGACACTTGCAAAATCCACAAAACAAATTTGACCTTTAAAATAATTGGCGGTAAAATTAATTTACCAAATATGCAACTCCTCTTCAAATTTCAAATCACTCGGATGAAAATTGACAATTTTAGAAATTCGGCCCATGTTGTCCTTTTGGCCAATGTTGATCTCAAAAATAATTGGTGGTTAAATTCAGTGACCAGAAATAGAAATCCTCTTCAAATTTCATGTCAATCGGATGAGAATTGAGGATTTTAGAAATAACCCCTTAGTTGATGACCTTGGGTCTATGCTGACCTTTTGGTCTATTTCGACCTCAAAATAATTGGCTGGTTGAATTCATTGACATGAAATATAAATCCTCTTCAAATTTCAAGTTAATCAGATAAAAATTGAGGAATTTAGATATCTCACCTAAGGCCTTAGTTATTTTATAACTTGGTTTACGCAGTTCTTCAGCTAAAATGTAAGATCGGTCGGTCGAAATATAAATATAAATATAATTTCAATTTTTAGAAATTATAAATTTTAATGATTTTTTTTTGGATGTCCATGGAAAAGACAAGGGAAGGTGGGGGGAGGTGGGGGTGGGGAGAAATAAATATAAATCCCAGATCAGGAGGATCTAAGAAAACATTGAAGATGGAAGACCATTCAAATGCAGGATGCCCATGTTCACTGTATCATCTGATGTGAAAAACAATAAAGAAGGATTAAAACTTGTTTTTACAATATAGTCTGGCATGTTTTTCTTATAGAAACCTGTTGAATCATCAAACAAATGGAAACAATGCTGAGATAAACCAATGTCACCTGCAGGGTGACCCGTATCTTGCCAAAAGGTGACCACGTGTGACTTCTTTAAGGTCACACTGAGGTGAACAGAGCTGCTATCCACCAGGAGCGACTCCTTGAGGAATATCTGCCTACGAGAGACCGATGAGAATCGTTCTACAGAGTAACCATGAAAAATATGCTTTTGCCTCATAACGTCACCAAATGACGTCATCATGTCTCAAGCTTGACATATCTAGAAAGCACTCATTGAGGTGTTCAATTTGAGGTACTGCACGATATGGTTCCTAAAACTTGAAAATTTGACCTTGGGGTCAAATATGTTTGACCTCAGGCGCTAACCATGAAGGTCAAGGCCAATCGCCACCAAAAATGAATCAGCTCAGCGCCAGACCATGAACTATATTCCCATGAAGTTTGAAGACGATCCGATCAAAATTACTCAAAAAATAAGGGTTTCGTCGACTCCCCTGATTTGCGCCAAAGTGACCTTGACCTTTGACCTTGACCTTCAAAATTTTGTGCACTGAAAGGGACCTCTATAGGCCTCTGATATGCGAAGTTACAAAAATTTCCGATGATAACTGTGCTCTGCAGAATTTTTTATACGTGATTACAGACAAACAAACAAACAAACAAACAAACAAAAAAAAAACATACAAGCTGACTAACATATCTTGCAAAAACTTCGTTTTGGCAAGATAAAAATTACTGTCCAAGTCGTAGATGTGTGCTTGCACACCAGTGCATAGTGCTGGATATGATTTCAAAAAGGTGTCTACGAGGAGTCAACACGCTCAAAACGGTCAATCAGAGCCATAACCAGCTCTTATTTTTCAGCAGGCATCTGATCGTACCGTCTCCCCATCCCCATGAGCACATCAAAGGCTGATTTCTGGTCCGTTGAAGGCTGAATATCAGCATCTCGCAGGGAAACTTTGACGTACTTGGCACCGAAATCTTTCAATACGAACAGCGGTGTACAACTTTCGATGGAAACAAAATCGGCACGATCGAGAATAGCCTGTGAATTATCCCTGCTGCTGCACTGAATTGATGCAATCGTTCGGCCAGAATATTCGTCGTCAAGATGTTGCGTGATTAAATCACCAATACAGTCACTCGAATTTATACCACCGACATACTTCTTAACAATCACTTTTGCCCCAGAAACCACAGTCAATCTGAACCACGCTGGCCACTGCTCAGACGCCATGACCGAAGACGACTGCACAGTTCTACTGTGCAGTTTGGTTAAAGGGGACTTGGCATTTAGAGTGGGCGCGCACGAAATTATATTTTAAAAATAAATGCCAACGTTTACATTTCGGGTTTTGAAACTTTTGCACCTTCGGCGGAAAATGTATAAATATAAAAGGCTAAAAATGCGTTTTATATTTATATTTCATTTCGGCAAATATACTGTCGGCGGATCCGTAAACCAAGTTATAAAATAACTAAGGCCTAAGTTGTTGACCTTTGGCCTATGTTGACCTTTTGACCTTTGACCTCAAAAACAATATGCTTCTTTCTTATGTCAAACTCTACCATGTGGTGAAGTTTCGTGAAGATCGGTTTAAAATTGTGACCTGTAAGTGACAAGCAGACAGACAGACAGACAGACAGACAGACAAACAGACAGACAGAATAACAAAATCAACTCACCATTATACTTGAAAAGACTTCGATTTTGCAACTAACACACAAGACAGACAGAAAGAGGGGAAAACATAACCTCCTTCACCTTCAGTGGTGGAAGTAATAACTTCAAAGATCAGAGCTAACTCGTAAGTCTGTGACCTAACATACTGTATAGGTCAAGAAATAAAGGATGATCAATCATTTTAAAAGTTTGTAGAAAGAAAAAAAGATCCTTTCGTTCATGTCAAGCTGCAGATTTCCAATGACTCCATGTTACATTGAATGTGAAGACGCAACAGAACGCAAATGATAAATGAACGCAGTGAAGAATGCAATTCAAATGAACATGGAGCCTCACAAGGCACACTGTTGACGTGATTGGTGTTCCCATCTGAGCCCATGCCTCTCGATGCTGGAATCATGAGATGATCAGGTCCCATTAATTCTCGTTGTTTTGTGATGTACGTTGAAGTGTGCGACCAAGGTCTTTTTCCTGTATCTGATTGAAGTACGAGTTCCTCTGTGAACTTCAGGTCGTCGATACCCGCAACGCAATTTAGGCTGATCTCATTTTCTGCTTCTGATGTCTGTGATGCAACATATTTTGCAACAAAAAGGTGCTTTCTGCTTCATAATTGGAAATATTTCTGCACTCTACCCTGCATTTGCAATTGCATTGAACCTCACGAGGGTCGATTGGTAAGTCGGTGGTTGACACTAAATTTTATAACCTCATTTTAAACCAAACAATTGTCCATGCTTTATTTACTTCGTTTCATCCGAGACCTCGTGCTTACTGATCTTTTTGTATCTATTTAAGGCCCCAAATTGTTCAAACCTAGTAGGGGGAGTGGCGGTAGGTATTTGTGTCGTTTGTTTGGCGAACCTGCTGGCCAGGCTTGACGTTTTGACTTAAGGTGCAGGAGCTTGTAGTTTGGCCATGGTGCCGGCAATAGTTCGCTCCCTCTTTGCAAAGGACACCATAGAATCTTTAACATCCACGAACTAATACCGGCAGACGAGCCACCAGGCTCAACGTCCATCCGAGGGACGGCACACACATTGTTTGTGAAACGTCGGGATGACAGAGCTGGATCGGGATTCAAACCCAGACGAGACAGCTCAGAGGCGTTGATGCATCCTTCCAAACTTTCCTACCAAAGCTGCTCCTAATTACTGGTCAACCTCCATATTTTAACCGGAGACGTACTCAGTGATGCTGATAAAAGTTTTCGAAGTAAGCAAGCCATAACCACAAAATGCACACTTAAAAATGTGCAATAATAACCACTTGCCAAAGAACGAATTCATTGGCAAACTCTGCAGGCAAGTCACGAACCTCACGGTGGTCGTTTTTTTGCTGGGAATGGATCATTTGTTCAAAGAGATAAGGTAATGCAACCACTCGGTCTAATCCGTGATTAAATTTCTTTAATTTGCTCTTCAACAATAATGTTTTTGTCACTTGTCTCCTTTGAATTGAAGTACATTTGATCTCACGACATTTTCTCACCGACAAAGATAACCGGCGCTTGTACTGTGACGGTGCTTTGTCCCAGTCCAAACCAAAAGATAAAACATTCATTTCACTTGCACTTCGCGCGGATGTTCAAACTCACACAGAAAACGAAACACTGCTTTGTGATGTTTGTGGAATAATCATCCTTATTCATCATTTGCCTTCTCATTCAATATTTATACATTTAACGAATATCATCAATTATGCTATATGCACAGATTTGAAGCTGGTGCTATCTGTAAGCCCTTGTTGTTCGAACACTTGTCTGTGTTTGACACTATTAAAGTCAGCTACGGCGGTCCTTGTCAACCAGAAGGCAAGGATTTCAAACTTAGCTGAGATACCACGAACCCCCCCCCCCCAAGCTCTCTGATCTTTTCAAAAGATGCCGTCAAACTTTCAATGTCCACAACCTACTGTTAACAGATGCTCGTTGGTTAAACACCGTACAAAAGAGGACAGACGCTATGATGAAATAGTTGTGGAACCGCATGAGCAAGTACACAAGCAGCTTGTGCAAACTGGGAAGATAGTAATGGTGAAAACGTGCAGAAGAGGATAACTTATCAGGGAACAATATCAGAGAAGAAACAAACATAGAAACACAAAAGCACATGAACAGGAAAATATTCACACAGACAGCCTTTACTATGACAATATTAACATAACCGATGCTGTATGTACATATATACATATATATATATATATATATATATATATATATATATATATATATATATTTTTTTTTCAAACCCCTGAGCTAATGTCCCAAAAGTTTTCTGTAACACAATATTTCCACATGTGGAATGTCAACATCACAATAAATAAATAAAACTTTCAATCTTGTATATTATTTCCGAGTTTGTGGTTTCGTGTCGCGCTATCTTCGACTTTGTTCTGCGCTCGAGTAACGTGATATTCGGCTTACATTATCTCAAAGACCATATGAGGTGCATGGTACAAAAAAGTAAATAAAATGGTTCTGAAACAGTGAAATCGTATTCCACTTACTGCATTAAAGTAAAATTACTACTGATACTCTGCATCAGTTCCTTTCTCAAACACACCCACCCCAACATGTCGCGCAGAGCGCGGGTTATGCTAGTTCTTAATAAAATTGATGTTAAAATCAAGAAATAACAGCACCTTCAGTGACCTCACATTGTCTTTCCATCCAAGCTCTGCCCCACAACCATCAAACTAGTTTGATCTTGACTTGAGTAACCCAACTTGTTCACTAATATTGCAAAAGACAGTGGGTAGTAAAGAACAGCGAAAGAATGAAGAACTTGCCAGACTCCATTTAACTCTACTCAAAATACTTTAAGGATGCATCTACTCTCAGGTAACTGCATTCATTTTCAATCACTCAGCAACTTTGAACAATGATAAACTGTTCTGTGGCTTCTACGAGTCGCAAATCAATTACACTCTTCCCTCCAAGGCGTCGGGCAGGTGGTGCACCACCATCTCAGGTCATTGTGCATCCCTTCCTGTGATTTGTTTTTCGACCCCCCACAAACCCAACATAAACCAACCCTCTCACATGCAAGTTGTTGTGTCTCCTTCCCTCTTTTCTTTTCTTGTTCGTTCTTTCGATTGCTTGTTGTGTCCACCTGTGGTCCTACAATCAGCGTGCGACATTGACGGGGTGCCTTCGGCGCATGGTGATGCCGCTGTGCAGCACATGGCGACGGAATTGGGAGGGAGCGGTGTACAATAATTGATTGTTTTAGTAATTGCATAATTAAAAAACATCTGCACTAATAAATGTCATTGTGTGTGTGTGTGTGTGTGTGTGTGTGTGTGTGTGTGTGTGTGTGTGTGTGTGTGTGTGTATGTGTGTGTGCGAGTGTGTGTGTGTTAGTGTGTCCTCAATAACTCAAAAACTATAAAACCTAGCAGTCTGAAACTTTGCATGCATACTAAGAAAACACCAAGGAAGTACAAGAGTGAAAATTGGGTGTTTGGGTTAATTAAAACACCCCTTTTGAAGATAATTAACGGTCTTATTTAATTATATCCTTCATCAGGCGATCCTCGGCCACCTCGCTATCTATGGCGTGTTCGGGGATATCCTAGGTAACATCACTGGGTGCTGAAGCAGCCATTTTTTTTGGCCTGCTCAACCATGCCTCGACTTGGAGCAGGCCCCAATGATTTCTTAACGATAAAGTTGTTTTTTTTCACTTTCCTTACTCGTATTATCAAATGCCTGTTCATCATAGATGCGAATCGCTGGGTACATTGAAATGCTTATAAACGCCCAGAGACGTCAGCGTTCGTTGTTTTATTACATATCCGCACATGCGAACACCACGCGAATCTCTTACACCAAGGAAAATTACAAAATTTATGCTGCAGAATCGAACTCACAAGCAGTGGTGAGTCCGAGAAAAGTGTCCTTTTGTCCAATTCAGGCACATTTGACATTTTGGGCGTGTCCGGGAAGTGTCTGATTAAATATGAGGGTTTGATGATTGCTGATCACGTGACAAGTGAGCCGTTTCTTATAAACCGTTTTGTTGGAGTGCTTAAGCCAGTTGGCGAGCGCGCTACAATCGTCGCACTGTATATTGATCGACTTGAACAAAGTTCAGGGGTCACTCGCCTGCGCTGGCCACATGTTGTTCTGCAGTGCAACATGCGGTGACTGGCTCTCTGAAAATGTGAAATTTTAATTTCCACTATGTTTTCCCTTTTTTTGTACGTCTTCCATTTCACGACCCATCACCTCGGCAGAGATAAATACAAATAAAAAATTATAAAACTATTTAAAGGAAGGCAAACTCAATTATATGATCACAATGAGAGAAAAAATAAAAACACTTTTCAGTTACTAAATAATGAACTGCCACACCATGGCAGGAAAGCCCAGAGGTACGCATGCTCCATCTGTGGAGGCAGGATTCAAATCGTGACCCAGCTATAAACTGTCATCATGATGTTTCACAGGCAGGGTGTTTCATCATTGTGTGTCATCTCTCGGATGGACGATATACTGGACATCCCATCTGCTGGAATCCGTCACCTTTCTCCCTCCCAATCCGAGCTCCCTCTCTACGACCCCTCTCCCTCTTTCCGACACTGACCTCTCTCTCTCTCTCTCTCTCTGACCCCTCCCCTTTCTCTTCCCTCCCTCTCTCTCCACCCCTCTATCTCTCTGCCAACCCCTCCCCCTCTATTGAGTGGCCTGGCATGTATGAATCAGATTCAGAGTGAGCTGACCGATGGGGTGCAAAGGTAGCTGCATGGACGAGTGTGCATGCATGCAAGCAGACCTTTGCCAGGAAGATAGCATGGGTTTTAAGTGCTCCCACCCCAGGTCTCAAAGTGTGTGTGTGTGTGTGTGTGTGTGTGTGTGTGTGTTGTGTGTGTGTGTGTGTGTCGTTGATTGATATGTACATATGCTGGTTTCATAATGTGGAATGGAGTCCTCCCAGGGTGGGCTCAAAGGGGTCACGATTCATGGACCAAGCTGTGAAGTTTTCTGTTCCCAAAGTTTTGTGCAGATGGCTCTCTTTAGGATCGTTACTGAGCCCAGGACGGCTTCCAAATGTAGTTCGTTTGTAATAATATTCCCAGGGATGGTTTTTAATATCTCTGAGGTTTTGTCATCATTCCTGTAGCTCCAACTATCACTGGAACAGCTTTGACATTCTTCAGCTTCCAGGATCTTTTCACTTCATTCTTGAGGTCTTGGTGTTTGGTCATTTTCTTGATTTCTGCATCGTTTAGTCCAAAATCACTGGTATTAACACCTCAGTTAGCAATGCCTTATTCTCTGTTTTTGTGCCTTAGTAAGATATCTGGTCACAATGCTTTGTTTTTGATGTTCATGCTCGATGGGATCATTAGTTCGTACGTGAGCGGTAGGTACTTCTATTCCATGTATTCAGTGATTACTTTGGTTCATGTTCCCACAAATTATCTGGAACTGGGACATCAAAGTTTTTGCAGATGTGTTAGTGGATTACTTTACAAACTTTGTTGTCATTGTGTACAGCTGTTCTGACATGAGTTTTTTTGTTTGTTTGTGTGTTCAGTCTTTATGCATAACATATCATTCTCTTTGCTAATGCCACCTCCATCCCTCACCTTTCTCTCTGTTTTTTTTGTCCTCCCCACCCCCAACTCTCTCTCTCTCTCTCTCTCTCTCTCTCTCTCTCTCTCTCTCTCTCTCTCTCTCTCTCTCTCTCTCTCTCTCTCTCTCTCTCTCTCTCTCTCTCTCTCTCTCTCTCTCTCTCTCTCTCTCTCTCTCTCTCTCAACCCCTCCTCGCACCCCTCCCTCTCACAGTGTATAGCAGCACTTGGTGAGGCGTTGCTCTCCCCACTCCCTCCTTTCTTAGCTTCCCCTCCATCCCCTCCCCTCCCTTCCCTCTGTCCTCTCTCCTCTCTTCCCTTTCCTCCATCCTCTCCCCTCCCTGCTCGTCTCTCCCCCCCCCCCATTAATATCGCTGCCGGCGAAGCGACGGGTGGTAATTGCTGGTAAATAACAATCTTAACATCATTAATTTCTTAATAAATGGGCCAATCGCATACGTAAACCACCACGGTTTCATCCAAATCTGTAACTTTTTGAAAATTTAGTAGTTCATTGAAAAATGAATAATGAATTGATAAATTGATTCAGCAGTAATTCAAAAATACTCTTTATAGCCAAATCACATTTTCACTGTTGTCTCCAAATATCAGCTTGCCAGCTCAAAGGATGGCTGAGATATCGCCCGGACAAACAAGAAAACAAACAAACAAACGGAGTAAAAACTGAGTACTCCCTTCTTTTGGCGCCCGGCGATGACATCATGCAATGCCCCGGGTATGGAATTGGGAAGGAGTGGTGCAGAAAAAAATCATCAGCACACTTAACAAAATAACCGAGGAGGCAACACAGGCTAATGGGAAAAAGTTCCATAAAAAAACTGCTCAGAAAGATACTGACATGTACCTTGGCAATGGTCAGTCAACATATGCCTTGACATGCTCCCCAGTTTACCCGTGAATATCCGGAGCTTGCACGTGTATGCAAATTAACCGCACACACAAAGCGGCACACACATGTGGACCTCGCACACACAAATTGCCTAGCACGAAGTTCTGAGTCACGTGACGTGCTGCATGTGGTTCTGAGCAAATTGCAATGCAGCACAATTCAGAAAACCATCCCAGCTGTGAGAAACATTTTTATTGATGTCTAAACGTCGTAAACGTGATACCACGCCTTTCCGAAAATGAACGTCTACATGCTATTGGCATGCTTGAGACAGGAATGTAACAAAACGTTGTGGCTAGGTATTTTGGTGTTCATCAGAACACCATACAGTCATTCTGAAGACGTTATCAACAAAGTGGCAAAATCAGAGACCGTCCACGTTCTGGACGACCATGTGTGACGACATTTCAGCAGGATAACAATATCCGCTTGGTGCACCTTAGGAATAGGTTCCAGGCAGCAAGTTTGAAAGCTCACAGCATCGCTGGCTTGTGAGCAATCGGTGTCAGAACTGTAAGGAATCGGTTACGTGAGCAAAACATCTGATCACGACGACCTCAGTACGTAGAATTTCAAAATAGCAAAGTGCTTACATCTTGTAGCTTTCCTTGTTCGCTTTATGTGACTTTCTTCGGCTAGAAGACAATGGGAGGAGTGTGTGTGTGTGTATATATATTGTTGTGGTTACCAGATTCGCAAACCACCATTCAGGTCCCTTAGGTGAGGTATCTCGGTAAGTGCATGTGTAGTTAGGCCCAAACCCGTTGTCTAGTGGGAATACATGTCATTTATACGTGCTGCGACTCTTCAGGATAGCCGTTTTTCTTTTACTATCTTTATTTTGGACCAATCGCCACCATCACAACCACAACAACAACCACCAACCACAACGCCGCTTCACCACAACCGCCACGACCTTTACCGTCACAACTCGCCACCATCGCATCACCGTCGTCTCGCGCCACTCATGGGCACCGATGCTGGACTCGTGTAGGGCGCACGTTGAACAGCGTGTACAAAATCACGGATTTTCTGCTTCAAAAACGGATCAAAAACGACACACGCCCACTTTTTGCCGTCCAATCGGTGAGCGAGGGGCGATTTGGCCCCGCCTCCAGAACGATCGATATATGCAAATTTGTGGATCAAAAAGCCTTCACGCCCACTTTTTCTCGGGCCAATGGGGAGCGAGGTGAAAGGTCAAAGGGAGGGGGTCAAAGGCGAAGTTACGGGGGGATAAAAAGGACGGTGTTCGTCAGCAAGAAGAGGAGAGTCGCAGAGAGTCGCGAAGGAGTCAGAACGAGAACGAGGAGTCGGAACGAAAGAGTCGCAAACAAGAACGGGTCGGAGAGTCAAGAAGAGGAGAGTCGGAAGCAGAGGGTCAAGACTTCGCGGGCGTTGGAGCTGCTCGTCGTGTGCGTTGGAGTCGGAACGGAGGGGACGGAGCTGTGGAAAGGCGGCGACACCAGACGAGGGGGTGCTCGCGTCGTGCAGGAAGCTGCACCCGAGGGAGGCCGACAGCGCGACCTGGCCGAGGTGGAGACGCTCGTCGCACATAATAAAGATCCTCTATACCCCGAGCATCAGCAACCCCCTCCTGTTTCCCCCCGCGCTGAGATAGTGCGACCAAGGGGGCCCCGTTCCCACCCCCTGCCAGGCACTGTCCACGAGGCCCGCGGGTTGCGGGGCCATCGCCGCTCCGCGTCTCATCACCAGACGGGTAGGCCCGACCCGGTCTCGGCCCCAGGCCTACCTCATTCTTGGGGGATTTCTTTTCCTTGGTTTTGGGTATGTGTTGTCGGCGCCGTCTGTGAAGTAGAATTGTATAAGTGTTGCCGTGTGCTCGGTAGTCGGTATTAGCTCTGCACTGTGTTTCACTTTTATGTTTGCTTTTTGTGTAAATGGAATTGTGTTTTCTTTTTTTTGTGTGCATTTGGTGGAATTGTATTTGTGTGCTTCCCGTGTGCCGAGAATAAATGTGCTTTATTGTTGAACTGTTCTCCCGCTTCGCTTCGTCTTTTCCTCCATTGAATCCCCACCTTGCTTCACGTAAAGGGTTGGTAGTGGGCTGAATACGCCCGATAATTAATCGAACCGTCGAGGTCGACGATAACACCGCTCGGTTATTCTGATAGTACGGAACGGGTCGCTTAAGTGGCCCGTGTCCGAAGTCGACCTGCGGCGAGGTGCGATCGCCCGGTCTACCCTCCGCGTGGGTACTTAGGTAGTTCGAACTTGGCGAGCAACCCTATCCCACGCGGGGGCTGATTGGCTCGATCGCGGTGAGACCGAAAGGTCCACCCGTGACTGGTTCCCGGCGTTAGTCCGAGAGGGTCACGACTGGATTGTCCGTCCGGTGGGCGACGTGCCGCGATTCGAGTTACGTGGCCGTCCGCACGCCGGCGGGCGCGAAGACCGCAACAATATATATATATATATATATATATATATATATATATATTTGTAACAAGTCCAGGTTTGGGGCTACCACGTGGAGGTTCTCCAGGCTTGTCATCCTGAACAACGGCCCTAAGGCCGCCGGCCACAGATAACTCCATGGTCCAACAGGCTACAGATCTTACACAGTCACAGCCGCTTGACTGAGAGTACCGGCCTAGCAGGGTTATGCTTCAAGGTTTCCATGATACCTTTCTATTGGCACGGCAACCGTAGTAAACGCCACGCCCTCGCCACCGCACCTGGTGATCTTCTGCCGAGCAGAACAGACAGTTACATGACTGGATAGTCACATGAGCAAATTTGTTGGGGAGAACGTCCCAGACGAACACTCAGTGCGGATTATGCGAGACCAATGAAGGAAAAGACATGACGAGAAGATTGAATTTCAATAACAAAGGACATTTATTTAAAGAAAGTGCGAGAAAAGAATGTGGTGCAATTAAAACAAGGGTTTATCTACAGGCATTCATACAGCAGACACATGCAAAATGGGTGAGGTGTGGCACAACAAATACAGTAAGCAAAAGAAGACAGTGCAGAGCTAAGTCGATACTCATACTTACAAACAATGTTAATTATGCTACCAAAACGTGCACGGAAGGATAGATTTAGAGAGAGATAAGGGAAAATTTGAGGCTTTGGCAACCTCTGCACTCACCTGGCATGGGCTGACACATTCCTATGCTTGGGAAAGGCAAGGGAGAGGGGACTGGGATCGAGGGGTGTCACTGTGCGGCCAGGTTATTCTTCCACCTCATCATGTGGTGCTCCACTGCACCCTGTGGTGCTTTACCTCACACCCACCATAAGAAAGTGCACCCGTAATCAGTCTGTAAAAAATCTCAAACAAAACCTCTGAAACACCTCCTGAACGAACCTGTAAAATATCTCCAAGTGGAGCAGAGCCCAGCGTCCTCGGCAGGCATCACCGTGCCATGCTGCAACCAATCTCCACCCCTCATGTTCCGAGCGTGCTGTGCTCTTTGTTCCAGACATCGTCTGCGTCCTCATGTCACCCACTCTGTGAAGCCGTCGGACTGGAAATGACTCCATTCATTATTCGAGGTGGGCCACGGGGCTGATCTCCAGAATTTACTTGGGGGCAGCGTGCATCGCTTCCCGATGTAGCGCAAGTGACCTGGAGGGTCGCAGATGGTTCCCTGGGAGCACGATGGTTGCCGCCGACAGGGAGTAACAACAGCCATGCGAGCGCAAACTTGCGCTAGATGATAGCAAGCATGGTCGTTTACGGCACTGCGAGCGGGAGGGAAGCGGTGCCCTGAGCAGGCATGGTGATGGTTGCTGTCGTTGATCAAAGGCGAGTGGTTGAGATGGTGGTTGGAACAGTGTTTTGAAAGGCACTGTGGTGGTCGAGTGAAGTGAAGTGTTTGAGGCTGAAGTGAATGAGCAAAGTAAGGCGATGGTTGTTGGTTTTGTGGTGTGGAGTTCATTGGAGTCTTGTGGTGGCGGCATGGTTGATGTGGTGTGGTTGAAAGTAGTATGGCAGTTGAGTTCTGGCACGCGAATTGAACAGGGTTTTGGAGGGATATGCCAATGTGGTGTTGAATTAAATAATAGAAAAATGGGAATAAAGTGGGGGGAAAAAAAAACAACTGAACTAATACCATACAATGCATGTTCCATTGCAGCCCATGAGACACAAGGGAAGGACTCTCTCTCTAACAAATACGAACAAAATTACTAACTCGGGAACCACAATTTGTTGGTTGCCATTGCCTTGGCGTCACGGATAGTAGAACCGTAACACTGTTTGTATATATTTGGGAGGTGAGGTGGTGTTGGGTGTGGGTGAAAGGTTTGTTAACAGAAATAAATTTCAGTTTTGTTGTTTGCGACTGCACGATGACATTCTATGCCATCAATGCAAGATATGGATTTTGGGAGAGTCGGCTTTGTCCAAGATATTAAAAAAAAAACACAAAATGCGGTAAAGAGCTGTTTGCATTCATTCTTGCTGTTAAATTGAATTTATTCCAGAACAATGAATTGTTTGTGGAGCTCTAGGAGCACAAATTGTTTTCAGTATCCATCTTTTGTGTCCATTCATTGCTCTTTGGTCATTGAAAACCAGAGTGAAATGAGGACGAAGAATGGTGCTTTGAAGAGTGAATGATCACAACAGGATTTGTAGTTCATATTTGATGTATAATTAAAATGCATCAATGACATACGGAACATGAAGCCTTAAAAAAAAAATTGGTCAAACACGATTGGCCTGTTAGTGTTCTCATCTCAGCAGCTGGCTCATGATGCAGCTTCTCCAGATTCAAATCCCAAACACCAGACATGTTTATCAAATATCTGCGAGTGTCTTTGTCTTGATGTTACACCTGAGTCTTATGGGCCTATCACTTTAACATTACAGACAGGGTGGTGGTCTCTCTGTATTTTTCTGCTTCCTCTATGATCTGCACCTTCTGCCCCACTCCATGCTTCGCCCTCCCAAGTATCTGCATGGTACATGAGGTCCACCAGCAACCCCCTTTCTCGTGAAACTACTGAAAACCAGAATCACTGATAATCCCCATTCATTTGTTCCTCTCTTTTCCAAGCTATGGAACCAACTGTCACATTGTCTTTCATCTCATTCTTCCTGCCAGGTCTTCAAGAGAGCTGTGCACCACCATCTCAGATCATCCCCCATCCAAAACTATGATCTTTTCTACCCTCGTCAACCCCCCCCCCCCCCACCCCCAAGCACACCTCTTTCCAAGTTCCCAGCTTGTCCTTCCTTAGAGTTTGCTTCTACATCCATTTTGTCAACCCTGTTCGTCCTCTCGTACCCTCCATTCTTCCCTACATCCCTTATTTCTCCAACAATCCCCTCTCCTCTGTTTCTCTCTCAGCTCTGCTGTTGGTGTGTTTTCCCCCTCTCTTTTTACTATTCCTTTTGATCTGTTATGGCCTAATCCATTCCATATGCTCGCTCCCGAGCTTTGAATGTATATATATATATACATGTACAAGCTTCACCAAGAACCTTCAATCAATAAAATGTACCATGCCCTATGCCCTTGACAGAAAGCCGGTGCTACTGAAGCAATTCCTGGGCAAAGGTATTACGTGGCTTCCAGTGGCCTTCCCAGCAATCAGTCAGGACACAGATTTGTAACTTGTTCAGGGTGCCGGCGATAACTCACCTACTCTTTGGGAAAGACACTGTGGGATCTTGAACATCCACAACAATCATTGTTGGCAGATGGGCCCTCCAATTTTGCATCCAGCCAAGGGATGGAAGACAAATTGATGCCTCCACTTGCCTGCAAAACACCAGAATGACAGTTTTTTCCTGCGTCGAGATTCCAACTCAGGTTAAACAACTCAGAGGAGAATGTGCACGAGTCTTAGATCACTGTGAAGCAACCCCCCCCTTCCAAAAAACAAACAAAACAGCAACAAAAAAAGATTAATTGCCACCAAAGCTCGGCCTTGTTACTTATTGTCATATCGCCGCAACGACTTTAAATCTCGCTTTGTAATAAAATAATATATGTTCTCGGGAGTTATTTTAAAGCATTGGGATTACCTTCCTGCCGGACCATCAGTGTTATTAACAAGGAATGATAAATAAACGTTTCAGTACATTGCCCGGAATGAATGCACAATTTTCTGCACTTTTGCTCGACTTGGAAATTCTGTGAGCAATGCCTGAGTGTGTTCATCATTTCGCGCTAAACGTCTTGGAATCACAAGGTTGTGATGAGAAACGAACGATTTCTCCCATCCTCCTGCAAACCCCACATTTCGAGATTCCAAAGATAATGTACAAAGTCACTTGCACTGGAATTCTTTTATACAACTATACACAAGAAAAACATGACCGGGCGTAGTGGTGTGCGCCTGTAATCCGGCCACTCGGAGGCTTGGGTTGGAGGATTGCTTGAGGACGGGTGCTCTGCACTGGGCCGTGCTATGGGAGGGTGTAGGGCAGCCCGGAATCATGGCGAAACCCAATCCTTATCCCTGTGTCGTAAGAGGCCACCAGGGTTGCGTCAGGAAGGGCATCCGGCGTAAAACCTATGCGGATCATAACGGATGATTCGCTGTGGCGACCCTTATTGGGAGCAGCCGAAAGAAGAACAACATACAAGAAAAACTTGCTTCTTATGAATTCTTCATCATTTTGCCACTGGCTATGAAACAGACAAGCTGTTTGTGACATCATCTGAACGTCATACATCAGTTATATTACCAAAATAATTGGGACAGTAAGGATGAAACACGCAGGGTTATAAATCCACAGACATTGACTATACTGTATTTACAATTGGCTGTCACTGTCACCAACACTGTACCATCTTACAGCTCGATTTTAACAGAATTTATACTGTGCCATCCTCCTCCTTCAGATCAAGTGGAGGTTCAGTGATGGATCGTGATCTGCCGATCCTGGACTCTCAGATGTTCAAGGCATATCCCAAATTTGAGGTTCCATTGCCTTCACGTCTCCACTTTGATTGGCTGGCTCAAGTGAATAATTTCTAACAGACGCAGCAGTATGACAAGGATTCTTGTTAAACTAGTAGAGGTGAAGGTTCTTACTGCAGCAGTTGCAGCGGAGGTGCAACATTGCACGCAACATGAACGTACAGGTTTGGGATGGCTGACGTCAACCTTAGGCATGTTGACCCCACAATAAGGTGGGAATAATGGTGGCAGTTAAAGTACTAGTAGAGTGGGAAAAACTTAGAAGAGTAGCGAATGTCACAGTCACTAACATGAGCTTTTTATACCGAGCATCTGCACGATTAGTAATTTGTTGCTTTACGTCGTGTTTTGAAAATGTCTTCGCTTCCCTGGAGATGGTGCAGATATTTTCAGCTGTAATTCAATTATCGTGAGATTTTACTTTGGTCATATTAATTACTTCATGACAGCACATACTATTCAAAGCATTAGGTTGGAAAATGTATCCAAGGAAACATGACGATTGAGCTTTATAGGCAACAAAGAAGTTTAGGTTTACTTATGTGTTTGTTGCACATTTGACGCAGAAACATATCTGGGTTTTTAACTGTTTAACTGCCAAAATCATCCGCTTGTAGTTGGATGAGCTTGGCTGTAATTTCTGGAGAAAAATGTGATAAAAGTAGAAGGGTTCTCGGTGGAGCGCATACATCTGCCAGGCTGAACAGTTTACGTTTTGTATCCCATTGATGGGCCGGATCTGGATCTGGATCTGAACCAAAATCGAATCCGCTTGTTCTTGTCACCTAAGCAACTCATCTGCCAGGTTTTGTCATCACTCGTCCACAACTTTCGTGCTACATATCGTTTTTGGCCCAATTTCTCAATGGTTAAAAATCAGTTTAAAAATTAAAAAAAAAAACTCTCCTATCCAGATCTGGATTCGGATCTTCACCAAAGTCGAACCAATTCTTCCTTGTCTCACACCCAACCTGTCTACCGAGTTTCATCCGAATTTGTCGATAACTTTTTGACATATCCTGCTCACAGATAGGCAAACAGACAGGGGGTAAAAACAAAGACCTCCGTCCGCCTTCGGTGGCGGAGGTAATTATGTTTCAAGTGGAGATGTAATTGCAGATTTTTTTTGTGGAGGCCTAAAACACGTCTACCCACGATGGAAGGGGGTCGGAGAATAATTATTTAATATTACCTTTAACAGAGATACAAAGGCCGAGGCACTATAAAGCAATAAAAACCAAAATAAAAAAATAAAAAAAACGAAAAACCCAACTTGTTTTTTCAAGATTTCCAAAATGTATTCTTGCCTAAAACTCTCCCATGCACTCACTGATGAACCTCTGAAAGTTTGACTTTGCTTGAAATTCTGCTTCCTTGCTTGCTACTCAGCATTTAAAAAGAATGGAACGTGAGCGAAGAACCATAAGTTGGCAACCATTGTGCAGACTTTGATGTGAGGGCCCAGATGTGTTAATTTGCCTGACATGTCCTCATTCTCTTGCCTGTATTGCGATGTTTACATAAACTTATACTTAACCTTGCTCCAGTAACAATCAATGGACATTGGTATAAAGAAAGGTAAGATAACTATTTCTTGGAGTAGTGGGGCAACTTAGCTAAATATAGCACAACAATTGTGCATTTCGTGAGGAAAGCACCAAATTTGGCACACTAGTAGCCTATAATATTATGAACAGATTTGGATATTGGGCCATCTCAAAATTTTTGATGGTAGTGGAAAATGGCTGCCACAGCCATCAGCGGCTGAATTTGAGATGGCCCAATATCCAAATCTGTTAATAATATGATAGGCTACTAGTGTGCCAAATGTGGTGCTTTCCTCACAAATTGCACAATTGTTATGCTAAGTTGCCCCACTAGAAGTGAAGTGAGTGCATTGAAAAAAATCATTCATTTGAATATGCCTGCAGTGCTTGAAACCACCCGAAATAAAGCTGTGCCCTTACAGTTGAGGATACTTGTGCATGGTTTCGTGTGTAAGATTGCTGCTTCTTCTTGCATATGGCAGCTATCATTTTGTTGGGGCACAACTGTGCCACTGATGCTGTGCCCCCATACCAGTACACTGGTACTCATTTCACCAACCTGAGCAGGATGACAGGCGGAGTCAACCCCACCTGGTGTTTACAACAGCTGACATGGCTCAAACTCAGGACCCTAAGATCCCAAAGCTAGCCACCTTAACCACTAAGCCAACACCAGGTTTACATTGCTGCTTACACATGGCTTCAAATCGTTAAAATACATTTATCAAATATTAATAGAGACTGTAGCTTAAGACTGACTATCGGCAATAAACCCAAAACATGACTTTCCGATAAATCTCCTCACTGCCTTGTAGTAGCTCTGAGTGCTCCTTGCGCAGCTATTCTCATGGATCAAGATCCCCAATCCAATTTCTGCAGTGTTCTGAGCTTCCCCTTAGTGTTCTGTTGACACCTCCCAATCTTCAACCTTTTCCCTGTTTATCAATCTTTGTCACGGAATAACAGCCTTTTACAATGGGAGGACTAACATGTTTGCACGACGGCAATCTATTGGCCAAAAAAGTCTACAAAAAGCCACGAAAAGCCAAAGACAGCACAGGACACACTTTGATCAGACCGGTCTCCGCTGTGCCATGACAAAGTGGCTTAATTAGCCATTTTCGAGCACAGTGTGCAGCCATCCACGAGCTACAAATGTTCTCGTTTTGTTTATATATTTATTTCACAGCAAAGGGATCTTTATCCTCACCAACAAAAACCACAAAACAGTCAATGCAGCTGAATGCTGTCGCTATCAGGATACATCTTACAATAGCACCTGGATGGGAATGACCAAGGTTGGCGAGATGCACTCCAACTGCCAAAACACCTTGACAAAACTTGGCAATCGGGTGATCAGCAGGGATTGGGCGATGTTCAGCGGGAATTCCTAAGCTATTTATTTTGGCTAGGGAGCAGTCAATCATGGATTCCTTCTAATGTCGTGCCCGCAATCACTTTTGGCAATTTCTCGCAGGAATCGTTCACCGCCACGGCTTCCCACCTCCAGGAAATATCGTCCAATATATTCCCAGCCTCGGCCTATGCAGCAATCGTTCCGAAAATTAGCTCACCTGAGGGTTTCAGAAAATGTATGTGAAATATGTGTACTGCAGGTTGAGAATCTAAGAATGCTCAAACCCGGCTCCACTTCAACATCCCATGGAATAAACGTGTATTGTATTTGGCGGGAACATTTACGAAGCAATTCCCACTTGGCCCTAATAATGAGAGAAGAAGAAGAAAAAAAAAATCAAATGTTATGAGCTTACTCTATAAGCAATTCAGCCATAACATGATGCACACAGGCAGCATAATTAAAACAGTTCGGTCCTTCGTTCAGAGTAAATTCTTGTCTCGCCAGCAAAAGATGAGCAATTTATCAGGAACTCTTATCATCTCTGGAGTATAATAAAACGTTAGCCTGGTGTTGGCTTAGTGGTCCGGGTGGTCGCTTGGGATCCTAGGGTCCTGAGTTCAAGCCCCCGTTGGCCGCTGAATTAAAAATACACCAGGAGGTCGACTCAGCCTGTCATCCTTCCGAGGTCGGCAAAATGAGCACAAGTGTACCGGTAAGGGGGACACTGCATCAGCGGCATGGCCACGTCCCAACCAATGATGCAACCAGCAGCCACAGGCTGCACTCGAGAGAGAGAATAAAAGGTTCATGGTATCTTCCGAAAGGGGTACGCTGTTCCTGGAAAGTCTTGTGTAAGGCCTCATTAAGACCCTTTGTGATCTGTACCCAACTTTAGCCATCGGCTTGATCGATCCACCAGTCTTAAATGGTGAACATTGAAAATTTTCAATCCCCGAAGCAGTACTTGGTCTTGCGTCTGGCCACTTGGCTGCCGGGTACCTATAATTTTGTTGCGGCGTGACTATGCCGCTGATACGTTGCCCCCATACCGGTATACTGGTACTCATTTCACCAACCTCAGAAGGATGACAGGCTGTCAACCCCCCTGGTGTTAATTCAGCAGCCAACATGGTTCAATCTCAGGACCCTAAGATCCAAAGCCAGCCACTCGAACCACTAAACCAACACCAGGCATGAAGCAGTACTGCTTGAGCGTCTTAACTGCAGATTTGTCACACATTTACCTGGTTTTTGTTGTTGTTGTTGTTGTTGTTGTTGCTGCATTTATTCATGCTCAAATGCCCTTTATCCAGATTTCCTTTTTATCTATTGCAAATACAAAAAAAATTAAGGAAGTCCACTGTGACAGATTTTGAGAGGATAAAGTTAATTGGTAACTCACTGGACGGCAAATCGCTTTCATGTCGAAGCAAGTCACTGCTTCGAGGCAGGCAATCTGCTCTCTCAGATGCCTGCCTTTGTAATATATTAGGAAGGAAATTGGCAAAGCTTGCCTTTAATTCAGTAAGCACACAACTATGTTCTCACGAGATTCAACATTGGGCATGGATGTGGGAGGCCTCGCTGATTAAAAGTAAACAAGGTGGTGACTTGATAAACAACACTGCTCCATATCTCTTTGTTTCTACTGCGAAGAGGCCCACATTTTGTGTTTTATTGCTTTTCGACCAAATGTGGCCACAAAGTATATCTCGAGGGGGGAGGAGGGTTGGTGGCGGTGGGGGGCAAAGTTATGGCAACTCCCTGAGACCACCGGGTTTTCCTCATCCGTCGCTTCACCGACACGCATTGTCCTTTATTTCACCCCCGAAGTGTCATTGAAAAACTCATTTCTGGTGCCTGCCATTATTCTTCCCAAGCACATGTCCTGAGTGAGAGAAACCATTTGCGTGTTTGTGTATGTAATAAATATATCACCCTTGTAAACCCAATATCAGGGGTGTGCTGCCTGTATAATAAATGCACGACCACGACATAATATCAGATTATTCAATAAATAAATAAAAAAATCATGGTAAATGGGATAATGATAATAAAATAATTATTGGTTGTGATTATTAAATAATTCTGAGGATGATATCGATACTCAGAAGCAGTTAATCCAATCCCATGAGAGTAAATGCTATCTCTGCGGAAGCTGAAGCAGAGGACCTATTCTCTCTCTCTCTCTCTCTCTCTCTCTCTCTCTCTCTCTCTCTCTCTCTCTCTCTCTCTCTCTCTCTCTCTCTCTCTCTCTCTCTCTCTCTCTCTCTCTCTCTCTCTCTCTCTCTCTCTCTCTCTTTCTCTCTCTCTCTCCCATTGCAGACGAGTTGGTGGCCGAACAATACTCTTATTCACTCCTCCTGACCCTCATAGCTGTTCAGCCGTCCAAGAGGTTGCACTGGTTCATCTCCAAAAAGGTTGCATCAGTCCATTGTTTTCTACCCTTCACAAGTAAAATCTTTCAGCTCACCTCCACTCCTTTGTCCCTCTTTCTCCCATTGCCTGTCCTCTTACACTCTCCTGTCCAGTCCCTCAAGGCAGCTGCTAATCACCATCTCAATATGCCTCCCATTCACAGTGATAACCTTTTGAGTTATTCTCTGATGTATTCCTTTCCGAAATATAAAATCCTTGCTGACTAAGCCCAGTGTCTTCCTTTTAGTTTGTACTATTTTGCCTGTTTTGCTCCTAACTTTTGTCATCAACTCTTCTTTGAGCCTCAACCTTCGTAGTGAAATGAACACTCCTAAAGAAAATGATGATGATGATGGTAATAATAATGATATTGAAAATAATTACAATAATAACGAGAGCGAAGTTGATGGCGCGCATCGCAAATCCCCATGCCGAAAGCAAGGTTGAAAGTCTCACGAAAGGTTTCACCAGGAATGACCCAATATCAAAAGAAAAAAAAAATCTTCATTTTACCCACTGGTACCTACATCCCCATCCCATGGGGACTTGAACCAGGGTCAAATCCAAAAAAATCGTTACATATTCCACGCGTACCCCAATGTAGATTAGCTTCCACAAAGTTTCATTAAAAATTATTTAAAATGCATTTTTTTGGTATCCGACCTTTTGACCCCACCAGGGGGACGGGGCCAAAAATGATTCTGCTCTCGTACCTTCTTTCTATGTACGTGGTGATCATAACTACCAAGTTTGAATTTCTGCACAACCGTTTATGAGGAGACAGACAAACAAACGGACAGACAGACAGAGCCCTTAAATTTACAATACGTATCTTCCCTTTGTTTTAAAAAAAAAGAAAAAGCGTGGGGATACAATGCGGAAAAATATGTCAATAATTCGCATTCGGATGATAGGATAGCACCAACGATATCAGCAGTGAAAATGAAAAATGTGAGAACATTGATGGTAATTACCGTCCCACGAGACTGTTCGATTTTCGATTTTAAAACCCAGCTAGCTCACTAATGACACATAAGGGAAGAAGGATCACTCTTCCGTGCAGATTCTTTGTCTGTACGTGAATGCAGTCCACATTGCGTGCTCGACTTTTAGTGGCCTCATTGAAATTTCATAGGGGTACAGAAATGCTACTTATGAAAAGGAAGCCTGAAGCACAAAGCCTGGTGCTCTCACATCACGGATAGGTCAGTCGTGAGCTATCGGTTTGTTTGTTTTTTGACCTCTCTTCACTAGTCTAGCTCCCTCTGCTCTCTCAACTCTCCAACAATTCCCAGCTCCTCCAGGATGCAAGCATTCTTCTCGTATCCTCCTCATCCTCCCACTTGAACTCTGCAAATCCAGGCATTGCACCCACCTTAACCCGTTTGTGCGACTGCCTTCTGGAGATGGTTGAATTGCACTCTTCTCTCCAAGGCTCCAAACGAGCAGTGCAGCACCATCTCATGTCATCCTCCATTCCTACTCACAATCTTTCTTACCCCCATTAACCCTACCTAACCCTGCAGGTTACTATGTTTCCTCGCTTTTCTTTCATTCCTCTTGTTTTTAGCTCATTCCCTTGATTGTTGTATTCCAATGTGCCCCCACTGCCCCCATCAAGTCGCCACGTTATCCTCTGCGACCTTGCTCTTTCACGAGCTTCGATTTTGTGCACAAAAAAAGAAACTTGTAAAAAGAGAAATATAGACCTGTGTGATTGCAGGTGGAACAGCTAGGATAAATCTTGTGAAGTATGGTCAATGATTATTATGGTACCACATTAGATAGTATTGATAATATTCGTTATGATGATGACCATGATAACATTGTATTCGAGCTGGCTGCTTGGTCGAGTGGTTAAACACTTGTTTCGTTGTCCACTACGGGATAAGTGTTTGATTCCCATGGCTTATCAATCACGCTCACCAACCCGCACTTGGAAAACATGGTGAGTACAGTATGTCAAACGCCCTTTAAATGAGAAAAGCCTTTGTTCTGCAATGTTATACTGAAATATACAAAAGGGTGAGAGAG
>NC_140962.1:89888540-89903540 GCF_056783735.1 Eptatretus burgeri | reverse complement strand
TCAACAGGAAAATATAATTTATTTGAATATTTTAAGGTTGATATTGTGTTCATTGGCATATTCTAATCACCGCTGCTCTTGTTCACATCCTTGGGTAATCTTTGATGTGACAGTATTTCCTATTATGAGGGCTTAGAGGAGGAGTTAAGGAAGTACAGAGGGGGTGTTTATGGGAATTGCAGAAAATGTGTGGAAGAACATCAGGAAAGCAAACAATATCGAGGATTAGAAACCAGGTGTGGTGGACGGAGGAAGTAGCGAAGGCAAAAAAAAAAAAACATTGAGGAGGAGGTTTGGAAGAGGACAGAGAAGATCAGCGATAGAGAAGGACTACCGAATGCAAGGTTAATGCACTGGTGTGGGCAGAAGAAGAGCAAAGTGAGCTATGAACAAGGCAGGGAATGATATGGAAAAGGATCTATACAGCAAGTTTGACAAGGTTGGTGGGAAGAAGATGATCTACAGATCTACATATCTACATAATATATTGGTCCGAGACAGGGATGAAATGTAAGTATGTGAAGGGGAGGGGAGAGGATGGGGGTAAGTGATGAATAATGTTGACGGGAAGTTGGTGATATAAAGGGAGGTGGTAATGAAAGTCAGGGAAGGATATTTCAAGGAGCTGTTGCACCAGAACCAGGGAGGAAACTATAGTGAGCTGGAGCTACTGAGCTATGCACAGGTAAATGTAGAAGTAGTTGAGATTTTGGAAGAGGAGGTGCAGACACCGTTAAATAATATGAAGGAGACGGGTTTTTGTCATTGATGAAATGTGTTCGGAGATGCTAATTACAGTCGGAGCTGGAGTCAGTCGGATGAAGAGACTGTTAAATGTATGTATATATGTATGTATGAGAGAGGGTAAGATTCTGGAGGAGGGGTGGAGCAGTCTAATTGTTCCAATATGGAAGAATAAGGAAGACGTACTGAGGTGTCACACTTTTAAGGCGTGTCATGGAGTTACTCGAGAGGATTCTAGATTGGAGGATGAGGAACTGGGTGGGGCAAGAGATAGGAGAAGAACAACAGAGGTGAAGAAAGGGTCGAGACATCATGGATGGGATGTTTATGCTGAGAGAGAGTTGATGTTGAAGAGGGTGGAGACGCAAGGTGAAATGGTATCGGGGTTCTATGTGCATACCTGAAATTCTATGTGCGTATATCAAAGTGCAGGGACTCATGGCAGACAGGAAAATATCAAGGAAATTGAAAGGGAAAGTTCTGGGGACTTAGGTCATGCCAGCCTACCTTTCGTGGTCAAGAGACATGTGCACTGACCGAGAAACAACAACAGAGGCTGCAGGTCTGTGAAAACAACTGTCAGCAGGACCAGAGTGTCAGTGCTGCCAATGCAGTCTCCTGGGCTATTGGGCACAATCCTGGATGGGTCACCGCTCCAACACAGGATACTCAAATGGTTCAATCATCTCCAGCAAGCAAGTACTCATTTTGCCAACCTCGGAACAATGACAGGCTGAGTCAACCCCACCTGGTATTAATTCAACAGCCGAGCGGGATTTGAACTCTGGACCCGAGGATCCCAAGCCCACCAGCATCACCATTAAGCCAACACCAGGCATGGTCAGCAGGATAGCAGGAGTGAAAAAGGTGGATAGAAGAAGGATGGATGAACTGAGGGAGGAGATCCATGTAAGGATGAGCTATACAGAGGGAACTAGGAAGGAGGAAAGGAGGTAGACCTCAGCTGAGATGGGAAGATTGTGTGAGGAGGAATGTAAGTAAGGTGGGGTAGTGGGCAGAAGAGTAGAGAGATTGGACTGTGTAGAGAGGGATGTGGAGGAGTATTATGCAACAGTTGGAGCAGCGGCGGCTTCGTACCATCAGGCATCACCCCATATAAAGGGAAACAAGGAAGAAGTGTTTCCTCTTGCTGAAGCACAAAAAAGTTTTGGTCACTAACTTTGAATACGTTTCAGGCCAAGTATCTCTGAAGACTTAAAGAATCGTTCTACTTTGTTAAACCGACTTAATTACTGCAAATGTCTGCTTGAAGGAAGTGCAGAGAAGGCACTTTCTAAAACAACAAAATAATTTGTGGTAAGAGTGGTTAATGTAGCTTTCTCCTTCAAGGAAAGAAATGTGGTTTATACTGTCTGCCTAATTATACAGTCGGATAACTTGACAAATCGAATATGTTCGATCACACGCTCGAGTAATTGTCAAAATGTGGTGTCGCAATTAGCGTTAAAATGTTAAGGGGGTATCTGAATAATAAATACACAAAATTGCCAGAACATTTTGTGAAAGCCGCTATTCTCAATACATCACCTTCCTTACCACCCTCTTATCCCCACCCTCTCCTCTTGAGAAGGTTTCCTTTCATATCTGAAGATGGCATTCACATATGACACTTACATATAACACGTGTTCACCTGGATGAGTGAACTTTAGTGCAGTGTAGGAGTTGCTGATCGTGCAACAACCACACTGAGATCGCAAGCAGTGTAAACTCAGTGTCAAGGAATGAACCGAGAAGACCAGACCACTCGCTACCCACAGTTGAAGCAGGAATTTGTAACTTGTTCAGGATGTCGTTAATAATTCACCGACTCTTTGTACAAGACACCGTGGGATCTTTATTGTCCTCCAACTAATTCCACCAAATGAGACACCTGGCTTGGCATCCATCTGAGTGACGGTGCACTCACTTTCTTCTTATTCTTGCGTATGGCAGCTTGGTTGCCAGGTAACGATCATTTTGTTGAGGGGTGACTATGCCGCTGATGCTGTACATCGGTGTTCATTTCGCCAACCGCGGAAGGATGACGGGTTGAGTCAACCCCACCTGGTGTAAATTCAGCAGCCAATGGTTTGGCATGCGAATAGCACCGATCTAACAGTTTCTTGTGGGATTGGGAATCGAATGCTGACGGGACAGTTGAAACCTCTGAGCCATCCTGTCGAGCCGTCGCAAACATATTATTTGTATGGCTCTTAATAGCAATTATAAATTAAGTTTTGTTTCAAAATAAGAAACTTCTGATTGCAAAATTGTTACAGAGACAACTTTGTTGATGAAAAAAAAATAAGTGCGATGACAAGCCGGTGAAAATTTGGATAAAATATTTACACCAGACATGAAAAAATATCAAAAACTTCAAATGATTTTTAACTGCCTGAAAAGAGCAATACTTTGGAGGTGCAAGGGCAGTGTTAAAAACAAAAAAATGAATGTAAGGTAGCAATTACTCACTTGATGTAACCTTCACATTAGTTCACTGTTTTGACATAAAAGTCTGAAAGTTCATGTCTATTTTTCACCTTCAAACGTAACCTTTAGAAGACGATTGCATCAAAAGAAAGAAAGTGTGTAAATATCACATGATCAAATGACAAGCCTATTAATATGAGTATTTCGGTTGTTTTGTGATCCTCTGACTCGGTACGTGAGCCATTTACACTTTTGCTTCGGAGAATTTTTTCTTCGTGAGATCGAATGCTGGGAGTCTGGTAAAAGTTACTTACATCAATGGATCCCCTTTATCCGGTCAAATACCGTGGTCATTCAAACAAAAATTATACAAACTACATCCTAACAGCAGTCCAAGTCATGCTAACAATTTTAATTTCATCTTTATGTAAACATTTTCATTATAACAATGTATTATATCAATATTTAAATGTTTTTGTATTTATTTATTTATCATGGAGTAAGCAATTATACTCCATATGGAGGGATAGCATGACAAAACAATGGTCACATCATCAAATGTGTACAAATATAAATAGGGCCTCAGGCTCAAGGAGCAACTGCAACACAAATAATGCGTAAACCTGCAGACAGAGAATTAGACAACATCGGATCTGACTTCAGACAAACACAGCGAGTGACCCTGGGAGAAGTCACCGAACTTCCGGGGGCACTCTGGGTACTGGCGATTCCATCTTGTGACATTGCTTTTCTCTTCACAGTCAGCGGATAAATAAGGAGAATTCCATCCTCCAAAATGTCATGTCGACCCATGGGGTTTTTTTTCCATGCTTTATGCAATAAATTCTGAGCATCAAACGAGGAAGTAGCACTTTCCATAAAGTCTTTGGTATCATTCTACCAACGTCAGAAATGAACAACCGACCACACAGACTCAAAGCAGACAAGGGTACATCCAGATATGCCGGTAAAGATGGTAGAGGAAACAGAGATGGGAATAATAAAGAGGTCAACTCAGGTAAAAACAAACAAACATCACAACAAGTGCATAACTGCTCTGCACAAAAAAGGTGCAAAAACAGATCCCAACAATCACAGAACAATCAGCCTTCTCTCAAACATCAGCAAGGTTATGGAATCCATAAACTCTTCAGACGTGAAATCCTTCCTCTTCTCCAATGGCTTAATTTCCCATCATCAATTTCGTTTCAGACCAGGTCACTCTACCCTGGATATTCTGCTTCTGCTCTCCCAACAATGGATGGAGGTCCTCAATGCCAGACATGAAATCAGAGCCGTATCCCGAGACACGTCGCATACCTTCGATACGGTTTGGCACCCTGCCCTGCTCACCAAACTCTCTTCCTATTGTCTCCAAGGCCATCTCCACTCATGGCTCGCAGAATTCCTCTCCTGTCACAGCCAATGTGTGGCCCTAAAAGGAGTTCTCGCATCCCCTCTTCCTGTTCAGGCTGGAGTTCCTCATGGCAGCTTTCTGGGCCCTGTTCTTTTCCTGGTTTTAATCAGTGATCTCTCTGACTCTCTGGAAAATCCTCTTTATCTCGTTGCTGATGACTCCACCCTCTGCCGTACCATCTGCCATCCCTCGGACCGGCAAGCATCAGCTCTTCACTCTCTGCAGATCTGGACAAAATCACAAACTGGTCCAACACATGGAACATGTCCTTCAATCCTGACAAACCTCACACTCTCACTATGTCTCTCCAAAAGGACCATCTGGAACCCCCACCCCCACCATCTACTTTCTCAACAATCCTCTTGAAGAAGTCCTTTCATTCAAGCTTCTGGGTCTCATTATCTGCCATGACCTTTCCTGGGACAAGCCACATTTCCGACCTGGCCTCCAAAGCCAGTCACCGAATGGGCATTCTCCATTGTGCAAAGTCATTTTTGCCCCACCTGAGCTCCTGACCAGATACAACGCTTTCGTCCGCAGCCTGATGTAGTTCTGCTCTCCTCTCTGGCCTGGTGCTCCTGCTTCTCACCTTTCTCGGCTTCACGCTGTGGAAACCAAGGCATTTAGGATCATTGGTATCTCTCGCGATGAGGCTGAGTCTTTGAGTCCCTCACTCTCTCACCGCAGGCAAGTTGGTGGTCTTTCTGTCTTCCACCATCTCCTCTTCTGGTAAAAATACCAAAATCACGAATCACTGTTCACCGTCACGCTTTCATTCCTCTTTTCCCCCACATTTGGAATAGACTCCCACACTCTCTTCAATCCCACTCTTCCCTCCAGGTCTTCAAAACAGCTGTTCCCCACCACCTCTTATCTATCCCCATCCAAAACCATGATCTTTTTTACCCCCGCTAATCCACCTCCTTCAAATTCCCTGCTTTCCTTCCCGAAAGTTCACTGTCGTTTAAGGTCCTGAAAGTCCCTGTAATGTCCATCTTGTACACCCCATGTTCCCCGCCCCATCCCTCTTCCTTCCACAGATCTCCTAATGTCTCTGTTCCCCACTGTTTTGTCCTTCCTTCTCCCGCCCCTCTTGTCTCCTGCCCTCCCTTGTTGCGTGTTGTGTGTTCGTTCTCATATGAGCCTCGACAATGTATCCCCAAAAAAATAAAAAAAAGTGAATGGCTTAACATGGCATCCTGGATGATTTAACATGGCATGCCCCCTCTGCAGTAGAATGAACTAGTCGTGCTGCCAGTAAAGGTCTGCGTCAGCTGACAAGTAGAACAATTGATGAAATCAAAAGGACGTTAATTGTTGTGTGTTTACCACCATGGAAAGCAAGGAGAAGCTGATGTTTCGGTGTTCACCCTCTTTTGCTCTGACGGAGTCTGAATGCCCAAAGCATCAGAATCTCCTTGCTTCCCATGGCAGTTAGCAGACGTCAAACAATCTCCTGTCGATTACCTACCTCACCACAGGTGGACGAAGGTTATGTTCTCACCATTGTTTGTTTATCTGTCTGTGAGCAAGATACCTACAAAAGTTATAAAAGAAAAATAAAAAAAAGCACTTGGTAGAGCACTTTCCTCTACCAAGCTGAACAGTTTACGTTTTGTATCCCACGGATCGGCCGGATCTGGATCTGGACCTGAACCAAGATATAATTCTCTTGTTCTTGCCACCGAACCAACTCATCCACCAAGTTTTGTCCGAATCCATCCATAACTTTGAGATATCCTGTTCAAAAAGACAAACAGACAGGGGTGAAAACATAACCTCCATCCACACCCACCTTCAGTGGCAAAGGTATTAATGTTACTCCTGTTCATCCATTATTGAGATCACCTTCTTCTGTTTTTATCTCCTGATGAAAGATTTCTTTCCATTTTTCAGCTCTCAGCATGTGAAGGTAAACAAAATGCAGAACAATCGCATCTTTGTTTTGCGCCGACCTTGTTCAAGCAGCATTGATTAATCCCAGAGGACGCAATGGATGAAGCACGTTATGGCCAAGTGTTGCCAACTTGCTGGCAACTCCTCGCTTGGACAATGTAACCTCTGGCGCATGGCCAGCATTGCTAATGCTTACGCAGGCACAATTATCTGGCGGGATCAGGTAACGACTCAGGTCATGGGCTACCGGCGAGGGCCAGAGATCCATTTTTCATCTGATTTTAATTAGTTTGGAGGTAGACGTCGAGAACCACTTGATGGCTGGACTGGTCATGCTAACCTTTCTTGCAGAGAACCACAACAGGACCAGTCTGGCAAAGCATTGTCTTCGCATAAAAAGCAGATACCGGCCGAGGGGAGGGAACATCAAGCTCGCAATATATCTGTCAAGCATAAAAATCCTCAACAGCATAATTCTGGTATTTGCCTGGCGAAGCCGAAGGTTTAGATTGATTGTTCCGCTGTAAGAGGAAAAAAAATTAAACAGTTTAATATAAAGCCATTGTTCGTCTCATTCAAAGACAGTTTACAGACAAAGTGTTGCGTGTGGCAATTTGATTATTGTTGAAGATCAGTGTGGGGTGAAAATGGACCTACGTTCACATCTCGGATAACCTTGAGATGATAAATTTGAGGATGACTTCATGTTCAGGAGTTGTTGGTACTGCGCACTGCTTGATGTGCACAAGAATGCCAGCGTGGGAGTCGTTTGGGTTTATTAAGTGACTTATGGTCACAGAATTCTTTGGCAGACAGTGAAAATAAATTGATTTTTTGATGAGATTTTTCAAAGTGGGAGTCCACACCTCGCAAGGACAAGCGACAAGCGAGTCAATACGATCGATTGCGCTTGGGCAAAGGATGTGGAGTGGGGGCCTTGTGGATGATGGATGCAGGGAAGGGGGGGGTTGGGCTGTGGCACACATTGCAAATCCACATCCACACAGGAGAGAGAGAGAGAGAGAGAGAGAGAGAGACAGAGACAGAGACAGAGACAGAGACAGAGACAGAGAGAGAGAGAGAGAGAGAGAGAGAGAGAAAGAGAGAGAGAGAGAGAGAGAGAGAGAGAGAGAGAGAGAGAGAGAGAGAGAGAGAGAGAGAGAGAGAGAGAGAGAGAGAGAGAGAGAGAGAGAGAGAGAGAGAGAGAGAGAGAGAGAGAGAGAGAGAGAGAGAGAGAGAGAGAGAGAGAGAGAGAGAGAGAGAGAGAGAAAGAGAGAGAGAGAGAGAGAGAGAAAGAGAGAGAGAGAGAGAGAGAGAGAGAGAGAGAGAGAGACAGAGACAGAGACAGAGACAGAGACAGAGACAGAGACAGAGACAGAGACAGAGACAGAGAGAGAGAGAGAGAGAGAGAGAGAGAGAGAGAGAGAGAGAGAGAGAGAGAGAGAGAGAGAGAGAGAGAGAGAGAGAGAGAGAGAGAGAGAGAGAGAGAGAGAGAGAGAGAGAGAGAGAGAGAGAGAGAGAGAGAGAGAGAGAGAGATTTGAAAGGTGTTTGCCAAGACATATTTGAACACTTGAGTGTTGCCGGAGATTTATCATGGTTTGACTGTAACAGAGAAATTTCATGCAATTAATTGGCCTCTTTTTGGCCAACGGGCAAAGAAAGCAGACAGAAAAATGATACCAGCATTTGTCAAAATGATTACCCTGGTGTTGACACAACATGAAGATTGGACTGACAAATATCCTGAAAGGATCTTCATGGCTTATTTGCATCGACAGTCTCTTTATGTACACATATCTCTGACAGGAAGGTGAAGAGGTAAGACAGCTACCTTTGTACTGTCTGGTGTTGGTTCATTTCTCGGTCCGACTCTGAACTGTCAGGTTGGCATTTTGCAGGCAGCTCACTGCACCGTAAAGTGCACCATTCCTTGGATGGACATTACGCTGAGGACCTGTCTAACATGTTAGCCATTGGTCAGGACCGATCTCACCGTGTCATTTGTGAAGAATAGCTGAGTTATCAATGATAGGCTGAACAAATTCCACATCCCTGCCCTGACTAACTTCAGGGAAGGGAGTACCAAATCACTCAAACATAATCCTTCCCATAAAACTGCATTTGCAGCACTGGCACTCTGTCCACAGAGTCTGGAAATGAGAGAAATTCCATACACACACACACACACACACACACACACACACACACACACACACACACACACACACACACACACACACACACACACACACACACACACACACACACACACACACATCAGATGCACCACCTGACTGTTATGGTGAGCATGACCATGGATTGTGTCTCACACAGTAAAACCACATAATCTGTGAAGAACAACCGTCCGTCTGCCACCCAGACGATTGTTCCCACCAATGCGATCCATTCAACCAGAAGGCACGTGATGTGATCGGAGGGTAAATCAAAACATGTGAACCAAGCTGAAGTGTTTTTGTATATGTGGGTTTCAGAAGGTGGAACGGATCCCTCCCAGGTCTCGGGAGTATCCACCGTCATGTGTGTGTGTGTGTTTTTTGTGTGTGTGTGTGTGTGTGTGTGTGTGTGTGTGTGTGTGTGTATGTGTGTTGTTGGTTGTTATCTTGATATGCGGGTTTAAGAATGTGGAATGGAGCCCTCACAGGTCTCAGTTTGTGTGTGTGTGTGTGTGTGTGTGTGTGTGTATGTGTGTGTGTGTCATTGATTGGTATCTATATATGCGGGTTTGAGAATGTGGAATAGTGTCCTCCAAAGGTGGGCTCAAAGTATCCACCTTCATTTCA
The DNA here is from genome assembly GCF_056783735.1 of Eptatretus burgeri. Taxonomy (NCBI): domain Eukaryota; kingdom Metazoa; phylum Chordata; class Myxini; order Myxiniformes; family Myxinidae; genus Eptatretus; species Eptatretus burgeri. The sequence goes on along the minus strand of NC_140962.1, from coordinate 89,894,250 downwards.
GTAAGGGGTCACGAATTACGGATCAAGCTGTGAAGTTTTCTCTTTTCAAAGTTTTGTGTTGAGGGCTCTCTTCAGGATCGTTACTTAGCCCATGATGGCTTCTACCTGCAGTTCATTTGTCGTGATATTCCCAGGGATGGCTTTTAATATCTGTGAGGTTCTTCATCATTCCCATGAGGTCCTTCAATATCACTGGTACAACTTTGGCATTCTTCAGCTTCCAGGATCTTTTCACATCACGCTTGAGGTCTTTGGTATTTGGCTAATTTTTTGATTTCTGCATCGTTTAGTCCAAAATATCTGGTATTAACACCTCAATTCGCAATGCCTTCTTCTCGTCTTTTTGTATCTAAGTATGATATCTGGTTGCAATGCTTTGTTTTTTGATGTTCACACTCAATGGCATCATAAGGTCGTACGTGAGCGGTACTTCAATGTTTTCAGTCATTGCTTTTGGTTCATTTTCCCACAAATTTTCTGGAACTGGAATATCAAAGTTTTTGCAGATGTGCAGATTACTTTATAAACTCTGTTGTGTCGTTGTGTGTACAGATGTTCTGACACGTGATTTTTTGTGTGTGTTCGGTCACTAAGTGTCACATATCAATCATTCTCTTTGCTAACCCCACCTCCACCCCTCACCTGTCTTCTTTTTTTTCCTCCTCTCCCTGACCGTTTTCTCTCACTCTGTCCCCTCCTCACTCGTGCCTCCTCATAAAATGCAGCACTCTCCCCCCACACCTCTGTCACTCTGCCTGTGTGTGTCTCTTTCTCTCTTCTCTCTTCTCTCTCTTTCTCCCCCCTCCCCCTTCTCCCTCCCTCCCCACCTCCACTTTATTGACCTGTTGGCAAAGTGACAGGTTGTATTTGCTAACTATATATAAAGCTCTTTCTAACCATGTGTGTGTATATATAAATGTACACACACACACACACACACACACACACACACACACACACACACACACACACACACACACACACACACACACACACACACACACACACACACACACACACACACACACACACACACACTAGCGTGGATTGGCTTGCTGCGCTCGCATCTCCACACGTCATTGCAGAGATTGACATTACAGATTTGCTTTGTAAGCATGATTTACACTAATCACAATGCAAACATTTCTTCTCCACAAATTTATTTGTAACTAGTACATGCCCGTAAAAAAATAAAAAATAATAAAAAATTTTTAATATATAAATATTCAAACCGCGAGCAAGAAACAACAACCACACAGGCCGTTTCTTCGCTCTAGTGTGCCCCTACATGCGTGGCCTGGAAGTTCGCACATCGCAGTTACGATTATTCGCAATTTAGTTTTAATGGCCAATTATTCAATAAACGCCAATGCATTTTGCCTTTTTGCAATGTCGTCATAAGGAAAAACAAAAAGAAGAGAAGAGAGAGAAAAATTTTTTACTTCCTGGTTCGGAGCATACCAGCACTCTGATGTTACCAAAATTTATGCACCGTCTAATATGAAAATGATCTTAACTTGGGGCATTGTGTTTATCTATAAATGCGCATAAGAAATCGAGAAATTAATAGAATACACGAAGTCATCACTCTCCGGAAGCCCGTACGTTGTAACCTGTAATGGGGAACGTGGCTGAGCTTCCCTTCCCCCATCAGCCACGCCCACGCAACAACGTGTCTTGTCATTGGTTTGGTAAATAAATGGTCATAACTTGGGAAGCACTTGTCCGATTAATATCAAACCTTGAAAAGGCACATCCTCAGGTCCCCAGCAATATATCTGGCAAGTTTCAATTAGATCGGACCAGAGGCTGTCGAGAAACAGCGGTTACACACACACACACACACACACTCACACACACACACACACACACACACACACACACACACACACACACACACACACACACACACACACACACACACACACACACACACACACACACACACACACACACACACACACACACACACACACACACACACACACACACACACACACACACACATTGCTGGAATTATAGATAGATATTGGTGACATCATATTTATTTGAAATGTATTTGTGATATAAGGAGTTCCAAGTGATCTAAATGGTTAAGGGTCTAAGCTGTCTCATCTGTCTGAAGGGTGTAAGGGGTCTTCAGGGTCTTCTTGGGTATTCGGTGACTTTTGGGTCTTCAGGGTCTTTTTTTGAAGATGCATTTCTGGGAGGAAATTTCTGCTCATCACCTAACGTTTACCTAAGTAAAGAAACTAAATATTTAAATACAGTTCCTGTAAATCTATATATTACTAAAACTCTCATCTTGTATATATATATATATATATATATATATATATATATATATATATATATATATATATATATATATATATATATGTTTGTATGTATGTATGTATGTACGTATGTATGTTCCCGAAATAAGCCAAAACGGGACACGATAGCGCAAAACATTTCGGCCCACCTTACTCACCATTCCCCACGGTGTGCAGTATCAAGTTTCATTCAAATTTGGCAACGAAAAAATTTAAAAAATCAATTCCCGATTCAGTTAAGTACTCTTCGGGAATATTTGATCAATGCAAACAACCTCAGCAGTATAGTTTTCTGGAGCTATCTTTTTTTGTTTTTTTCTTGAAATTATTTATTTAAAAATCTCAAACATTGAGTATAGACAAAGAACAATTAATTTTTAAGCATAAAATAAACATCGCCATTTTGATCTCATACTTCCTTGTTCGTTAATAAATAAAATTGTGTTTAGAAGATGACGCACAATAATTTCTTCAACTTTCTTTTATCCGTTTTTTTTCTTCTACACATTGACACGCAATATCAAGTTGTGTTCAAATCGGGCAACGAAAAAAAACATTAAAAAATAAATTCCCGATTCAGTCAAGTACTGTTGGGGATTATTTGATCAATGCAAAACACCCCCTGCGGTTCCGTTCGCTGGAGCTATCTTTTTTTTCTTTTCTTCTTGAAATGATTTTTTTCATCAACCGCTGTCACAACAGGAACCCAACGGGTTCAGGGGTCATCGAGTAAATACTAAAGACATAATCACTAAATAAATTAATAAAGAATGTAAAGAAATATGTTAAATAATAAATTATGGACAGTTTTATGTAAATGCTTCCAGTACTCACCGAAATCTATGACATGCAGCAAGTGGGGGTGGAGCAGTGATTTCGGGTTAATTAGGACTCTTTATTAAGTTGGATGGGTCTTCGGTGTTCGTTTGGTCAGTATGAACTGTGCATTTTTTTTTTTTTACTGTCGTGAACAATCACCAGCCTTTTGGGTCTTTGGTGTCTTCAGGATATTTTGGGGTCTTCGGTGACTTTTCGGTCCTCAGGGTCCTTTTGGGTCTTTCGAGTCTTTTGGATATTTTGGGTCTTTTGGATCCTTGCTGATTTCTGGGTTCTCATGGACTTTTGGGTTATCTGTGTCTTTTGGGTCCTCATGGTCTTTTGGGTCTTCAGTGGTCTTAAGGGTCTTGGAGAATTAACATTCAAACAGGACATGATTAATCGGCATATAGTCTTCACGGCTTCCTGGACTGACTCATGGCTTCACCACCTTACCGTGCATTTTGTTCTCATATGTGTATAGATTATTAAAAACACCACCATGTAACCGCCACATTATGAAAAACACCTCACCACCAAGTAACTGCTAAGTTATTAAAAAACACCTCACCAGCAAGTAACTGCTAAGTTATTAAAAACACCTCACCACCAAGTAACTGCTAAGTTATTAAAAAACACCTCACCAGCAAGTAACTGCTAAGTTATTAAAAAACACCTCATCTCCACGTAATTCAAAACAACTGCCACTGTGCAATTCAAAACACCTCACCACATGTCGCTCGAGAGATCGGTTTGTTTTAACTGAGGATAAGTACATGAGTTGCCATTTTGTCACGATTTCCACCAAGCAGAATTCAAACATTTATTTTTCAAATATATTTGTAATATTGGTGATCAAACATTTTTATAAAGAATTTGATGAGTTGAAGATTTTTCAAAAAATTTCAAAAAACCTATCCTTCGGACATACACACGGGAGAGGTAGGTGCAGCATGGAAGTTTGGTACGATTTCAAAAAAGTTTGAGGGAGTAGCTCAGTGACAACACTTGCCAGACACTGCACAGATATACTGTATATATATAATATATGTATCTATATATGTGTGTATATATAATATATGTATCTATATATGTGTGTATATATATATATATATATATATATATATATATATATATATATATATATATATATAATATATATATATATATATATGTATCTATATATGTGTGTATATATATAATATATATATATATATGTATCTATATATGTGTGTATATATATAATATATATATGTATCTATATATGTGTGTATATATATATATAATATATATATGTATCTATATATGTGTGTATATATATAATATATATATATATATATATATATATATATATATATATATATATATATGTATCTATATATGTGTGTATATATAATATATATATATATATATATATGTATATATATATATATATATATATATATATATATATATATATATATATATGTGTGTGTATATAATATAATATATATATATATATATATATATATATATATATGTATGTATATAAAATATATATATATATATATATATATATATATATATATATATATATATAAAATATATATATATATATATATAATATAAAAATATATATAATCAAATTATAATATACTAGTGCGTGCCCGTACGGGCATGGCCGTAAATGCGTGGACGTACGTGGAAAAAAAAAACTTTCAGACCGCGTGCCAGAAACAAGAACCACACAGGCCGTTCCTTCGCTCTTGCGTGCCCGTACGTGCGTGGACGTACGTGCATGGCCGTACGTGCGTGGCCGTACGTGCGTGGCCGTATGTGCGTGGCTGTACATGCAAAATACTTTCAAACTGCATGCCAGAAACAACAACCACACAGGCCGTTCCTTCACTCTCGCATGCCCGTACGTGCGTGGCCGTACGTGTGTGGCCGTAAGTGCGTGGCCGTACTTGCAAAAAAACCCAAAAAACTTTCAAACAAACACACAGGCCGTTCCTTCGCTCTCGTATGAAAACATAACATCCTTCACCTTCGGTGGCAGAGGTAATGGAGCAAAAATTAAAAAGATGTAAGTGAGCGACCCGAGACAGTGGGGAAGCACAGTTCATTATTGCTTACAATGTTTAAGTGTACCTTGCTCATATATATATATATATATATATATATATGTTTTTTTTTAATGTATATAAATATACTTGTATGTATATAAATATATATATATACATATATATATATATATATATATATATATATATATATATATATATATATATATATATATATATATATATATCTTCTTCTTCTTTCGGCTGCTCCCGTTAGGGGTCGCCACAGCGGATCATCCATATGATCCACATAGTGATTTGGCACATGTTTTACACTGGATGCCCTTCCTGACGCAACCCTGTTCGCCTCTTACGACACAGGAATCTCGTACACCTATTCTAACCGGGGCATACACCGGGCCCAGTACACTGGTACTCACTTCGCCGACCTCGGAAGGATGACAGGCTGAGTCAACCCCCTGGTGTTATACGACTTAGTATATACATATATACACATACATACACATATGCGCATAT
>NC_140962.1:89831040-89883540 GCF_056783735.1 Eptatretus burgeri | reverse complement strand
AGAGGAGGGGGGAGAGAGGGGGGAGAGAGAGGGGGCGTCACAATTCTTCTTCTTCTTCGTTTGATATGACGTCACATTTGACGCTGGGGACCTGAGTATGTTTCCCAGGTGTTTCCCAAGTTATGGCCATTTATGATACGGTTGGTCTGATCTAATTGAAACAATGCCCCAATGCAGTCGTCGTTTACGAGAGTGAAGGAACGAAGCTGCACATACTGGCACGCACCTACGGGCATGCACCAATGGGCCCGCACTAATATATATATATATATATATATATACATATACATTAATTATTGAGTTTGAATTATTATTGAATAATTATTGAAGCAATTATTGAGTTTGAATCTCTGGTGGCAATGGCATGGGACAGATCACTGCATGGGAAATATATATATATATATACTGAACAAAAATATAAACGCACCAACCTAAATATCTAAGTCAAGATTGCCATTATGGGAAAATGGTCAAACCGATGATATGTTTGAGCAATGGTTCCTTTGTTTTGCTCAAGACAGATGTTCCCATTGAAATTGACCACTCTGAGTGTGTGGACTCACACGTTGAGTAATCCTTCCCATGAGCACCATGGGGCTTGACAGAGTGATGGTCAGTGAGCGTGACCAGGACACAAACACTCCCTATAGCTTGCCCTATAAAAGGCCTCCCCAAAATGTGGACTGGTGCCAAATGTCAACATGCCACAGATGTCACAAATCTTGAGGGAGCGCGCCATTGGCATGCTGAATGCTGGGACGTCAGTACGGGCCGTTGCAGCACACTTCAATGTCCACCACTCCACCATTAGCCGCCTGAGAACGCGCCTCAGAGAGACTGGAAGCACCGTGAACCGCCCACATGCCCGGCGACCACGTGTGACCACCGCCGGTCAGGATCGTCACATGAGGCTGCAACATCTCCGGGATCGACTCCGACCGGCCACGAGCACTGCCGATGAGACTGTCGGGCTGCATAACAGGCGCATTTCAGCCCAGACGGTGCGTAACCGCTTGAGGGAGGCCAACACCCGCTACTGACTTTGTGAACTCTGACAGTGACACCTCAGTTGTGTCGGCTGTTGTAGCGCAAAGACTGTCGCCAGAATTCTCAAGGAACTCTTTGAAATTTAATGCTCAATTGTCATGGATTCTATAACCAAATTGTTGTGAAGATTTAGTATTAATGAGTTCGAGGTAAAATAGTAACAATCGCTTGGTGCGTTTATATTTTTGTTCAGTATATACATACATATACACATACACATACACATACATACCTTTAAAGTTCCGAGAAAGCATAGATCTATGATTGACTTTTTCTTTTCACTACATGGGGAGTTTGTCCTGTTGACATTTAATGTGTGTTTGAAAAATGTGCATGCTCACTCTGTTGCGGATGGAAGTACAGCGATATTGTCGGCAAAACATTGTAAGAGAAGAAACTGACCCCAAGGACAAGCCATGCAGCAGTTGCCCTGTCAATAAATTGACACCAGAAAACAAGCACTGAGTGAAAAGAGCTCATTCAAAATGATCATTTGCAGAAGCAAGTATGCATTCAATCTTGTTTTGGCACATTTTGCAGAAGGAGTAAATTTGTAACATACCCCGAGAGGGTGCAAAAAGGTCTATGAAATATTATATGCCTGTGTACATAAAGCATCCATCTTATCTTCATGCATTTCCATTTTTACTATTCAATTAATGCGATTGCCAATGCCAATAAAAGCTAACATCATTCGCAACTCTGTTCTGATGATCTGAACATTTAATACATCACAATTAAAAGTTCTCCCACCACCTCACACGTGATCAAATCAAAGTTTTTTTTTTCTTGTGAAATGTCTTTCGAAATAGCTTCCAGTGAGTTCCTTCAGGTTTAGTCATAATACCAGAAAAAAAACACAGGGTTAAAATCAGATATTGACATCTTTTTCCATTCTGAGAATATGTGTCAACATGGGGTCATTGATCTGAAATTATTCTAAGAATAGGCAAACTTGATATTTTGAAATAAAATCACTTTTGTCATGAATATACTAGTTGCAGGTGGTAATGATCTTTTGGTAAAAAAAAAAAAAAATATATATATATATATAAATATCCTCTCTCTCTCAATCTCTAGGATTATTTTCAATAGAATACACAAAGGAAATTTCCTCTGCAGTATTTTCCAAACAAAACCACATTCCACTGCAACTTCAAAATAAGTTGCATTTGATGAAATTGAATGAAATTTGGTTTGGAGGAATAATTTATTTAACTTACTGTTTGTTTATCATACGTTTGCATTCGATTGCGGTTTGCAAGGTTATAAATTAGATTCAGAAGATAGTTTCAGTTAATTTCGCCATCAGATAACCCAGCCATGCCCAAATGATAAAACTGTGTTTGACAATGCGTCCAAACCAAGAAGAGTATTTTCCTGCTTCGTTACCATTATCGAGACTTCACGTTCACTTAATTCCTGAAGCTTGGTATTATAATGGCTCCACATATTGCCACCTGCTCCCCGGCCTTTTTGTAAGCTCTGGCAACAGTGATAAATCTCAAACTCCATCACAGGCATCCTCTGCTGCCATACCCATCTGGCCCAGATTCGCCACTCAGTAAAACCTGCCCTTTATAGTATGAATAGTGACCAGATGCTGTGTTTCTCGAGCTGGCAGGCTCTGATCTTAGGGAGGACCGTGGCTTCTTCTTGTCTGCTCCAAAAATGGTGCTTCGAAATGAAGGTGTCATCGGTATGTTGGAATGCAGGTGATGATAGTGGTTCCATGGGTAGTGTCATGTGTGCAGTGACCTGTACCATACCAACAGCCACTAAAGCTTCAAACTCATTAAACAGACAAGGTCCCACTTCGCCGATTTAAATTCATCGCATTTCATCATGATGTCACACCTGCATGCCTTTGGCAATGAATGGTACACAATTAGGTGGATAAATTGAATATTTTTCAAGTCATGGCTTGGACATTGATTGGATGCTACTTTTTTTGGTTGTTGAGAAAATCAAATTCCATGGTTGTTGTACATTGCTTTGCTTACTGCTGGATATGACTAAATAAACTTAGTTGGAATCACCTGTCAGGGAAATTCTTTTATTTCCTTTTTCATTTCTCCATTTTAAAAATATCAACCTCATGAGAAATGCAACCCAATTCGATGTCAAATGCAGGCATTTTATAACTCTTTTATTTATGTATAGGCATAAAGGTCTGAAAGAGTAGAACAGCAGGGGGCATAGGGTCAACTCACAATGTGGGGTGAAAGGGAAGTAAGAAGACGAGAATGTCAGATGCATCACAGCATGAATGAGAAGTAGGAAGACAATAATGTCAGATGCACCATAGCATAAGAGGAGTTGCAGGTGAAAGGAGGTGGTTGTGGGGGGGGGGGGCAGGCTTTCAGCAGCTATGGAAAAGGTCAGCTCACATAGAAATGGGCAAAGTAATGAGTTGGGGAGCGGTGAGCAGTAGATTTGAAAGCTTGAAAAAAAAGAAGCACAAGTTAACATACTCGGGCACACGGTTCCACATGTGAAAGGAAGTAGGGGGGGAGGGGTGAGGGGTGATTGAGTGGAGGTGAGCTTTAAGCTTACACTTAGGGATAGTATCAAGATAAGGTATTTTGGTAGAACACATGTGACCTGGAGGGGAACAGGCTATCATTACTGTATCTCAACTTATTGTTTATCTGAAAGTCATTTTAATCTATAATTTAGCAATGGATTTATCTGTATTATGACAAATTATTAGACTTATTCACGACAAGGAGCTAAATCTTTTCTTATCCGTTGCCACATGTTTATTATTTTGACACTATTCAAGTCGAAATGTCAGAATGGTTCGAAGAATGAATTGACTGTGCAAAAGCAGGAAGTTTGTTCTTGGTGTCACAGTTTCCATGTTATCCTTTGCTGAACTTCACTCATGACTAACCTACGCAACTTGTGTGTTAAGAATGCACAACTCAAAAATGGAAGGAAAGAGGACTGTAAATAGTTGGCGGATGAAGAGGTATCAACATTAATAATATTGTGAATACTCCAATCTTTTAGATCTTGATGGATTACAGAATGTGATCCAATGAGCTTGGCCTGTAGTATGATGGTGTCAAACTGGTGTGAATGATTACCTTTTAAGAAAAAGCACAAGGACGTGTTATGAGTTTCTAACATAGCCGTTCATCTGCCATTGAAAGTGACCCAACCTAATATTAGGCCTTTATATCGTTGGATGGTGCATCTGTGTGCGCTGGATAAGGCCATCTAAATTAGGATCATCATAAGCGAGACACCAAATTTCATGACATCCTGGTGTCTGTGGGATCATCACATGAGAGGATGTGGAAATTAAATGCAAATTCTCATGTCAAAATTCAAGCCCATTGTACTTTTTTAACAATGGCACACACATGGAAAACAAAGGAATTTTGTTACAGAACTTGTTTACTTTCCAAAGGTGTTGCATTAATATTTTTACAAATAACTTTTTGTGGTCATCTACGTTTATTCAAAGCCAAGGTTAGATAGAGTTCGATTTTGGCAATGATTGTGCATTGTATAAAAAAAAAATACTTTGTCCATTGGTGTGTTTTGATAATTTCTCTGAACGTATCTAATCAAATTTCTTCTTGATGCAATGCTCCGAATCTCTTTTGAATTGAGACATGACATTAATGATTGTATAATGTTTCAATGAATGACTTGAATTACCTTTTGTAAAAAACAAATGAAGCAGACTTCCTTTTGCCCCATGAAGTATGATATGATAAAAATTGGCAAGCTCACATGACCCTCACACTCTGCTTTTGATGCAGCGATGTGGACATCTCTCCTCGACTAATGACTCATTTTGGTCCTTTCAATGCATGACTCGAGGCTTGTGGAAGAGCTGAATGACAGATGATAGAACGTCAACAGACTGACAGAGGGGCAGAGAAGAAGTGGATGAGAAGAACCCGAGACACCACAGTTGAGAGGTTTATCCACTCATTAGGTCATTGATGTGTAAGTGTAGTAAAATCCATTTGATGTCTTCCCCACCCCCCCCCCCCCCCCCAACCATTTTTCCCCTCTTCATCGTATTATTCCTTTGATTCTTTTAACTTTTGACTTTTATTCCTTACATGCTATTTTACTCTTCCTTTGATCTTCTTTCTTTCTCTCTCTCTCTCTCTCTCTCTCTCTCTCTCTCTCTCTCTCTCTCTCTCTCTCTCTCTCTCTCTCTCTCTCTCTCTCTCTCTCTCTGTCTGTCTCTCTCTCTCTCTCTCTCTCTCTCTCTCTCTCTTTTAATCACCCGACTTCCTGGCTGACAGGATAAGTCAAGAGTAACTTTTTTGTTTTGCCTTGTCTAGTATGGGTTCAATTCTAGAATTGCAAATTCACTATTATGACACTTTTTAAGTATAGATTCCATAATTAAATGTGTTAACATGATAAACACAAGGGTTTATTCTTTTCTTGTTTCTTCCGACATTGCTATCTCTCCTTCAACCCAATACCGACAAAGGATTCAAACCAATACCTATAATATGGAAGTGAAAGGCCTGAGAGGGGCCGTGTATGTGTGAACTGATCAAGGACTGATACTAACATTTTATTCATAGCATTTTCCCCATGAATTGTTTTAATAACCCTTAAATGTCATTAAAGAGTTCATGATTCTGGCACCACTTAATAAGCCATTACGTTTCCTTTAAGCATAACTCCATGGATTCAATTAAACATTTTACTTATCTTCTAATACTGTATCCAAATATATATATATATATATATATATATATATATATATATATATATATATATATATATATATATATATATATATATATATACAAAGAGAGAGAGAGGAGATATACTGAATTATACATAAACTGCGGTGCATCGTACCGTACTTGCAAACAATAAATATGAGTCTTACATACAGTGCCTCTAGAAAGTCTACACCCCCTTTCGTAATTTTCACCTTTTGTTGCCATATCGCCTGGAATTAAGTTGCATTGAATCAGACTTTTCCACCTTTATTTACACATCATAACCCACAACTTCCAAGTGAAAAACAAATTCTACAAATTTCAGAAAATTAATTAAAAATATAAAATGAGAATATTTTGGTTGGATAAGTGTCCATCCCACCCCCCCCCACCCCCTATTATAGCAATTGTAAATTAGCTCTGGTGTAACCAATTACCTTCAAAATCACACCAAGTTATTTGGCCTCCACTTATGTTAAATTGTATTGATTCTGATTATTTCAGAATAAAATCAGCTTTTCCTGTATGTTTCCTGTGGAAATGAATTTTACAGCAAAGACTCAACCATGAGGACCAAGGAGCTTTCAAAAGACCTCCGGGATAAAGGTGTGGAAAGGCACAGATCTGGGGATGGGTATAAAAATATTTCAAAGGCTTTGAATATCCCTTGGAGTACAGTCAATACAATAATTAAGAAGTGGAAGGCATATGATACCACCAAGACACTGCGTCAATCAGGCCATCCTCCAAACTGGATGACCAAGCAAAGAGGATTTTGAAAGAGGGTGTAGACTTTCTATAGGCACTGTATTTGATAAAGTGGATTGTGCTTGTATTCTGCAAGCAGCTAAATGAATCAAGAATGAGTGGACAAGAATGAGCTCTTTATTTAAGAGTTTAAAGATATAGTAATCAGTCAAAATTATAAAAATGACACTATTGGTTCCACTCGGTGGTGTGTGTTTCTATCTACGCTGTCGCTGATGACTCGCCAATCAGTGATGAAACTGGTCTGGTGGCTGAGGGGGACGTGTAGCATTGGGATTCTCATGCATGTTCTACATGTGAATGTTCTGCAGTTGTAGAGGAACTCCAGTAGAGTTTGAAACAGCAAAGGGATTCACTTTTGTAGCTTTTCTTGGTTGCTTTACGCAGCTTTCTTCAGCTGGAAGAGCATGGGAGGAGTCAATTTATTGATAATCCCAGCCAATTGGGGTATATCGTAAGATGAGAGCTGATTCTTCATTCCCTCCACTAATGGGTGAGAGGTGTGATTGGGTCTTGTTATTTATGTTAACTGTTATTGCTCGTTAAGTATATTTATGAAATTTTAAAATTATTATTTTTGCCACACGTATTCGATTATCATGTGTTCATAATATCTACACTTCCAAAAAAAAAAAAAATGCTGGAAACAGTTTGTGAAATTCTGTCCAGTAAATAACCAGAAATTATTGAAGTAAGCAACACCAGTTATATTAATGTGAACGAGCCAAACCCACGTTCCGCGCGAAGTTTGTAAAGTGAGGGCTCATTAGGACGTCAACATATCCAGTGTTCACAATGTGATTTATCGAATTTTTTAATATACAATGTTTCTTGTTACATTTTTTGTATCAAATGCACCTTCTGAGGTAGTCAGCATGTGCAGAAGAGGGTTTTACATTGCAGACGCTGTTTTCTAGGAGTGGAATTATGCCTCTCAGCGGTGACGGTGTGTCGACGACAGATGTAGTGCCGTCAGCGAATGACCAATGATGTCATGATGTCATTATTCCTCTCAGCGGTGACGTCACACGTCGCCATGCAAACGAATGTAAAAATTTGAAAATCGCCAAAAATTCCCAAACCTGTCCGTCTGGCACGATCTCACATAGCCTATGCTGTACACTAGACCACAGAGCACCCGCATGCCGAAAGTGGCGACAATTCGTCCGGCAGTTTCGGAGGAGATACGTCCACAAAATATGGCTTAGCGTATTAATTTAATAATTATAAGAAACCCCAATAAAAGTTACAAATTAGTAAATGTGTGAAATTAGTTTTTATCAGTTTGTTTCCTTGCTTGAAAGTCTATGAGTGGGTTCAGATTGGCACCAATGAAGCCATTTTCAACATAACAGCATGTGAAGACCCAAACTCTGTGAGAAGAAGGCAACAATACGAGTAAAATAGCAAAAAATATGGAGATCTTCTACAATAGTGTGAGGTACTGAACACTCTGCAATGCCTGAAAAAAACTGGCTCCGTACAAGATAAGAAAATGCAAGGAAAACCCAGAAAAATCTCCCCAAGGCAAGATAAGCACTTGAAGTAGCTAAACTTACATGACATAAGAAAATCATGTTAGCAGGAAATCCTCTACCCTCTCCATGCTCTGCCCCCCCCCCCCGGCCACTCCCTCATCGTGAAACTGTCAAAATCCAGAACCACTGCTCACATCCTCATTTATTCCTCTCTTTTCTCACTGGTGGAACCACCTTCACACTCTCTTTGATCTCTTTCTTTTCTCCTGGTCTTCAAGCCAGCTGTTCACCACCATCTCAGGCGGTGTTCACCACACCCATCCAAAGCCATGATCTTTTATACGCTGATTAAACCACCATACCACTCACAAAATTTGGCTTATGTATCCATTTTGTCCACCCTTTTCATTCTCCCCAAACCCTGATCCTTACCTGCATCCCTTGTTTGTCCATCTCCGTCTACCTTCTCTCTACGCCCTGCTATTGGCATTTCCCCTTTCTCTTGCTGTTTGCTTTGTTATGTTGTGTCCTGTGCTGTTCTGTGTCCTTGCTCTTCCACGAGCCTAAACCATGTCTAAAAAAAAAATGCAATGAGAGCAGGCCTGAACATTAACATCTTGTCCAGAATTGTGCGTAGAAGACTGATTGCAGTTGGTATCCATGGCAGAGTTGCAGCAAAGAAACCACTGCTGAGAACACAGAATAAGGTGAAAAGACTGAAATTCATAAGGCAACACCAAGATTCAGCAACTGAAAGATGAATTGGGTTCTCTGCTCTGATGAATCAACATTTGAAACTTTTGGATGAGACACCAGTTCGTTATGACACAATTTTGCAGCATCCTGTTAAACACAGGGGAGGCTGTTTGGGTTGTAACTTAGCTTTTTGTGTTGGGAAATTTGTTAAAATCAACAAGACACTAACAAAAGAGAAGTACAAGCAGATACTGCAGCACCATGTAGTTTCTCATGGAAATCATTTAATAGGAAAAGGATTTATTTTCAAACAAGATCATGATCCAAAAAGACACCTCCAATGGTAGTAAAACAGTATTTGGAGAACAAGGTTACAGCTGGTATGCTCCACATATGTGGCCACACCAGAGTGCGGACATAAGTTCCATCAAGGACATATAGGAACACCTGAAAGCAGAGATCAAGAGGAACCCAACTAACCTTTCAGAATTGTGGAATGTACTGAACGATATTTGGCATAATATCCCTGTATAAGTGCTTCAGTCGTTTAGAGGAATTGTGCATAAAATAGTGATGGCACTCAAGAAGGCAAAGGGCGGACACACAAAATAACAAAATTTTGGCTGATACCATAAAATGACACTGTTCTTGTTATTTACTTACGCACGTTGTTTCACGTGTATTTATAAAGGATGTTAATTTACAACAATAAACACATGAGACTGTTATCACTGATTATAATTTGATGAATTCAACCAAAAGTGTGAATATCATTGGAAAAACCCAAACTTTTGCACAGTACCACACACACGCACACACACGCGCACGCACGCACGCACGCATGCACACACACACACTAAATGAGCAATCCGGCTCAATTGGAGTCTGTGAAAAACTTAGAAATGCCCCTGCAAAATGCAGTGCCAGCTCCTATGCTGCAAACTACAGTATCAGTCAGCCGACATTAATGACCAGCCCACCCTTTGGGAAAATACATTATAGCAAAGATAATCAAGTGTACTTCAGCTCCAAGACCAACAAGATGCAACTTGGCCCAAGACCAAGACCAATAGACTGTTAAAGAAAGCTGATAAAACAAATACAGATGCAACTTGGCCCAAAAGCCAAGGCTCATTTTGGTATAAAAAACACGAGTCCTCGTCCACATGCTCAGAATGGATAGTCATAGTGTCACCGTTTGAGGACTTCTGTGGAGAGGACCCTTTTTTACATCGAAAAAGTAATAAAAAAATAAAATCATTCTAACAAAGCTCAGGACGTGTACTTTGGTACGAAGACCAAGTTATACAGTCCAACAAAGCTTGGCAAACTAAATTACACATGCACCCTGGCCCGAATGCCAATGCACATCGTCAAACAAACACCTACATCACAGCTCACAGGCCCAGAATGCATGTCATTCCATCAACATTGTCACTGAGGAAACCACTGAACAGAGTAAAGTCCCCATCAGGAGATAAGCTGGCAGGCTGTCCATTGAGGGTGAACAATCACCTTTTAGCTGGAATGGTGAATCCTGTTCCAACATCAGCACGTGCGACAAGGATCCTGCCCAACAATGGCGAGGACCAACAATGGGACATTTATCCTGTTTAGTTACCTGTTAATTGAAATCTTAGAATTACTAAATTACATCAAAGGGCAAGGTAAGCAGAATGATACTGTGATCGGTGGTGAGCATCTGACACTACTTTATGCAGTGGCAGTTGTGTGTTTTTCACAATATGGAGTGTGTGATGGAGAGTACGGTCGTACTCCATATCGAGGGATGTTAAGGGAAATATATATATATATATATATATATATATATATATATATATATATATATATATATATATATATATATATATATATATATATATGTAAAGCAGGATACGCTTACGCATTGGAAGCAATAATGGACCGTGCTTCCCCATTGTCTCAGGTCGCTCACCTGGATTTGTTTTTTCATTGATTTATCTTCGTTTTTATTTTTTTTTCATTACCTCTGCCACCGAAAGTGAAGGAGCTTATGTTTTCACCTCTCTCTCTCTCTCTCTCTCTCTCTCTCTCTCTCTCTCTCTCTCTCTCTCTCTCTCTCTCTCTCTGTTTGTTGGGTTGCCGAAATAGGTGACCCTTATTGTCAGTAATTCTGTCTGTTTGTTTGGATGTTTGTTCGTTTGTAATCAGCATAATTGGTAGTAAACGTGGGCGGATTTTGACCAAACTCGGGTGGTAGGTACATCTTATGACCTTGTGCTTTGGAAATTGTGATGGTTGCTAGGGACGCTTTGGTTCCCTAGCAACAACCGAAAAACCTTCAAAATCAGTACCGTTCACGCGAAATCAATTCCGAAAGCCATTATCCCACATAGGGTTATGAAATTTGGCACGAATGATCTAAAGGTGATGCTCTATCAAATATATTCCGGTTTTTGTGATATATGGAATACTTTACCCGCAGCGCCCCCTACAATTAGGGTATGCGCGAAAATTGGCGAAAATTGAAGGCCCCCTAGCGACCAGGTGAGTCCATCGATTCGAATGAAACTTTGCAGGTTCATGGTACTCAATGAGTACTACAACTTTGCCTCAGGACACATTGTCCGATTTCGTTTAGGTCAGGGGTCAAAGGTCAATTTGTGCAAAAATCGATAATATGCGAGAGCTGGAGGTGCCTTCGCGCCAAATGCTACTCCTCCTAGGGTTATGGTCGAATGGTCATGAAAATTCACACTAATCATGTGGAATACATTGTGCACAAACGATTGAGCCGGATTTTCGATTTAGATCATTGTTCACCCACAGCACCCCCTCGAACTTTGGGGATTTCCGATTTCAAACCGCATTTTCGGTACTTTTCATTCAAATTGATACCGAGTAGTTATCAGTAGATGGAACTGGATGAGATTTGATATGCATAATCTTAAGGTGATTCCCTATCCGATATATGACATCCATTTTGCTCTATATCTTATAGTTTCCATGCTCAGCGACCCATCGCCACCTACCGGCGTGTTTGTCTGTTTGTCTCTCTGTGTGCAAGATATCTTAAAAAGTTATGGACGGATCCAGATGAAATTTTGTGAACAGGTTGGGTGTGTGACATAAACGAACTGATTATATTTTAGTGAAGATCCGGATCAGGATCCGACTGCTGGAATTTTTAAAGTGATTCTTTACCACGGCGAGATCGGGTGAAAAATGATATAGAGCAAGATATCTCAAAAAGTTTTGGACGGATTCGGATGAAACTTAGTAGACACGTTGAGTGCATGACAATAAAGACTTGATTCAACTACGGTGAAGATCCAAATCCGAATTTTGATCCGATAATTTTTTAAATGGTTCCTCACCATTGAGAGATCGGGCTAAACAAATATATGAGCACGATATCTCAAAAAGTTGTGGACATATTCGGACGAAACTTGGTGGCAGGTTGGGTGTGTGACCATGACGAATTGACTCAATCTCGTATCCAGAATCTGGATCTGGATATGAGAATTGTTTAAATTTGAAAGTAATTCTTCACTATTGAGAGATTGGGTCAAAAACGACGATATAGGATGATATTTCAAAAATGTATTGAGCCTGATATGTTCTCATGGATCAGGCATTATATGGCTGAGGAATGCAATCTACCGAGTGCCCTTCTAGTTTACTTATATTTTCATTTGCAGATGCTTCTTTAGGTTCTGTGATTTTTTTTTCCTGGTGTGTTGGCTTCGATGTCCATCAGCATGTAAAATTTCAGCTTTCTACGTTCAGTTCAGTACCGAACTTCAATATTGGTGTGTCAGTGAATCAGTGGTGAGAACAAGCTTTATGTCTAATAAATATGAAGCTCTTTCTAACCAGTGACTGACTCACTCACTCACTCATTGGCTCACTGATATTAAAGATTGGTACCTTCCGGGTGACTTAGAAAGCTGAAATTTTGTGTGCTGATGGACATCAAAGTCAGTACACCGGAAAGATTCACTGAATCGTCGGACAGCACCCAGAAATGAAAATATAAATAAATGAAAAAAAAATGAAACAAATGCAGGTGAGTGACCTGAAACAATGTGGAAGCACGGTAATTTTGTATGCTGACGGACATCGAAGCCGATACACCAGAAAAAATCACAGAACCATCGGAAAGCATCTGGAAATGAAAATATAAATAAATGAAAAAAAAATAATGAAAATAAATTAATTAAAAAAATCAAATGCATGTGAGCGACCCGAGAAAATGGGGGTAGTACAGTTACATTGGTAGCCTTTCTTGGTTGCTTTATGCAGCCTCTTCAGCGAGAAGAGAATGGGAGGAGTCGATTTAGTTACATAATCCTAGTCTCCTGGGATTAGTTGATGAGATGAGAGCTGATTGGTTATTCCCTCCAATCACAGGTGAGAGATGTGGGTAGGTCTTTCTTTATAATGTATATGTTGACTGATTTTGACATTCGCACATGGTACATGCTTGGGAGCCTCTTTGGATTGCATTTCTGTCTGCGCTGTCGCTGATGATTCGCGAAAAAGTGATAAAACGGGTCCGGCAGCTGAGGGGGTGTGTAGCATTGGGATTCTCATGTGTGTACTATTTGTGAATGTCTTTACAGCTGCGGAGGAACTCTGGGAAGGGTTTGATATAGTAAAGGGCTTACCTTGGTCACCTTTCTAGGTTGCTTTATGCAGCTTCTTTTGCTAGAAGAGCATGGGAGGTGTTGATTTATATATATATATATATATATATATATATATATATATATATATATATATATATATATATATATATATACTGATATCAACAGCATATGATTGACAATGTTGATATCATATCAGTAATAGCCACTATCACTCCATTTTATAGTGTGTGTGTGTGTGTGTGTGTGTGTGTGTGTGTGTGTGTGTGTGTGTGTGTGTGTGTGTGTGAAGGCCAGTTTGAAGACCCTGAGGGAACATTTCTGGGCACCCACTCGCAGACAAATTGGTTCGAGCAGAAACCCATTTTCTTAACCTCCCAAATAGTTTCATTGACAGCCCAATTGCACAACTGGGTTGGCAATGGCAGCATAAAGGTATGCAACGTCACCTTATAATTTTGTATCTGGGGTTTAAATTTCCCACTCAGCTGTAAGTTGTCACCCTTTTGTTTTGCATTTATGGTAATGCATTAATAAGTGCACTGTCTATCTGCAGATGTTAAGTCGGAGGACACATTTGCCAGCGCTAGTTACGTGCTGGCCGGTGTTAAATATCCCATGGTGTCTTTGCTGAAATTTAAGAGAGTTATTGCCAACACCCTGGTCAAATTCCAGATTCATGCCTAAAAGTGCAGTCATAAAATGATGTGATCCTCTTGGACATCCTTTGACACAAGTTACATTATTTGCTATCTCAGAGTGTGATTGTTGTCTGATTCAGCATCTCATGCACTCTAAACAAATTCACGTTCGCAGGTTGTTGACATGCCACAAGTGAAAGCCCATCTTCAGCCACAAAAGGAAACCATGAATTGCACCAAAAAAGTAAACATGTGACATCACCTTGATTACAAACAAATAATCTAAAATAAGCACACAAAACACAGATTAATCAATAATCAACACTAATCACTAATTATAATGATATTGGCCAGCAACAGGAGAAAAAAGACAGGAGGGAAGAAATTGAATCAAGTGTCGGAGGAAGGATTAAGAAATAAGATAGGTCAGGCGTGGTAGAAAGGGCACGAAGAATGAGATCGGAGGAGGATTGAATACAGGGAAAAGCACTTTCGAGGAGAGATGACCAAGACTGCTTGCAAAGCTTGCGCAGCGGAGAAAGTTGAAACTTTGGCACAGTTGAAGCATGATGGGGGTATCAGCATTGTACAAAACGGTGCAGTCATCTCAGGAAGAAGAGCAGTTAAGGCAATGGAGGTACTCAAACAAAAACCTCAGTCGCAGCCCGGTCTCATCTAAATAATGCTGGACCCCTATGGGTGCCAAATCCAGGTGAGGGAAATGTGGCTCTATTGGCAGCATGTAAAATGATGCGGTCAAACCACAGACTTGTGAAGAGTGACAGAAGCATCATTAAACCAACACCGTCACTTTTAGTCTCGTCCATGACAAAGAGCAAGCCAGTATGTCCGCGGCTGCCAGAGGAACCAACACTGAAAACAAAATGCGACTCTTGTCCTTTCAATTATCTTCTCTGTCTTGATTGTACTGCTGTATCTGCCTCAGTGCTCAACCTTCAACACCTACGATTGAAAAATCTCTCCAACTCCATTGCCACTTTGACTGTATTTCTTCAACTCAGCTGCCAATTGTTGCCTGCACACCTATTAAATTGCATCTATCCTTGCTCCACACACAGTATCTGTGTAAATGAAGCTCCAAACCATAGTATAAAAGGCAGGTTAACGTCGACGTAGCAAGGAATATCAGGGAAAATAATAAGGTATCATTGGAGCATTAAAATTGGTGTAGGACTGATTAGAGACAGTAAAGAGAGAGTGGCATGATCGTGAGATGGGGGATGTTCCAAATGATTACATCAACATTTACAAAGCAAAGTTTGGGGATTATATCAAATCCATCACTGCCTTTACCGGTAGAAAACGTTAGACGTTTGGTAAGTGTAAAATAACGTTTGGTAATAAAACAAAATAAAACTCCAGGATAACACAGCTTGTATCGAATTATGACAGGAGAAATAGTACAGGATTGAAAGACAGCAAACGAGGTTCCAATATTTAAGAAAGGGGAAAATCAGAGAGCAGGAAATTGTTGGCCTGCAAGTATAACTTCTGTAGTAGGAAATGTATTCAAAACCATAATTATGGACTTTGTGAGACAGGATTGTGAAAGATTTAGTGTGATTAGGGATAGTCAGCATTTATGAAAGTGAAATAACATAGGATTAATATTTTTCTATTAATTAATATATTTGTATATTATACCATAGTCGGTGGTCTCATGGTTAGAGTGTCTGCTTTGAGATTGAGATTGCGAGGTTTGTGCTTCAAACCCTGTCCAAGTCATACTGAAGACTTTAATAGTGTGTGCTGCTTCCTTGCTTGATGCTCAGCATTAAAAAGGATAGAGCACAGACAAACAACACAAAAATCACCAGTATAACCCTTACCAAAAAACTGCTTTGGTAGTAACAACACTCTTTAACGAGTATGGTACATGAAATAAAATCAAAAATATATTATATCAAGAAATCTATACAGCACTGTCAGACCGAGACGTGCACAGACCCTGTGTATTTGCGGCTGAGTGTATGTGATGTGACCTGATACTACATTTGTGGAACTGTGCGTGGTGTTTTCGTGTTTTCGCAGTTTTTCGTGGACATATTCACGTTTTTTTCAGGTTTTCGCAGTTTTTTGTGGGCATATTCACGTTTTTGTTTTTCAGGTTTTCACGGACATATTCACGTTTTTGTTTTTCAGGTTTCACGGACATATTCACGTTTTTTCAAGTTTTCGCAGTTTTTTTTGTGGGCATATTCATGTTGTTTTTTTTCAGGTTTTCACGGGCATATTCACGTTTTTCTTTTTCAGGTTTTCACGGGCATATTCACGTTTTTTTCAGGTTTTCACAGTTTTTTCGTGGGCATATTCAAGTTTATGATTTTCAGGTTTTCACAGGCATATTCACCTTTTATTATTTTTTTTCAGATTT
Source organism: Eptatretus burgeri (assembly GCF_056783735.1). Lineage (NCBI taxonomy): Eukaryota > Metazoa > Chordata > Myxini > Myxiniformes > Myxinidae > Eptatretus > Eptatretus burgeri. Next base: position 89,867,175 of record NC_140962.1, on the reverse strand, counting down.
TCGCAGTTTTCCATGGGCATATTCACGTTTTTGTTTTTCAGGTTTCATCGGCATATTCACGTTTTTTTCAGGTTTTCACAGTTTTTCGTGGGCATATTCACGTTTTTTTCAGATTTTCACGGGCATATTCACGTTTTTTTTTTCAGATTTTCACGGGCATATTCAAGTTTATGTTTTTCAGGTTTCACGGGCATATTCACCTTTTATTATTTTTTTTTCAGATTTTCGCAGTTTTCCATCGGCATATTCACGTTTTTTTTTCAGATTTTGGAGTTTTTCACGGGCATATTCACGTTTTTTTCAGGTTTTCACAGTTTTTTCGTGGGCATATTCAAGTTTATGATTTTCAGGTTTTCACGGGCATATTCACCTTTTATTATTTTTTTTTCAGATTTTCGCAGTTTTCCATGGGCATATTCACGTTTTTGTTTTTCAGGTTTCATCGGCATATTCACGTTTTTTTCAGGTTTTCACAGTTTTTCGTGGGCATATTCACGTTTTTTTCAGATTTTCACGGGCATATTCACGTTTTTTTTCAGATTTTCACGGGCATATTCAAGTTTATGTTTTTCAGGTTTCACGGGCATATTCACCTTTTATTATTTTTTTCAGATTTTCGCAGTTTTCCATCGGCATATTCACGTTTTTTTTTCAGATTTTGCAGTTTTTCACGGGCATATTCACGTTTTTCTTTTTCAGGTTTTCACGGGCATATTCACGTTTTTTTCAGGTTTTCACAGTTTTTCATGGGCATATTCAAGTTTATGATTTTCAGGTTTTCACGGGCATATTCACCTTTTCTTATTTTTTTTCAGATTTTCGCAGTTTTCCATGGGCATATTCACGTTTTTGTTTTTCAGGTTTCATCGGCATATTCACGTTTTTTTCAGGTTTTCACAGTTTTTCGTGGGCATATTCACGTTTTTTTCAGATTTTCACGGGCATATTCACGGTTTTTTTTTCAGATTTTCACGGGCATATTCAAGTTTATGTTTTTCAGGTTTCACGGGCATATTCACCTTTTATTATTTTTTTCAGATTTTCGCAGTTTTCCATCGGCATATTCACGTTTTTTTCAGGTTTTCACAGTTTTCCATCGGCATATTCACGTTTTTTTTCAGATTTTGCAGTTTTTCACGGGCATATTCACATTTTTTTTTCAAGTTTTCGCAGTTTTTCGTGGGAGTATTCATGGTTTTTTTTACTTTTTTTCACAGGATTTTTGATTTTCCCTGATGAATCATGAACTGCAGGGAACCTATCCCATTATTCCCATTGAAACAATGCCCCAGTATTCATGGATTAGACATTCAGGGTTTTTACCAGGAACGTATCTCCTGCAAATAGAGAGGTCTGACTGCAATGAAAGCACCGTTTGTCTGTCTGACACCATTTTTCTCAGAGAAGGCTGAACGGATCAGCGTCAAACTTTCAGTTTCATCCGTGAGTACTGGGGAGCGCTTTAAGCAAAAAAAATGTTTTTTTTTAAAAAAATTATGAACAAAAAAAGTTGGATGTTTTTTTTTTCGTTCTATAGTGCCTAAGCCTTTGTAGCTTCGTGAAATGCAACATTAAAATTTAAAAAAAACCACAAAAAAACAGACAGAGCAATACGGGGCAATGGCCGGGTACTCCTAAATAAACTTAGCTTGTACTAAATAAACCATCCCACCCTATTATCTATAATAATAATAAGTGTGTGTGTGTGTGTGTGTGTGTGTGTGTGTGTGCCTCCTCTATAACTCCAAACCCATGAAACTTTACAGCCTAAAACTTTGCATACAAAGGAAGGGAACTCCAAGGAAGTGCAAGAGTGAAAATTGTGTTTGGGTTAATTAAAACACACCTTTTGAAGATAATTAACGGCCTTATTTAATTATATCCATTATCATGCACATCCTGATACATCTTGACTTGGAAGAGGCCACAACGATTTCTTAACGATAAAGTTTTATTTTTTTAACTTTCCTCACTCATCATTGAATGCCTCATCCACATGCCTACAAATCAATGGGTGCATTGCAATGCTTATAAATGTCCGGAGATGCTAGCATTTGTGGCTTTATTTCATTTCTGCACATGCCATAACCATGAGAATCTCTTAAACAAAGCCAGATTACAACAAGGACAAATGTGTCCAAGAGCCGCGTCCTCAAGGTTTTGTCTTCACCAGAAGAAGTAGAACAAGAAGAGAAAGAAGAAGAAGAAAAAACAATAACAACTTCCTTTATTTCGTCACGTGCCTTGATTGAGCCAATAGCGACACCCGTCATGGACGATTGTCGTTCATGACGAGAAAATAATGTATTTACGAAATTACAATACATTAAATGGAATAATCTTTAAATAGTAACGTGAACTTTTCGAAACTTTAAAGCAAATGTCCGAATATATTTAAAAGTTGATGATAGATGCTCTCAAAAGGCACCCTCAATGCGAGGATGTGTACAGGTGTTTAGTATTTAAGGAGATCCGGATCCTGTATATAAAAGAGCTGAGTGCTAAAGGTTTAAGAAGAAGAAGAAGAAGAAGAAGAAGAAGAAGAAGAAGAAGAAGAAGAAGAAGAAGAAGAAGAAGAAGAAGACGAAGAAGACGACGACCGAGCTCTCTTTGAGCCACGTTCGCTACGCAAGATGCGGCGAAAAATTAAACTTCAGAATTGAAGTTCGCAGCCGTTCTGAGAGCTAAAAAAGGGTTTCATACCATCCAATCCAATGAATACAATATAATCCATCCCCCTATATCAATACAATATATAATCCATCTCACCTCATTAATGCAACATAATCCATCCCACCCCATCAATACAATATAATCCATCCCAATTTATTAATACAATATAATCCATCCCACCCGATTAATACAATGTAATCCATCCCACCCTATTAATACAATGTAATCCACCCCACCCTATTAATACAATATAAACCATCCCACCCTATTAATACAATGTAATCCATCCCACCCTATTAATACAATATAATCCATCCCACCCAATCAATACAATATAATCCATCCCACCCTATTAATACAATATAATCCATCCCACCCTATTAATACAATATAATCCATCCCACCCAATCAATACAATATAATCCATCGCACCCTATTAATACAATATAATCCATCCCACCCAATCAATACAATATAATCCATCCCACCCTATTAATACAATATAATCCATCCCACCCTATTAATACAATATAATCCATCCCACCCAATCAATACAATATAATCCATCCCACCCTATTAATACAATATAATCCATCCCACCGAATGAATACAATATAATCCATCCCACCCTATCAATACAATATAATCCATCCCACCCTATCAATACAATATAATCCATCCCATCCTATTAATACAATATAATTCATCCCACCCTATTAATACAATATAATCCATCCCACCGAATGAATACAATATAATCCATCCCATCCTATTAATACAATATAATTCATCCCACCCTATTAATACAATATAATCCATCCCACCCTATTAATACAATATAATCCATCCCACCCTATTCTTGTAAACCCAATTCCTTAGTGGATGTAGCGAAGTGTTTTAAGTCCTTCATAAAAATAGAAGAAAAATAAATTTCTTCAAAATGCCAACAGGATTAGAAGAGCACCGTATAACGCCAGGTACTCCTGCTTGCTCATAAAAATTTAGAATGAAATCGTTAATTAAAATCATGATAAATCATTTAAAATTATTTAATTATTTAGAAAACTATAACAGGCAAGGAGTTCAGCAATTCCTGCAACTTTGAGCATAAACATCCTCGGCTCATACCACAAACAGGGGACAATGAACCTGATGCACCGTTTCGCCACAACAACCAACTGCTAACAGCCACAATTTTTATTTCCACTGCTTTGATGCTAAGAGATGGAAAGGAAGACCTCAGTGAGTTTGCGAATAAAGCATCAGACCCTAGAGAATCATTCTTCATGTTCTCCAAAACGCACCGGTGACACTGGGTGTTTTACAAATCAGGAAAAACCTAAATACATAACCAACTTTTTTCCTTTCCTCCACTATTAATACAGCAGGACGTTGATTTGTGAAACTGGCTGCGGTGCCATACAGAGAGCAATTTAGCGCTATTGAAATTATTCGATATTACATTGTTGCACAAATTTACCGGAAGGCAGTGCTCACTTCATGGCATTTTGAACACGCTGTAAATGACGAATGTGAAGATTTATGGTTGTGGCACAGCAGTGCAACCACTCGCTTGGAGCCTCGGGCTTTTCAAGTCTCCCGCATGAGGGCAACGAGAAACCAATGACATGTTAGGTCGGCCATCGGTTGTGCAAATAATTGTTTTTTCTAACAATATTGGCATTACTCTCATAATCGCCATCGTGATATTTGACTCCACATCCTTTTGGTCGTGGATATAATTTTGCCATGATGGAAAAAAAGACATGATCACTGCTCAATTTCCTGATGAACTAAATTTAAGAATTTCCAGCTGTGTGTCTGTGTCTGTGTGTGAGATAGGTATACAATATATATATATATATATATATATATATATATATATATATCATATAAATATTTTCTTTCAAGTGTTTGTTTGCTATCCTTACATGGCCAAACCTTAGCACCTGGAGGTCCAAGATTTTGGGTGCAGGTATTTCACAATCTGGGCAAGGCTTTGAGCTACCGCATGTTGTCTCTGACATCTGTTTTGAGGACACCAAAGGCCGCAATAAAGTGTATATTGGGATGTGGTCCCTGACCAAGGAATGGGGTTGGAGATCATTTACTCAGGTGAAAATTCAGGCAAAAGGTAACCACCATGTGGCCAATAACCCCAAATAAGCTTCTCAACGTCCAACATGTCACGAAACCTCACCCAGCCCAGGAAAATCGCAACCAGCCTGAGCAGCACCAGGTATCCAACTATGGGCAATGCCATTTAGCCACTGCATATATATATATATATATATATATATATATATATATATATATATATATATATATATATATATATATATATACACATACATATATGATCCATGTATGAGTAGTTAGCCCATCTTGATGTGATTAAGTCAGGAAACATAGCTGAAAAATTGTCTGTTTAATTGTGCACCATATGGAGGGTGATGTGTTGTCATTAATAGGGTTTAAGGTAAGGAATCATACATATAACCTCTTGTATGTCCCACCAGATGAGGTATCGAGATGAGGCCCTGGTGGAACAGAGAGAAGGGCTGAGCTTGGATCACCACCCGAGAAGGGTGGAGCTTTTCATCACCTCCCAAGAGGCAGAGTTATGGGTGCCTCGGAAGGGGTGGAGTTCGTCTTTCCTGAGGGACAGTGTTTTCGTTGCCATAAGAGGGCAGAGATAGAGACCTCTCATGAGAGCTAAGAGTTTTTGAATGTCTCTGAGGACAGTGGAGATTACACCAAGAGGTTGAGAGCAGTTGGTGTATGACCTCAAGGAGGAACCTGCCTTTTTACCATGGTCCTGCCTCTGTCTGCCTTCCTGCCTTCTCATGGCCCTGCTCGATAGTCTGCTCCCAATTTTGTCATGCCTGCTGCTTGTTCCTCTCCATGCCCGTGTGCTTTGTCATCCTGTCTGTGGACCTGCTCCTCCTCATCCACCAGCAGAGCTAATGTCTCATCCAGTTTTTCTCTTCCCCCATCTCTGTATATGATTGAATCAGGTGTATGGTGCCATTGGTTCCATCATCTCATCTATATATTACTAAAACTCTCATCTTGTATACATGTATGAATGTATGTATGTTCCCGAAATACAGCCAAAACAGTACACGATAGCACAAAAAATTTCGGCCCACCTTACTCACCGTTCTCATGCGGTGTGCAGTATCAAGTTTTGTTCAAATCGGGCAACGAAAAAATTATTTAAAAATCAATTCCTGATTCAGTCAAGTACTCTTCGGGAGTATTTGATCATTGCAAACAACCTGAACGGTCTAGTTCGCTGGAGCTATCTTTTTATTTATTTATTTATTGTTTTAAATGTTTTTTTTTTATCAACCACTGTCACAACGGGAATCCAACGGGTTCACGGGTCATCTAGTTGTATATAAATATTTATTTATCAATTCCGTGTTCCCCCTTTCTTCCCCACCTCAACCCGTTGTCATCTGCACAGTTGCAATCATCATCCCCTGTTATTTGTACGGGAAATAAACCCATTGGTTTTGAAACAGATAAGAGCCTCATGTCCTTCTTGCAATTTCTGCACGTGCGAAGCCGCCATTGTCCGAGCGTAGTCTAAGGAAGTAAAAGTCAGTTCAGTCCATCTGTCCAGCGTCGGTCTTAATCAGTGTGCGCATGACAATATATATGCTCAAATTACACCCCCCCTCCCCTCAACCCACGATTGTCATCTCCTTGTAGGATTGGTGGCTGAGTAAGGTTTTTGACACAACTCTTTCACAAACAGACTGACAACCCCTGATACTCAACTGGATACTTGGCCTCAAATGTAAGCTTTATGCTCACCTACTTTTAATTTTGGTTATTTTCTTTTTTTTTTGTAAAAAATAAAATTAGTTGGCTGACTGATATGTAACCTTGTTTCAGGAGGAGAGCAACTAAAAGAGCAAAACAGAAATCAAAGTCCTTAATTTTAACCAACTCAGCATGGTCACAAATAAACGATTTGGCAATATGTCATCCTGACGAGCCAATAGTAAGGTAGAAATCGGGATCAGCGGCTTTGTCTTCATTTATTTATGACCATAAATTACCATCATCAAAGACCTGAGTGTCACACTGATGCTATCCGAGCTTGGAGGTGATGTGTTGGTGTAAATTATGCATATGACGTCCACATCATGCCGTATTCAGGGTCAGAGTTGCTCTTCTTGTTTAATTTATCCCTCCTGACTGCAACCTCACCTTGTAACTGGTGATGAGCAGGGTAGAGACAATGTGTTTGTTTTTTTGGAGACTTTGTTGAGGCTCATATAGGAGCTAACACGCAGAACATATAACAAAGGGAGAAGGAAACAAGATGGGCTGGAGAGAGAAGCACAACAACAGTTGGGAACAGAAACATTAGGAGATCTGTGGAAGAGAGAGGGATTGGAGCGGGGTCGATGGGGTAAACAAGGTGGACACTACAGGAACTTTCAGGATGGAAAACGGAATATGAAGAAGGTGGGTTTGGGGTGGATTAATGGGGGTAGAAAACATCAAAGTTTTGTATGGGGGAAGATATGAGATGGTGGTGAACATCTGTTTTGAAGAGCTGGAGGGGAAGAGAGTGTGGGAGTTTGTTCCAGAGGCAGGAGGAAAACGAGGAATGAAGGAGAGAAGGTGAGCAGTGATTTTTGATTTTTGCAGTTTCACCAGAAGGGAGTTACTGGCGGACCTTGAGCGCCCTGAAGAAGTAGTGGGGGGACAGAGCACAGAGAGAAGGGGGGGGGCAAGGCCAGAGAGAAGTGGGTAGAAAACAGAAAGACCACCGACCTGCCTGATCTGCAATGATGCAACCAGTGTTTGTGTGGCAGACGACGCTTGTTGCTGATGGGTCATGCAGTACTTGCTGTTATGGGACTCGACGTGTGCCTTGCTACCTCATCAAGTTCATGGGTTAAAATAAATAAATGTATACAGTGTATAGATGCAGTATACTGATTCTGATTTACCATACTCTTTACAAAGCATCGGTGCTGATGAAGCAGTTTCATGCCATTGCCTTCCCGGGTATATATTATATATTTTCTCGGGTCTTGGTTGGGGGGGGGGGTGGGGAACTGGCACTCAGCAACGAAATTACTTCTTTCCAAGGATGATGATGATAATGAAATAAAAATGCTGAATTTGAATGTCACACATTCAGTTATCCACCATCATTAACCCTCCCCAGGCCCACCAATTTCTGGGTTTCCAGGTTATTGGGTCTATTCTTGTACCTCATTTCCCCATTTTTGTTCCATTTTATAATATACAGATAAAGTTTGATGTTAGCTTAATGGTAAAAGTGGCTAGCTTAAGATCTTCGGGTTTGAGCCCTTGTCAGCCGTTAAATACCACTAGGTGGGTTGACTCAGGCTGTCATCCCTCTGAGGTCAGAAACATGAGTACCAGCTTACTGGAAGCAGGGCGCATGCAGCAGTAGCACCGCCATGCGCCCAGAAATGATGCAACCAGCAGCTAGGCTGCATACCAAATTTAAAAAAAATATATATATATATATGCAGTTGAGGCTCATGGAGGAGCCAGAACAGAGCGAGAAGGACAAAATACTGTCGACAGATACTTCGAAGATAAGGGATGTGAGGAAGAATGAGGACGACGGGGGACACAGGGTGTGGGCAAGATGGATACAGAAGCAAACTATCAGGAAGGAAAATAGGAAAGTTGAAATGAGGTAGTTTGGGGAGGTTTCATGGGGGTAGGAAAGACCATGGTTTTGTATGGGGGGGGGGAGTGATCTGAGATGCTGATGAAGAGCTGTCTCGACAACCTGGAGGTAAAGATGAGATTGAAGAAAGTGTGGAAGTTGATTCCACAGGCGGGAAAAAAGCAGCAATGAATGAGTAGAAATTTCTCCTTCTTCCTCAGTTTTCCCTTTCACCGCTATGATTGAGAGTTTGCGTCTATAATCCAGCTCGATCACACCCTTTGTCTTCCCCCAACTCCTCCACCACCATGCTCTCATTCTTCCCCATGTTCTTTCCTCCTGGAAGTCTTTGCCACGACTTTGTATACAAAAAATGAAAACATTCTCGCAAACATTATCATGTAGTGCAGTGGTACTCCATACAGAGGGATGATATGGGGATAAAAGATGGACGCCCATTCAAATGTGGACACAATTATATACCCATAAACTCCTTTAAATGAAGTAAGAGTTGAGGCCGAGTTTTCTTTTGTCCTGAACAGAAGATTTTTTTCGAGCGACAATGACTCATTGATGTAAAAACCTGAGTAAACGACAGAATAGCCACATCGTCATCATGGAGCGTGGATTTGAAATTGGAGGCATTCTGTTGACACGAAACCTGAGTTGGGAAACACTCGGACCTTGTTCTCTGTATCCAGGCCATCCTTTTTTTTTTCTTTTTTTTTTCATTTTTGGAAGCAATCTCACACAAGGGTATTCTGCCGAAATTAATTTTGATGCCAAGTCTGGAATTTTTTTTTTCTTTTTCACAGCAGTCAGTCTGAAACCCTGATGCAGTAATTTTAATTGTGTTGTAAAACAACATGGTCTGCAAGGCCTAAACTACTGCAGAAGTCCAATTATGGATTAATGGCTGATTCGTACTTTGGAACTAACTGCTGAGAATTAAAGGAGACAGCCACTGAAACAATAGTTCAGGCCGACTATCGATCAACTGCGTTAATAATGCCACCATTAAATGTGGTCGGCAGCGGGTTCAAAGCGACGAGACGTGATATGCTAAAAGTCAGCACACAAACTAATGAGATTCCACTTTCTCAGGGTTCAAAATATATTTTGCAGCAGAATAGATCCAATCAGCAGGAATCTTTGGCAATTTATTTGGAGCGCTCTCGCCTCTCGCCCACCGCGAGGGTAGATCCGTGCCTCTGCCTCCAACTGAAGGACGGACGAGGAGGCACTGCAGGTCAGGATGCTAATAAGTTGGCAAATTACCACATTAATTACAAGAACAAAAAGCACTAATGAACTATTTTCACCTCAATTACCTAACACTTTGTTAGTGCCCTTCATGGAACTTTCCCTGATGAATTGTCACTCAGAGACTCGGCTCAAACGCACCCCCTCGCTCCTGTCGCCCTTTCCCTAAATCATCCATCTTATTATGCTGAAGTCGCTCCTGCTGCGGTGGGATTTGGTAATTCACGTTGCCGGTGGCAGGCGACCATTACCTGTTACAGTCGGAGCTGCCACGGTTCGACGGTGTTGCCGAACCGTGCAGATACGACGTTTAAAGCACCATTGGCCTCTCAATCGCCTGGAAAATGAAACTACCACCGAGGAAGAGAAAATCCTCTTGAATCTATGTCTCGGCTTAGAGCGTGGGCCTAGCAGGTTTCAAATTGACTGGAGTCGACCGAAGCTCAAATTCAGAGATTCTTTTCAACTTGAACATAGTGACTGGAAGCTAATCTCCCACGAAGCGCTTTTTCAAGAAAAAAAAAACACTTAACGTGGCTTAGCACGAGTCGCAGGGCGAGAACCAGTCCTTTCGATCCACAAGCCAGGCGTCCGAGGCTACTTTGTTTTTGTGGATGTTTACGGCTCGCTTCGGCCTGCGGTGGGATGCAAGTCTCTGTCATCAAAGTCATTACTCCAGTTGAACCTGTGAGTTGCCAGACACAGCATCTGTTTTACGCACGAAAAGCTTATTACCACTGGGTCAATAACCTCTTCCTGCCACTGATAAACAAAGGATTTTCACCAGTTCATGTACGTTCTTGTGCTCCCTAATTCCAAGGTAAGGCCGTTCAACAAATTTATGGATTCCGAAGGTTTTGTGGTGTGTCAAAAGTACGACGAGGGTAGGCCGAAGGGGAGAGGAGAGGAATTGTGGTTCGGCGAGGGTCGCCATAGCAACTTTGTCAGTATGAATGGATTACACCGACCCATGATTGACACGCTAACAATGCAATTAGTCTGGGAAATTAAAAAATCTGAAAAGATTAGCAAACAGCTCACAGCTTATGGTCACATTATTAAACAAAATAGATAAGGTCCGTAATGACTTGGCACTGTCTGATTGACTGGATTACGGGCTGACCTTCCCTCCAAAGTGGCAATCACAGCAGGAAAATCACAAAGAGAAACAGTTCTGCTTTGGGCCCAGGAATTGCTGCCACAACAAATGTCACAGGAAACGGCGTGACCGTGCCGAACATGTTGCCTGACTGCAAATCTCTGCAACCCATTGGTGTTGGATGACACTTTCCTTTTATTTAAAGGGATAGGAAGGAGAAAAACCTCCACGTACCAGCACCATGAAACAAGAGCCAAAAAAAAATAAAAAATGGCAGCATCCATTGTTTAGATGCACCTGCAAACGTTCATACGAACAAGCAGTGTTGGCTAATTTGAAAGCGAGGACTTGCTGATGAACGGTTTGGTTTCACAGTTGGAAGAAGAACACAGTGCTGGGGTTGTTTTTGGTGATTGAGAAGTGCTTACGAATGTCGCATCCCACAATGCATTCAATTACAAGGAACTTTTTCGCAGGAGGAGGCCATTAGGCCTATCAAGCCTGTGCAGTGGTTGCCAACCTCTGCTTGTTTTTTCCACGCTGTATCCTTGTAAATGCTGAGCACCGAGCAAGGAAGCAGCACGTTCCATTTTATAAAGTCTTTGGTATGTCTTGGTTGGGTTCTTCCGACCTCCCAGACTCAGAGCAGACACTTTCACCATTACGTCTGTTTAAAAAAAACTATATTGTGTTTTTCAACTAGACCAAAGCGCCCGACAGCAAGTCTCATGAGGTTTTGTGTCGTGGAGGCTGCGGGTGGGAGGGAGGGTAATGGTGACCCTTTGTGCAGAGAAACATCTCGTATGGATTATACTACAAGGGTTATATGATGCGATGAAAGACTGGGGTTATGTATGGAGAAAAGAGGAGAAAAAAATTCGATTAAAAGGGAGTCTGGCAAGTCTGTGCCACATCACGATTACTATTCAGCATTATTGAAGAGATGTGGATGCGAAGTGTCAACGCAAGACTGAGACAAAAAATGGGAGTCAAGTTAGGAGGAAGGACGATATTCACTTCGGTGACGATGTGTTCCTGTTCAACCGGCGAAGCAATCGAAGTGCTCCAATAATTGAGAGTTCAGGAGAATGAGGAAAATGGGACCGTGGCTGAATGCGTAGAAGACCAAGACAATGATGGTGGTGCAGGCAGATGGTGATGTGCACGAGAAAGGAACAAAGCTACAAAAGATTAACACATTTGAGTATCTTTGCAGCCTGATGGATGAGTGTATCCCAATAGCTTGGGTGACACGAGGATGAGAATTTGAAAGGGTAGGACAGTGATGAGAGAATGAACAAAAGTGTGGCTGTCTCGGCTCATCAGTCGGCAGTTAAACAGTCGTTTAGTGAACACTCTTGTCTCAGACATGATATTATATGGCCGTGTGGTGGGAACATTGCAAAATGGTCATGATAAATGAATCACTGCATTCATAGTAAGGAGCTTGAGAAAAATGTTGATAGTGAGTTGGATGGACGATTGCTGCAAGACTACACAGCAGGCAAAGCAGGTTAAAATGAGAAAGTACGGGCAAAGGTTGCAGAGGATTGAGGAACAGCTGATCCTGAACGTTTCGGAGGGGACTGCTGAAGACTGAAGGATTTTGCCAGGATGAGCGAAGTCAACAAGGATCGCAAGCCTATGTGAATGGAGTGACCATTGAAGAAAGACAATCGTCAAGGATAACAAAGGAAGACAGGCGTGGAAGCATATCGTAGCTACGATCGAAAAAAAAAAAGGTTGTGCCGATCATAAGACGAAGAAAATGATTTATTTCTAGTTTTAATATAATTCCAACACCAAATCAAGTAGAATCCACAGGCAAAAAAAAAAAAATAGTGCGTCAAAATGATGGATTCGTTAACAGATTGTGTTTCGTGTAAGAAAAAAATAACTAAAACCAAGACAGCACCATATGCGCTACCTTGTGTCATCCAAAGGCTGCCAGGAATTTTTTCTGAAATATAATTTTCTAAAAAAGGTGAAAAAGGGTAGAAAAACTCTGAATTATTATTTCATTATCCAACTGGAGAGTTCATAGAACACCTGACAACGCACAGTCTTGAGATGTATATTTCTCACTGAACAAACAGATACTTTGGATGAAATTATCTCTGTCGTTGCATCGCTCAGCGCCGCCATTTTTGTCTGAATCTTGCTGTTATCTTGACAGCTGGTCGAGACAGCCCAAGTACTACTGAATTGAAGGTTTTTGGAAGTGCAAACAAGGCATTTTGTGTTCTACACTGTTGAAATATATATCTATAATTCCAGCAATCTGTGTGTGTGTGTGTGTCTGTCTGTCTGTGACCGCTGTTTTTCAACAACCAATGCTCTGATCTAATTGAAACTTGCCAGGTATATTGCTGGGGCCCTGTGGATGTGCCTTTTCAAGGTTTGATATTAATCGGACGAGTGGTTCTCAAGTTATGGCCATTAATTTACCAAACCAATGACAGGACACGGTACTATGACGTCACAATTGACGTCACAATTCTTCTTCTTCGTTTGATTTTTTTTTTTTTTTGCATGTACGGCCACGCACGTACGGACACGCACCTACGGGCATGCGCTGGTATAATTCAAATGAAATAAAATAAATGTTTTAAAGGCTCTCGAAAAAAAATCATTGATTCGGAAGTGCTGTATACCGCCACTGATGTACCGTCTTTTACACCACCTTATTTAACACGTTAAATTACTTATTCGTGCCTGTTGTTTGTGTTCTTCATGACTTCCATAAAAACAGTAAATTTCCTGTTTGGAATGATTTTCGATTTTGTTCGACTGCCAGGCCGAAGCAATTGCTACACCGCGAGTGTGCACGCGCGCTCAGGATGAGTGTCCGTACAAACTGCCAAATTCAGAGTCAAAGTACTGCTAAACTGCAAGTTCGCGTTTCCATTAGTGTCCCAATTCGTGTTCTACATTGCTAAAAATATATAATTCAATTGAAATGAAACAATTCTTCGATCACAGATCGACGTCTGTCGGACAGACAGAGTGAACCAACTGCTTAACCCCGATTTGTACGTGTTCAAAAATGGTGTGATAGCAATTTCCAAAATGACGATCAATCTTCTGTCATCTTGGTTTTACACAACAGGGAGACGGTGAGAAGCAAGACAAACGAAAAATGTTTAAACAGTTGTATTGGCATTTGTTGCACAACGGAACCTGAGAATATCGCCAATGTCCTATCTCTTCTCTCTTCCTCGTCCCACGGCCTGTTAGATGCCTCCATAAGATGTCTGTACATACAGATAACGACTGGGCACCTGAGAACAGTTGGATCCCACGATATTTCCCTGTTTAACGAAGATCCTGTTACATGGTGTTCGGTGTGGTCAGAGAACTCGACCGATTGTCAGACATGTAGACATTTCTCTCGGATCTGTGGCCAATATTATCGTAGCACTGCTGTGAGAATACGACGTGGATAGAAGGCTTCCAACAGTGCACTACACAACAAGAACATGACCTTACTCATCACATCTGCACTTGCCATCAAGATTATTTTACTGACATTGGCAATACATCAGAGATTGTCCAAATAACGATCCAACGTTATCTCCGCCGTATTGGTGGCCGATGCACTTGCTGCACCAGCGGTGAGTCCAGGTTTCGGATATTTATATCTGATGGTTTCAAATGGGTTTTAAGAAGACCCAACAGAAGAACTTCCATGAAATGGCCTCCTCCTGTATCCAAGTTCCTTGTGTATTTCCTTTTATATCCTTCTTCCTCTTTTTCTTCTGCGGCACATGTCTACATGTAGCATCATTTGCTGGGGGGAAGACTTGTGTTGCTTATGCCATGCACCCAGCAGGTGAAAGCAGTAATTTGTTCAGTGTTCTGGCGATAGCTCACCTACTCTCCCATAAAGGACACCATAGGATCTTTAGTGTCGACCAACTAATGCTGGCAGGTGGGACGTCCAGTTTCACATCCATCCGGGAGACTGCGCACATATTGATGAATCGCCCTGCCAGCGAAACGACAGGATGACACTTTGTGGATGGTTCCAGATTTGAACCCAGGCTAGACAGCTCCTCAGAAGCGAGTGTCCATACCTCTAATCTCTCCTGCAAGCCCCTTATATATCCTATGAGCATGTTTTGAGGCAAGTGTGTTATGAGCAGCGATTTGGGATGAGAAAAATACAAGCCTATTGTTTGTTGAAGGATGCCTCATTTGTTCTGGTGTGGGTGAATTGCTATTTTAAGAAAGCATCTTCTGCCATTGTATCAAGAAGGTATATTGTGATCCGATGGCCTGATTATTCTTGAGAAGGGTGGCGCGATACGCCAAGCCTCTTTCACCGCTTGTTTGATAACACTCTGAAATAAAAGGAAACAATGTATTCAACTTCTTCGATGGTTTCCCTATAGCCTCGATATTAATCTCGTTGAGCATCTGCGGGGGGGGCCTCTCGAACATCAGCTTTGAGAAACCCACCCAGGTCCTGCCAATGATATGGAATGAAAGGAAACTCTCACATTGATATGGGGGTAACCGAACTAGACTGTGATACAAAATGTCATCGATTCGAAGCAATCTTGGTGGTGTAATGGTCACAAAGTCTGCTCTGAGTCTGGGAGGTTGGTGGTTCAAATCCCAACAGAGTCTAACAAAAGACTTAAAAAGGTATGTGCTACTTCCTTGCTTTACATTCAGCATTTAAAAAGGATAAGACTATGGGCAATCCCCAAAGGGTGCTGCATCAATGGCATGGCTGTGCCTCAATAATGACACAAACAGTGGCTGCATTCGAAATGGAATGCCAATCCAATATACTTTCACTTATAATATAACAATAATGGGCTGGCAGCCTGAGTTCTAACTCTGCCCAGTCTTAAACTACCATCCTGGTGTTTCCCAGGTAGGGTGATTCATCAAAGTGTGTGCCATTCCTTGGATGGGGGTTAAACTGAGTGTCCCATCTGCCGGCATTAGTTGGTGGAGGTTAAAGATCCCACCTTGTCTGACGCCAAGAGTAGGTGAGCTATTGCTAGCTCCTTGGTCAAATTCCAAAATTCCTGACCTGACTACCATGGGGAAGTTAGGGCTGCTTTGCCAGCACTGAGTCTGCCTTTCGGCAGAGTGCCAGTTCATCAGTTAATAATCATGATAATATTAATTATTACAGATGGTACAATATTGCCGAGTTTGTTGTTTATAACCAAACCAACCAGTGATAAGAAATGAGCAAGTAAACAAAAAATGGGGGGGGGGGGGGGAGGAAGGTGAAAATAAACAGTCCTACTCGCAAGAGCAAAGAAATCACATCATGATGTCAGTAATGCATGATCGAAATTTATAAGGATTGCTTTCCCCAATCACATCAATGAATCCAAATTAAACTTACACTCAATAACCATACCTCTCCCCAACTACCAACACAACTAGACTCACTAATCGATTGCATTCACCTCTTATGTTCGCAACACTACGTTGTCCTTGCAAATTGCTTTTGGTCCTTCAAAACTCGACATGAATAATAAAACTTTTACCCTTTGGTGCCAACTTATGGCCACAAAAAATAATTGTTCCATAAAAGATGAAAAAGAGTAAACATTTGTGTACTGCCACCATCGAAAAGGTATTGCAATTGGCCTACATGGAATGAATGCACCTGAGATTATTTTTGAACGTTCAAAACGATTTTGGGAATGAAATGACGAGTGTTTGGAACATTGATTTTCCAGAGTTCTGTCTCATGGGCCCACTTGCCAAATACTGCTGCTGTGCATTTCCCACTGTGAAGGTCTGAACGTTTTGAGCAAATTCAGGGGAAATGCGTAATTCCTTGCTTTCTGCTGCCCACCTCCCTCCCCCCACGCCCCCCCCCCCATGTAAAACTGACCATATGAATCAAAGCAAAAGATGATGTGCCGTTAAGCCACCATCAAGAATGAATCCAACAAGATTAATGGTGGTCGTGATAAAAGTCTTCGGCTTCTCTTCACCACCGGCGTATCTTTGTGCGATGGCCCACTCTCACGAGGTTTATACGCTGTCCTGTCCTGGCACGTACAGTGACGGGCATCAAAAAGCCATTTCAAATTGTGGAACTTGCTTTTCATTACAAAAAAAATAAATAAAGAAAATCTATTTTATTCTTGCCTTTCCTCAGTTGAGAGAAAGGAAAAACAGCCTCAAAATTGATGTGAAAGTTGAGGTTTATTCCAGTTAAATGGGTTAGAGCCATGCGGTGTCAGAATAACCTCCACATGTGTGAGTTACTGCAATATTTACTGTGATAACATCATCTCTATGCCTGGTGTTGGCTTAATGGTTCGGGTGGTGGGTTTGGAATCCCAGTGTCCTGAGTTCAAATGTCACCACTTGGAAATTGAATGAATACCAGGTGGGGTTGACTCTGCCTGTCATCCTTCTGAGGTCGGCAAAATGAGCGCCAGCTTGCTGGTATCCTGCGTCGGAGTGGCGACCCGTCCAGGATTGAGCCCAATAGCCCAGGAGACTGATTAGGCAGCACCAACGCCATGCACAGAGTATGGTCCTGATGGATAGATGGATGGACCCCTCATCTCTGCCCAAGGCAAGGATTACTCATGGTGATGCATGCCAAAGAAGTCACCAGGGTGGGAGGAGAATAATAACAACAACAACAACAACAACAACAACAAAAACATGAACCTCTTTTCTCGTCTTCTTAAAGTTTCAAAATACCTTAATCTCTTGTCTGAGGCTCAATGCACCAACCTTCACGAAGCCACAGTGGCAGTTACAGAGGAGGAAGGATCCCAATGATCTACAGATCTGTGTGCACATAGCTGTTAAAATTTTGAGTGCAATCGTGTAATTATGGAAGGGGTTTCGAGGTTGGTGAAGGCCCTGTCCCAAAAGCCCATTCTCCGCAAAAGGTATTGTGGCATGTTTTTATAATATAGTGTTCATCAAACGGATGATGTCGTGCTTGCATCTGAGCTGGACGATGCTGGGTTCGATACCCGCCAAAACCCGATTATGTTAGAAACCGCTGCTCTGAAGTCATGCAAGCACCTTTGAAAAGAGCATCAAAACGGATTGTCCTATTTACAGTAACGCCGGCATAAGGCAAAAACTCCAAAAATATCAGAAATAAAACAATTGTGCTCGGCCAAATTGAATAATTTCTCATGCAAGCTCATTTGCCTCTGGTTGGTTTCGTAAACCACTCGATGAAAACGATGGAATATTTTTGCAGAAAGGAAGCGTGCAAGAGAGAACATGATTAAATAAACTGCAGGGACGTGTGTGGCTGGCTCGAGTGTGGAGAAATTTACAGAATGCCCAATTAATGTCTAACGGACAGGCCAATGCTCGACTGCAGTCTGTCGAGATCCTGGCTGAGCCGTTTTACGGCTCTGCAGATGATGGCTACATCATTACACCCTGGCTGCCCTGCAGTAAGACCTCCAACCATCGCACTAATGAATTGGTGGCAAATTAATCTCATTGCATCAATCAAGCAACTCGCTCAGCCTACCCACAGCCTTGGGCCTGCACCAGCTATCCACGCGTCACATGCGCTACCGTCCTTCAATGCGGGCCAACATCACGAGGTAAGCAATGTATGGTTATTGGTTTGTTTTCCTGCGGTTTTTTGTTGTTGTTTGTGTGTGTGCGTGTAAAAGTGGGCAATCTACGTTTGTGAATTTATTGCTGTATTGACCTTAGGATGTGTTCCCATGGTTATGAATCGGGGCCCGTGACCTCGATACAGTAATGGCATCATGCAAGTTGCTTTTCAAGGAATGCGCTTACCCAATCACTCTCCGGGCAACACCTGTATCTATTAATGGAGAAACTGGTTTTAGTTTGCAACTATTTTGCACATCAAAAGTTCCTTTTTGGACAACGCTCACTTTGTGAATGTTCTGCTGCTAAGAAATTATGTGATCCTGACCGGGTAATCGATTTGAGTAAAGCGGCCACCCCGACTGAGACTGTGAGGTCAGTGGTTCGAACCCCTGCCGATTCATACCAAAGACTTAAAAAAATTTCAAGATTTGTCTGATCTTGGAATTTCAAGATTCCAATGGCAGCAATGGTACGTGCTGCTTCCTTGCTTGATGCTCAGCATTTAAAAAAAAAGGATAGAGCATGGACAAACAACTAGAAGTTGGCAATGCCAGTGCAGACTTTGATGGGCCTCACGGACTCCTGGTGCGTTAAATTTCCTTGTAAGGGAACAATGTTCTTTTTTTTTTTTTACATGTTTATTGAGTCATTTCTTTTCAATAAAAATAAATAATCATCATATATTATTTCCGAGTTTGTGGTTTCGTGTCGCGCTATCTTCGACTTTGTTCTGCGCTCGAGTGACGTGATATTCGGCTTACATTATCTCAAAGACCATATGAGGTGCATGGTACAAAAAAGTAAATAAAATGGTTCTGAAACAGTGAAATCGTATTCCACTTACTGCATTAAAGTAAAATTACTACTGATACTCTGCATCAGTTCCTTTCTCAAACACACCCACCCCAACATGTCGCGCAGAGCGCGGGTTATGCTCGTTCACATATATGACAGAGTATAGGGGCATTTCCAAAAAGCTGAAGCTTGCGGTGAATTACCTTCAAAAAAATTAACTCTCAACTTCCAGACAAAAGAACTATGAAGAAATGATGATGAACAAAGAACAATGAGGAAGAACATGAGCAAAAGCAAACACAATAATGGACAAAATACTGAAATACAAGAATTGTTGAAACATCATCGGGGGAATATTTCATGATATCGACCTACATGTTACTTGCTGTTAAAGCATGAGTCACATTTGCTCTACGGCGAGGATACGGTGGCCGTACCCCCCCCCCCCTGAATTGACAGAAACGTGCGGCGGCCGCAGAGTTTCTGAGGTGGCCTCAGGGTGGTCCCACGCCGTATGGCTATCTTTTACAGGCCGTAGGGGTCTTCGTGGAATTATAGCGCGGAGTTATAACTTTTTTCATTTCTAGTTTGGCCGTAGCCATGACATAGATGTGTTCCACGTCAACCGTACGTAGGGCGTACGGTGGGCTTGCGTTATTTGTGCGTTTTCCGTCGGCTCTTATCAATGAAAAATGAATTTTGCCAACCCCCCAAAAATTACAGCGGCCGCACTATTTCCACGCTCACCTTAGGGCCCCCCTACGGTCACCTTGAGGGCACCTTGAGGCGACCTTGCGTCTGCCTTGAAATTTATATGGCCGCCGCAGGGATGCCCTAAGGTCACCATGCGACATCAAATCAAAGACCTTACGGCACCCCCACGTTTTCGGTCTCCACAATTTCTAAATACCCCGTGCGGCTCTCCGAAAAATAAAAACATATGTTACTGCTACATTGTGTGACCGTGGAAATACTGCGGCCGCCCTATAACTGCTAGTGGCCGAATATTTTTTAGACCCAACAGCCGCCGAGCCAAATGTGACTGAAGCATAAGGGATATGAGGAAATTCTTATCGAAAGATTTGAATCTGTTGACAGACAGCTGTACTTTCACTGCTCCGTCAAGAGTGTTCCAAAGAGGAGGATGATAAATCTCATTGTATTCATGGAGTACGGCATGCGCGTGTAGAGTTAGGACAAATTATTTCAGGTATTCTACTGTATCGGTGTGTGTGTGTGTGTGTGTGTGTGTGTCTTGCATCAAGGTGAAGTAAGAGGAAAACACGACAAGGAAGAAGATTATGGACATATTATATCCCTGTATACATGAATAACCCTGTGTTCATCTCGTTCATATCATTCCGTTAAGCTGTGGCCGACTTCTGGTGATGTTCATGATCAGATTTCGCCAAACATCCCCGTCCTGCACTACCTCCCGAAGCTCTGGCAGTTGCAGCCCCCATACATCCAGCTCATACAAGATCTGCTTCTTCTCTTCTTCCCTCAACAATACCCAACATGGTTAATTTCTCCAGGTTTCCGTTTTCTGCACACATGATGTGTCCAAAGTATGACGGTTTCTGTTTCAGCATCAGCCCTTCTGATGGACATGGTGGTGTAATTTATTCAACCACTCATTTGTTTGTTCTTCTCTCAATCTGTCAAATTTCTAACGTTCATCTCCAACACCACAATTCAAAAACTGTCAATCTTCTTCCTTTCTTTATTTTTCACCGTCCATGACTCACATCCTTATATTGCAACTGGAAAGACCAGAAACATTCACCAATCTCCTCTTGGTTTGTTTTGTCACATCCTTGTGTTTCCAGATCTTTATCAATCCTGATATTGCTGTCCTCCACAATGATAACCGTCGATTAATTCCTCCTCCACATTGTCCACTCACTTCATTCTTAGAACCCGGGAAGATGAAACTTTCCATTATTTCCACATGATCGTCTCCCAATCTGAACACAACAATTTCCTCATTTAACACGATTTTAGACTTCTTTATGTTTAAAAAAAGTCCAGCTTTTTAACTTTCCTTCTTCACTGTCTGCAGCAGTTTCATCAAATCCTCTTTACTTTCTGCCAACAGAGTAGCATTGTCATTATACCTTAGGTTGTTGATACATCTTGCTCCAATTCTGACTCGAGCCTCAATGTCATCCAAGTTTGATTTCCTCATGATGTATACTCACTATACAGATTGAACAAGGAAGGGAAGAGAACACACCTCGGTCTGACAACTTTTTCAATTCCAAAACATTCTGCCTGTCCATACCCCGTTCTTGCTGGAGCTTCCTGTTTAGTGTACAGTCTTCTTATCAGACATATCAGGTGCTCTGACATCCCCCATTTCTTTCAGCACAGTCCACATCAATTCATGATCAATACAATGGAAAACTTTGCAATAATTTATAAAACAGAGATACACCTTCCTTTGATA
The DNA here is from genome assembly GCF_056783735.1 of Eptatretus burgeri. NCBI lineage: Eukaryota > Metazoa > Chordata > Myxini > Myxiniformes > Myxinidae > Eptatretus > Eptatretus burgeri. The sequence goes on along the minus strand of NC_140962.1, from coordinate 89,845,632 downwards.
TTCCGTTGCTGTTTTTTCATTGATCCACCTCAGATTTGCGATTTGATCTCTAGTACCTCTTCCTTTTCTGAAACCTGCTTGCTCCTCCTCCTCATTTGTGTGCAGCACAAGGCTGCGAAGTGGCATCATTGGCTGGGGGACACAGCTGTACCGCTGATGTAATGCCCGTGTTAACAGTGCACTGGTACTCATTTTGCCGACCTTGGCAGGGTGACAGATTAAGTCAACCCTACCTGGTGTTAATTCAATGGCTCTGTTTGCTCATCGAGCAATTTTTGCTCTATGAAGTCTTCAATTCTATGTTGAGTGATCTTTCGTAATATCTTGGCAGCATGTGAAATCAAGGAAATGGTTCAGTTATTTTGAACATTCTCTCTCATTTCCTTTCTTTGTCAATGGTATTTAGTCTGACTGTTTCCACTCTTGGTCAATACACTCCTGCTCCAGATCTGTGGACGGATAGGTAATAAATTTTGATTGCCTCCTCACCAAATACCTTAAAGTGATTTTCGCTGTTGCATCCGATATTGTTGACGGTGACTAAGATAAGAAACGAACCATGACAGAGTAATACTCCTGATACCAAACAATTCAAGCTTAAATAAGCAAATACTATGGTCAATTGTGTTGAAGGCTTTTGACAGATCAATAAAAATGCTAACGGCAGACATTTTGTTGCGTACCACATCGGTGAGTTTATCAACGAGTTTCGAAAGATCTAAATCCAAATTGTTGGTCATAAAGAACATTGAATTTAGAGAGAAACTTGGAAAGGTGGTTACAAACAAGTCTTGAAGATTTTAGAAAAACAAGGAAGAATAGAAATAGGCCTGTAAATTGTGAATTTCTCATTTATCATCAGATTTGAAGATGGGAATAACCTTTGTGACCTCAAGATGATAAGGGACAGATACATCAAGGAAAGGACGATAGAAGATAAAAGCAAGAGGTTAAGAAACAAAGGAAATCACAGTTTTAACCAATGATTGATTGATTCCATCAAACTCGCGACGAGTGGTATTGTTTAGCGATATATATATATATATATATATATATATATATATATATATATATATATATATATATATATATATATATATATATATATATATATATATATATATATTCTGAGATAATCCGCTCTACATTTAGAAATCCACGAAGACAATCATTTTTGTAAGTCTTATCTAAGATAATATTGATTTCACGCCATGTATTTTTAACCTCCGCCATCTTCGAAGATGGATGGAGGTTACTGTTTTCAATCCTTTCTGTTTGTTTGTTTGTTTGTTTGTGAACAGTATTACAGAAAAACTCCTCGACGGATTTCAACGAAACTTGGTGGGGGGGGGGGGTTAGGTATGGTCCAAGGATCATGCCATTAAATTTTGGACTTGGTCCCCCACCCCCAAAAAAAATTGTTAGAGAAAAAAAAATGTTTTTTTTTTTTGCATTTCTACATGTTTTAAGTGATTTCCAACCCCCCCCCCCAAAAAAAAATTGTTACCCCCCCAAAAAAAAATAGTCAGAGATTTTTATTTTTTTTGCATTTCTACATGTTTTAAGTCATTTCCAACCCCCGCCCCCCAAAATTGTTACCCCCCCCAAAAAAGAGAATTTTTTTTGCATTTCTACATGTTTTAAGTGATTTCCAACCCCCCAAAAAAATTGTTACCCCCCAAAATTGTTAGAGAAAATTTTTTTTGCATTTCTGCATATTTTAAGTGATTTCCAACCCCCCTCAAAAAAAAAAATAGTTTGAGAAAATTTTTTTTTTGCATTTTTACATGTTTTAAGTGATTTCCAACCCCCCCCCCAAAAAAATTGTTACCCCCCCCCCAAAAAAATTGTCAGAGATTTTTATTTTTTTGCATTTCTACATGTTTTAAGTCATTTCCAACCCCCGCCCCCCCAAAAAATTGTTACCCCCTCAAAAAATAGAGAATTTTTTTTTGCATTTCTACATGTTTTAAGTGATTTCCAACCCCCCGAAAATTGTTAGAGAAAAAAAATTTTGCAACTTTTTTTTCAGCAAAATTTCGATTTTTTTTTGCATTTTTACATGTTTTAAGTGATTTCTAACCCCCCAAAAAAATTGTTAGAGAATTTTTTTTTTTGCATTTCTGCATATTTTAAGTGATTTCCAACCCTCCCCCCCAAAAAATTGTTAGCCCCCTCAAAAAATAGAGAATTTTTTTTTTGCATTTCTACATGTTTTAAGTGATTTCCAACCCCCCCAAAAAATTGTTAGAGAAAAAAAAATTTTGCAACTTTTTTTTCAACAAAATTTCGATTTTTTTTTGCATTTTTACATGTTTTAAGTGATTTCCACCCCCACCCCCCAAAAAAAAAATGTTGGAGAAAAGAACTATAACTGTCAGCACTGTTGACATCATATTTAATGAATAAGATATAAGGTTCACTTGAGTGACCCAGCAGTATTGGCGGCGGAGGTTTTGCACTCTCCCGAGTGCTCCCCCTCTTGTTAATTCTGTTTTTATTCTCATTTAACTTTTTGGCATAATTGTTTTTCTTTGAAGAACAGATGATACCAGGTAGCCAATTGTGGATATCCTTGTATTTGAGTTTGTTTGCTCTTGTTGGGTTATTCAGGAAATGCATATAAACCCTGTTTTTGTAATTGCACAAATTTACTATGGATACGGATATCCAGGGTTGATATTTTTTGGGTTTGCTCAGTGTTTTTAACGACAAGAGGGGAATGAGAGTTATAGATAATTTTAAAAACAAAAAAAGACTTTATAAGCAGTCAGTTATAGGTAGTGGACAAGAAAAATGGAAACACCAATGTAAAGTCACTTAATATGGCGATGGGCCACCGCGGGCTGCCAGTACGGCCTGTATGTGTCGTGGCATGGAATCCACCAGCATCTGAAATTCTGCAGGAAGGTCATCTCATTCTCAGGCGTCATCCCAGAATATTCCATAAATGCCCGATTGAGTTCAGATCTGGTGACTGGGAAGGCCACGAAGTATGGAAAACATCATGCAGTGTCATGATCATCAAACTATTGTGTGGCCACATGTGCTCTGTGGATGGAGGCATTATCTTCCTGGAAGACACCACTCCCGGCAGGAAAGAAATGCTGTAACATGGGGTGGAGATGATCACCCAGTACCATTAAGTAGCGATTGACATTGACCTTGCCTTCTAAGGGAATGAATGACTGCACCCAAACTATGCCAGGAAAATGCACCCCACAACATTACAGAACCGCAACAACCCTTCAATGTTGGAACCAAGCACTCAGGGTTGTAGAGTTCTTCAGGTGAGCACCACACCTGTACTCGTCCGTTTGTCAAGAACATGGTGAAGGATGATTCAACTGCCCATTTTACATTTCTCCACTACTCAGTAGTCCATTGCATGTGCTCTTTACACCACTGGACTTGCAAATGTGCATTTCCAGGTGTGATGAGTGGTTTGTGCACTACAACCCAACTATGGTATCTCACTCTGTGGAGTTCTCAGCAGACTGTTTTTGATGAAACTGGCTGCTCATGTCCCAGGTTGAAATTTGCAGTCAATGGATCTGCAGTTACTCACCTGCTTTGCCTTGCACTTCAAATTGATGCACAGATATCACGATCCTGGAGTAGGTGCTTCTACCCACTGTTGCCCTTTGCTGATGATGTCTTTCCCTCGGAGTTCCATGCCGACATCACCTTCGACATCATTGCTCGTGAAACATCAGAGAGTTGAGCTGTCTTTGCCACTGAAGCTTTTCCAAATGCATCCCATCAATGAACCCTCTTTCAAAGTCACTGACATCTCCTCTTGCAGCCATAATCGCCATAAATATCGGCAACCAGGGCTGTGCAGAAAATTTATACATGACCCTAAGCATGCTGGGATGTTATTTGCTGAACTAACACATGGGCTACACCTGTGTGGAAGCCGTTGCTTTCAATAGACGTGGTGTCCCTCATTTACTCAGGTGTTTCCATTTTTTGTCCACCACTTGTAATTCAGATTGGAAAGCCTCACTCCAGTCAGAGGATTCAATCTCTGAAATAAAACAAAGGAGAGTTTTACTGTTGATATCTCTAATGATGCAAGATTTTTGTTAATGGACTGGTTCATTGAAAAAAGATGGAGTGATCAGAAAAAAAGAGGTAGATGATCAGTAACGTCAACATATATCATGCCGGCAGTAATATTTTGATCATTATTGGTAAATATATTATCAATTATGCCTGGTGTTGGCTCAATGGTTTGGGTGGTGGGCTTGGGATCCTTGGATCCTGAGTTCAAATCTCACTGGCTGTTGAATTGATACCAAGTGGGGTTGACTCTGCCTGTCATCCTTCCGAGGTCGGCAAAATGAGCGCCAGCTTGCTGGTGTCCTGTGTCGGAGTGGCGACCCGTCCAGGATTGTACCCAATGGGCAAGGAGACTGCTTTGGCGGCACCAATGCTCTGCACAGAGTATGGTCCCAATGGATGGATGGATATTATCAATTCGTGTGGTGGTATGTGGAGTGATGTGAGTTGGTTTGTCTATTTGAGGATGATGACCATTTACAAAGAAAGTGTTAACAAAGATGTCTGTAAGCTGATCTGAACAATTGAGTAACTCCAGGTTAAAATCATGCATTATTAAACCTAATTCCTTCCCCTTGGAGATCACATTCAGGCAGGAGTCGAGTGACGTCAGAAAATTGTTAAGTGGAGTACCAGGAGTTCTGTAGACGTGACCGACAATGAAATTACAAACTTGATTTCACTGAATGTCATTAAAAACTTGCTCGTAGTCATGACAAGATTTCATGAGATCATCTCTGATGTTGAAGTTAAGATAATTATTGATAAAGCTGGCAACTCCTCCCCCTAGTTTGTTGGATCGAGAGAAGTGAACTATATTGTAGTTGCTCATTAGAACGACCATTAATCAAGGTGACGGGTAAACATCTCCATCTCACTGATTTTTATTTTCGGATGTGAGTTTTCTGCCTGTCGTATTATCCAAACACCCTTCCTGCACTTGGGTGTTAGCACTTCTTAACCTCACAAATGAAAGACCATGTTATCATTGTGTTTCATGCAGATGTGATAGGGCTACACTGTATTCCTTTGGTTTGAAATGCAAACACATTTTCCACGTAAAAACGTTTCACACAAGAAAGTTGTGCTGTGAAATCTTGGCTCGAAGACAATTCTGTGGATGTCTGTAAGTTTAAAGTATCGTACCTGAACTGATCCGAGCATTAGGGGTCCTTATGAATTTTGTTGTTGCCCCGTATGCCTCTGGAAGACGTTGAAGAATCCATGACCGGTTGTGAACATTTTAAAAGATGAAATTTTAGCCTGAACAGGTCACTCACGACTCCATCGCAGGGTGATGTTGACGCAGTCCTCACCAATAGCAGGAATTTAGGATTTGTCCAGAATACTGGCACACCGTGACCTACTCTTTTCAAAAGGTAGCTTTGGCTACCACAAATGAATGTGAGCAGATTGACCAGCCGACTTAAAGTTCCTTCCAAACAACAACGGACTCGGTGATGCAACACCTTTCCTGCCAAGCACCAGGGTGACACCTGGGTGTTAAACTCAGACGAGACAGCTGTAAGGAGAGTATGCAGTTTCTAAGATACGTTTTCAGCCACCCATCTACATTTTATGTCTGCAAAAAAATACTACAATCTTTGACCGTCCCTTCCATTTCTCAAAGGGAACAGCTTCCTTCACCTTAGAATTGTCTCTCAAAGTCAGTGGTTTGTCTACTTTTACTCAAAATTTTACATCCGCAACTCACCAAGAGGGAATTTGAGGGGAAAATGAGAAATAAAAAACTGAAACATATTGAGAAAGACAAAGCAAGAATATAAAGTGGGACAAAGAGAATGAAAATGAGATAGAGCAACTCTTCCCCTCGCCACCCCCTTCTTTTGCTCTGTCTCGAAATGTCGGTTCTTGACAGTGATCATCAAACATCAACTCGAAAGGGAAATATTATTATTATCTATATATTAATACTGAAGGACCAATTTTGTGCTCCTCCTCGCGGTCGTGTCACGTTTTTCTCGGTACTGTGACCTGAGAAGTTTTGACACGGTGTTTGTACGTCAAAGTAGACACGTGCACAAATCAGGGGACTTCTTCACAAGGAGTAGTGTACACCAAAAATGTCGTGTACAAGGACGTTTTGTACTTGTAGGCCTCATTAGGTAAGGCCATGGAGTACATCGACTGGGATCCGGCTCTTACAAGAGCCGCAACTGGTTGTCATATTGGGCTCATGGAACGGAATCCGTCTGTGATGGGGTTTCGGCTTGTCATTATTATTATTATTATTATTATTATTATTATTATTATTATTATTGCTAGTGCGGGCCCGTAGGTGCGTGCCAGTATGTGCAGCTTCGTTCCTTCGCTGTCGTAAACGACGACTGCATTGGGGCATTGTTTCAATTAGATCGGACCAACCATATCATAAATGGCCATAACTTGGGAAACACCTGGGAAACATACTCAGGTCCCCAGCGTCAATTGTGAAATCATATCAAACGAAGAAGAAGAAGAATTGTGACGCCCCCTCTCTCTCCCCCCTCGTCTCGCCCCTCCTCTCTCGCCCCTCTCTCTCCCCCTCTCTCCCCCTCTCTCTCCCTCGCCCTCCTCTCTCACCCCTCTCTCTCCCCCTCTCTCTCCCCCTCTCTCTCCCCCTCCTCTCTCGCCCCTCTCTCTCACCTCACTCTCTCCCCCTCTCACACCCCCTCTCCCATCCTTCTCTCTCGCCACCTCCTCTCTCCCCCTATCTTGAATTGTGACGCCCCCTCTCTCTCACCCCCCTCTCTCCCTCCCCTCTCTCACCCCCCTCTCTCCCTCCCCTCTCTTGCCCCATTATCTCTTCCCCCCTCTCTCCCTTCTCCTCTCTCACCCCTCCTCTCTCGCCCCTCCTCTCTCACCCCTCTCGCCCTCCTCTCTCCTCCCCTCTCTCCCCCTCCTCTCTCCTCCCCTCTCTCCCCTCCTCTCTCAGCCCTCTCTCTGTAAATGTATTCACAAATGTCTACCAAGCACAACAATTAATTCAAACCTTGGGAAAAAACAGCTTTCAAACCTTGGGAAACACTTGGGAAACAGCTGAAAAGGATGAAGAACGATATAAAACCTTGAAAAGGCACATACTCAGGTCCCCAGCGTCGATTGTGACGTCATACCAAACGAAGAAGAAGAAGAATTGTGACGTTAATCGTGAAAAAAATAAATAAAGAAATAAATAAACAAACATTAATTGTGACGTCATAGCACCGTGTCCTGTCATTGGTTGACAGACATTATTGGTCATTTTTGGTTGACAGACAATATATGGGTTGTTATTGGTTGACAGACATTGGTCATTGTATCACGTTATTCTTTTTATTACTGCCAATTATTGTGCTATTATTATTATTATTATTATTAATATGCTGTTATCATTATTCTGAGATATCTTTGGGAAAAAAGGCATGATAAGGTGGAACTACACTTCAGCTGCGATATATATACCTTTCCAACACTGAAAGAAGCAATAAAATGGCCGTAACTTGGGAACCGCTCGTCCGATTCATATCAGACCTTGAAAAGGCACATCCGCGGGTCCTCGGCAATATTCCTGGCAAGTTTCAATCAGATCGGACCGGTGGTTGTCGAGAAACGGCGGTCGCAGACACACGCACGCACGCACACACACACACACACACACACACACACACACACACACACACACACGCACGCACGCACGCACGCACGCATGCACGCACGCACGCACACACGCACACACGCACGCACGCACGCACGCACACACACGCACGCACGCACGCACGCACGCACGCACGCACGCACACACACACACGCGCACGCACGCACGCACGCACGCACGCACACACACACACACACACATTGCTGGAATTATAGATAGATTATTATTATTTCAGATGCAGCCCACAGCTGCCAGTTGCATCATTTCGAGAAGCAAAGCTGTGCCACTGATGCAGTACCCCATTACCAGTAAGCTGGAAATTATTTTGCCAACTTCAGAAGGATGGCAGGCTGAGTCCACCGACCTCGTGTTATTTAACATCACAGAAGGGGCTCAAACTCAAGACCCTAAGATCTTAAGCCAACCACCTAAACCGTTAAGCCAACACAAGGCATATGGGAAACGCACTATTGTTGGACTTAATTCAAAAGCTAATGCAATAACTATTCATGGCCAACTGTTTCAGTGGTTTCTGCTATTTCCTCCACCACCGAAGGTGAAGGACGTTATGTTTTCACCCCTTTCTGTCTGTTTGTTTGTTACGTGCAAAATGGAAGATCTTTCAAGTACATTGGTCAGTCGATTTTTTTATTCTGTCTGTCTGTTTATCTGTCTGTTTGTCACCTTCACGAAACTTCAGCACATGGGAGAGTTTGTCAGAAGGAAGAAGCCTATTGTTTTGAGGTCAAAAGGTCAACATAGTCCAAAGGTCAACAACAAAGGTGGTATTTCTAAAATCCTTAATTTTCATGCAATTGACTTGAAATTTGAAGAGGATTTATATTTCAGGTCACTGAATTCAACCAGCCAATAATTATTTTTCAGGTTAATATAGACCAAAAGGTCAACACAGGCCAAAGGTCAACAACTTCGGTGAGGTTTTTAAAATGTTAAATTTTCATCCGGTTGACTTGAAATTTGAAGACGATATATATATATATATATATATATATATATATATATATATATATATATATATATATATATATATATATATATATATATATATATATATATATATATATATATATATATTTCAGGTCACTGAATTGAACTAGCCAATTATTTTTTAGGTCAACATAAACCAAAAGGTCAACATAGGCCAAAGGTCAACAACGAAGGGAGGGGGAGAAGATTGGGACCATACTCTGTGCAAAGTGTTGGTGCTGCTTAAGCAGTCTCTTTGGCTATTGGGCACAATCCTGGACAGGTCGCCACTCCGACGCAGTATACCAGCAAGCTGGTACTCATTTTGCCGACCTCGGAAGGATGACAGGCCGAGTTAACCACACCTGGTATTAATTCAACAGCTGAGCGGGATTTGAACTCAGGATCCTCAGATCCCAAGCCCACCACCCAAACCATTAAGCCAACACCAGGCATATCTAAGGGCGTATTTCTAAAATCCTCAATCTTCATCTGATTGACTTGAAATTTGAAGAGGATTTTTTTTTCAGGTCAATGACTTCAACGAGCCAATTATTTTGAGGTCAACATCGACCAAAATGTCAATATAGGCTAAAGGTCAACAACTACAGTTGTATTTCTAAAATCCTCAATTTTCAATCGATTGACTTGAAATTTGAAGAGGATTTTCATATCAGGTCACTGATTTCAACGAGTCAATTATTTTTGAGGTACACATAGGCCAAAAGGTCAACATCGGCCAAAGGTCAACAACTGAGGTGAGATTTCTAAAATCCTCAATCTTCATCCGATTGACTTGAAATTTGAAGAGGATTTGCAGGTAATATCAGTGATTTCAACTGGTCAATTATGTTTGAGGTACACAAAGGCAAAAAGGTCAACTACGGCCAAAAGTCAACAACTTAGATGAGATTTCTAAAATCCTCCATTTTCATCTGATTGACTTTAAATTTGAATAGGAGTTGCATATTTGGTCATTGAATTCAACCACCAATTATTTTTGAGGTCAACATAAACCAAAAGGTCAACATAGGCCCAAGGTCAACAACTAAGGTGGTACTTCTAAAATTCTCAATTTTCATCTGATTGCCTTGAAATTTGAATAGGATTTGCAGGTAACGTCACTGATTTCAACCACCAATTATTTTCGAGATCAACATCGGCCAAAAGGACAACAGAGGCTGAGTTTCTAAAATCGTCAATTTTCATCCGATTCACTTGAAATTTGAATTTGAGTTGTATATTTGGTCAATTAATTCAACCACCAATTATTTTTGAGGTCAAATTTGTTTTATGGATTTTACAAGTATCGTGCTCTGCTCGACGTCTTCTTCCTCTTGTTTGTCTGTTTGTAAGTGTGCAGGATATCTCAAGAAATTGTTGACGGATCCGGATGAAATTTTGTGAACAGGTTGAGTGTGTGACAAGGACGAAGTGATTCGATTTTAGTAAAGATCCGAATCCGGATCCGGATCTGATAATTTTTTTAAGTGATTCTTCACCATTGAGAGATTGGCCAAAAACAATATAGTACTGTGTAGCATGATATTTCAAAAATGTAATGGGCCCGATATGATCTCGTTGATCAGGCATTACGTGGCGGAGGTGTGCGCTCTACTGAGTGACCTTCTAGTTCAGGGCTGTTTTACTCCAAGCTAAGAGAACTACTGTATCCTAAAAACTGCACGCCATAATCAGGTATGCATCTATATATAACCAGATCAATATCAAGTCAAAATTTAAGTAAAAATGAAATGAACTCCAATAATTGCTTATCAACCAATGTCAGACATTTCAATGTCAGGTACAAATCAATGTGGCATTTTCTCGAAAAACTTGTTTTTAATCGATAGGAATCAAAGATACTGTCATTAAATATTTCACTGAAATCTATAAAATAGTTGCAACTACTCCAGTGGAATGATGAGGAGTGAGCTCCTCTCCAGAATGAGGACATTCAAGGTCAGTGTGAAGAGATATTTAAGTGGCCCCACAACTGCAGCCACAGAATCACTTTCTCAGCACATCCTAATAGGACAGAAAGATTAATACAACCAGGGACCAGGAACACTTCAGATGAGGAAGGATTCTTTGTGAAATTGGCCAGGGTACTGGCACACAATGGCCTACTCTCTTTATAAGGCAGGATCTTTAATGTCCTTGAGCGAGTGCTTGTGGATGAGATCGGACAGCTGGCTTGATGTCCAGTATAAAATGATACTTTGTTCTATGACGCGGTATAGCACGTTTGTGGAACACAAAGGCAACAGCTTGTAAGTAACTTTATTCCATCAAAAAGTAGACTAGACAATTTATACGCCGTTCACATAATAAGCACACGATAGCAAGCAACTGGGCTGATATAAATGATCTTACAACATGGTGTCGAGGTTGTGCACTTACTTTTCAGCCGTCTGGTCTGAGTTTGCTTTCACACCTGATGACAAAACTAAAGGAGTGCTGTTTCACAGACTGGGTGTTGCATCCCAAAGTGCTCTGTCCTTTGAAAGCAACGTTAAGTTTGATGTTGCATTGGCAAGCATTAGCTGCAGTTGATGTTTTAGATCCCATCTTTCAGTGAGTTTTTTTTTATACCTTCAGTATATTCGGATTCATGTTATTTTGATGTTGAGTCGACGGATCTTTGGCTACCTGAACAAATTCCAAAATCCTGCTTAAACTGTGGGTAGCAAGTTGTCTGATCTTCTTAGATATCCCTTGACATCAGGTTACACTACCTGCTATATCAGAGCGAGGTTGCTGGGAGGGTGGCAGCTCCTACCCTGAAAATAAATTCACATACCTAGATGTTCACATGTCATATGTGAACGGCAATCTTCGGCTACAAAGTGCAACCATAATGGAATCTAAATGACATCGCCATTCAATATTGAACCAAATTCAAATTGCTATGTTTAGTTTGTTTTGACTCTCTATGAAGTACATAGCACCAAAAATATAGCTTGTTTCATAAATAGTAAATATGCTTAAAATGCTTGAGGGACACAAGTAAAAATATTTTCTGATTCCCATGTTTTGCCTTTTAAATGCAAAACTTCTGGCTGTTCAGCAAACACCTTTGAAGCGCCAAGCATATTATACCAAGCGGAACAAACTAATGATGTTACTGTAAAGACACCCATCGTTTATAGCTGAGATCATGTTTAGGGAATACCATTTGCCAATGTCATAGTTTGTAATATACAAATGAGCACTTCCATTTCCACACACATAAACCGTCTGTTTGCCTTCCTCGCTTGCAGCATTTAGATGCAGAGTCTGTTGAGCATGTTGACATTTTAGTGTGGTCTTCAGGAAAATACACGAGAAATGTTGAGCTGTGTTTTGCACTAACAGAAAGTATCAAAGGGTTCAAACTCTCTTTTTATCTCATATGGAAGCCAAACATTCCATTTCGCCGTCATTGACATCAATTGTGGCTGAAAGCTCTTCGAACAGAAAACTGACCTTTCAGCTGACCTAGTTCCCAACTAATAGAAGGTGTGTGTGTGTGTGTGTGTGTGTGTGTGTGTGTGTGTGTGTGTGTGTGTGTGTGTGACAATCAATAGCGAGAGTCATTACTCACAGCACAAAACCCATCACTGGATTGTAATCAAGACAGATATTTATAATTTTGTACATGTGTGTAATTTGGACTCGTGTATTTTTGGAGACTGCAGTTGATGTCAGACATCAAAATCCCATGTATGTACACTTACAGATAGTCGCGCGTTCGCAGGGCCAAATTATATTTTAAATATTGGCAAACTTCTTAAAGTGTTTGACGAAATTAAATATACTGTAACAAGGAATAAGTGAAAAAAATTTTAAATAAACTCTTATAATCATTTTGATTTTAGCAAATAAAGCGACAGAAGGTAGTTGTTTCCATTCGTTATATTATTTACAGGTAAGAGGTCAGATGATCGAGAGAAATCCTGATTTGGTGCAATCGACTTTTGTCAATATGACCACCACCCGGGAGCAATGCAAACAAAAGCAGGAGATTCCAGGGATACTATAAAGGGAGGGACGTCGATGTGCTGCCGCATAATGGCTCGCCGCAATAGTGTGACGTCATCTTCACATTATTTTCATCATATGGATTCGGTAGAACGTCTCCATTCGTTAAAGTCAGCTTTTTTCATGTAACCTGTGTTCTTCCACTGGCAATCTACCAATATCTTCCACACATTTGGATGTTTAATTCATGCTGATGCTGGATTCATATATTATTATTGAAAACTGCTGTCATTATCCTCATATGATGACATTTAAAGGCAGAAGAAACTTTGTTTTGCCAATAGCTATGTGCATGCATGAAATTACCAGATGTTGTATGATGTCATGCAGCAAGTGGTCTGTGGCAAAGCCAGAGATTGGTGCCAACTGGGGTAAAGGAGGGATTATGTAGAATGAAAACGGTTCTAGTACGACAGTGCGAACATGGATTTGGAGGTAAATTCACAACCACTGGGCCATTATAACTGATACCGATAAAACAGCACGCCATCAGTTTCACTTTGGTAAAAGGAAAAGTTAATTTAATGTCGTAGTTTCAGCTGTATAAATAATTCCGCATCCATCGACCTGACACAATTTGACATTATTTCTTCACTCGTATGCAATACGTGCCTGCGGATTTGCACAATTGCTGCAAAGTGCAGGAATGCAGCTCGTGCGGTGCACCCTGTAAAGAAGATCAGGGATTTGGGATTTTGTCAGGGTGTCAGCGGTAACTCGCCTCAATTTCGTCGAAACACACCGTTTCTCAGACAATTATAGCAGATGGCACTTAATGCGATAATGCACAGTGAGAAATCACCACCATCTACATTTACGAATAAAGTCACCTCCATGTTGTCTCTGCGTCGGAGTGGAGACCCGTCCAGGATTGTAACTTCCTGCCAAAAACTGCTTCAGTAACACAATAGATGATGATGATGATGATGATGATGATGATGATGATGATGATGATGATGATGATGAGTTGTAAAATAAATATTTTCCCAATAAAACTGCAGTTTGGTGTTCAAGTCCGTCAGAGCACTTGCTTCAGTTAAATATCTATTGTTTTTGACTTTCAGCAATTTACAAAACATATAATCAATCTAGGCGGCCATTGCTGTAAAAAGGCAGAATTGTTGAAGTCTTTATGCTTTGATAAAGAGGATCAATACAATGGCTCCTGGAAAGTTTTGTGTTGGTCTTTGTGAACAGCAATTATACACCGAGACACGGCTTGAGCGCAGAGAAGATGAGAGTGAAATTAAGGACAAGAAATAATTATTTTTTACGGAAAGATTTTCAGTTTTGGGATGATTGATAGAATATTACAGCATATTTGAAGACAAGTGTATCTTATTGATGAGTTGAGAAGTCTTTTTACTCATCAAAAAGAAACTCTTTAGCCGAGGTACAAGTATGATTGGCACAGGTTTCCACATATGTGAATATTCTTTGTTTCACCCTTTGTGGGGTTTTTTTTTGTATACCATAATCCTCTTGAAATATTTGCTCATATTTGCCCGTTTTCATGAATTTTGTTCCATTTTTGAACTTTATGTATGGAGTTCTTACAATAAGTGATTCTGGATGGAACACAGGTGGATAGTATTACCTCTTACTCTGCCTGGTTTTTGCTGTATTGGCCCATGTAGCCTAAATTTTTTTAGGGAAATAAATCACTCCATAAATTAGGAAAGACAATACCTTCTAAGGGGCACTGTATAAACTCATCATTTTAAGCAAAACTCTTGAACATGTGTTTCTGCTTTTAGGTTTCAGCCTGACAAAACAGCTTAATATGCACAGCTTGCGGGGAAATCTGAAAGACAGAGAAAGTAAGGAAAAATTTCAGCAGATAGAAAATTAGATTAGAGGAAAGCCAAAAAGATATCTTT
>NC_140962.1:89786040-89828540 GCF_056783735.1 Eptatretus burgeri | reverse complement strand
TCATGGAGTCCTGTTATGACAATAGATTTTTCAGCGAAATGCTGTACTTTTTTTGAAGTAAACATTGACTGTCAAATTGTACATCTCACAAATTGCCTTTATCTCCAGATTACCTGCAAATACGCCAAGTCACCCCATACATACCTGATATCTTGTAACTACACACAGTGGTATTCCATTTGGGCAATGTGGATCAACCATTCCCCCAACAAACCCCAAGAACCAGTCCCAGAATTTGGGTACATAATTAAAAGTTTTTCATCTCAGTTCGACACAAATATTCTCATCACCCTCCACCAATAAAGCAACACTTGAAAAATAAACAGTTACATCACCAAATATGTTTTGGCCGAAAAATCTCTGATAATTATTCGTGCCAGTAAATATCGCATAACTACACACAAAATCTCGAGCACAAAACTCAACACACCACAAAGGGTTTCAATACGCACAACTTATATGAATGATGTCAGATGAAGTATCGCAATATATAATACAATCCAACAAATTGAACTTTCCCTGGGGATGATTAGTGGTGAAGGGAGCAATTGTCAACAAAATACACAGTTTTGATGCGATCTTCAAAACAACAATAGCAACAAAAAAAAAACAGTCAATAGCTCATCCCTTTATTTTGACAGTGGATAGACAATTGACGATTGCAAGCTGGATTATACTGTACAAGAGCTAAAACACATGTATAATGCTTATTACGGGCAACGCTCAACTATTTTTTTTTCACTATTCTGCTTTGAACACGGGCAAAAACTCGAAATTATGTACAAAAAATCCATGGGATCGATTGTGCATTTGATTGTGCATTTTGATTTCCAAAATATCACAAAATCATGGGATGTTCAACCATGGGATGTTCAATCATGGGATGTTCAACCATGGGATGTTCAACCATGGGATGTTCAACCATGGGATGTTCAACCATGGGATGTTCAACCAATGGATGGCACACATTGATAGATCACCTGCCTGTGAACCACCGAGTGACCAAGGTGACAGTTCATAACTGGGTCGGGATTCAAACCCTGGCTCGACAACTGAGAGGAGAGTGGCCGTCTCTTCAACCGAACACACCACTATATTATGCCGTAGACCCACAATGAACCATCCGCACAATGCATGGAAACACACAAGACACCACAAACACCACACTCAGCACACCACACCACACACCACACCACACACCACAACACAACACCCACCATGCACACCACACTCAACACATCAACACACTGACACACCATAACTCCAACCTGTCATTTTGACACCCTTTAATTATGCTTTTCACACCAGCGAAATAAATGATGGATTTTGTGCAGAATTTCGATTTTAGCCAGACCTTTCTCTTGAATAAACATACCCCGATGTACAAACACGAAGCAAAAACATACGTACTACTTATGTGCATATATAATACATCCTGGTTATTTATATACCTGGGATCATTCCAATTGCACTAAGCCATGGACTGACACCCAAGCCTAAAGCCTGAAGCCTGCCGTCTATGCTGCATCACAAAATGGCAGTGCATGATTTTGATTGTGGGCAGAGTCGGGCGAGCAGTCCAACCAACGGAGCGAAGGCAGTTCGTTGGCACATGCATACACACATATACACGTACATACATACATAGTACAAAGCTATAACGGCACTCAGTAGAGCGCATACCTCCACCAGGCTGAACAGTTTACGTTTTGTATCCCACTGATGGCCTTATTGTCACCTAACCAATCCATCCACCTAGTTTAGTCATAACTTATCCAAAAATGTTTGAAATATCATGCAAGATATAGATTTTAGCCCGAATGCTCAATAGTGGCAAATCACTTAAAAAATTCTCGGAACTGGATCCAGATTTGTATCTTCACCAAAAATGAATCAATTCTTCCTTGTCACACATCCAACCTGTTCATCAAGTTTCGGCCGAATCAAACGATGATTTTTTGAGATATCATGATCACAGACAAACAAACAAACAAATAAACCAATGTCACCCGCAGGGTGACCCGTATCTTGCCAAAAGGTGACCACGTGTGACTTCTTTAAGGTCACACTGAGGTGAACAGAGCTGCTATCCACCAGGAGCGACTCCTTGAGGAATATCTGCCTACGAGAGATTCCGATGAGAATCGTTCTACAGAGTAACCATGAAAAATATGCTTTTGCCTCATAACGTCACCAAATGACGTCATAATGTCTCAAGCTTGACATATCTAGAAAGCACTCATCGAGGTGTTCAAATTGAGGTACTACACGATATGGTTCCTAAAACTTGAAAATTTGACCTTGGGGTCAATATGTTTGACCTGCGGTGCTAACCATGAAGGTCAAGGCCAATCGTCACCAAAAATTAATCAGCTGAGCGCCAGACCATGAACTATATTCCCATGATGTTTGAAGACGATCCGATCAAAATTACTCAAAAAATAAGGGTTTCATCGACTCCCCTGATTTGCGACAAAGTGACCTTGACCTTTGACCTTGACCTTCGAAATTGTACGCGCTGAAAGGGACCTCTATAGGCCTCTGATATGCGAAATTACAAAATTTTCCAATGATAACTGTGCTCTGCAGAATTTTTTATACGTGATTACAGACAAACAAAAAAACAAAACAAAAAAAAAAACATACAAGCTGACTAACATCTTCTTCTTCCTTCGGCTGCTCCCGTTAGGGGTCGCCACAGCGGATCATCCGTATGACTAACATATCTTGCAAAAACTTCGTTTTGGCAAGATAACAAGCAGTTATAGACTGGTACTTACGAAATCGTCAACTTGACCTCTGACCTTGTCTAATAAAAGCTGTCTCTGGAGAATGTAGCAACGCAAACCAGAAGTTTCTACGATGATTCTGTACCAAACCATCAAAAATTGTAACGTCGACCGAAGCAAAAATCTCCATTTCTCCACGCAATTATTTAATATTATTTTATCAAAGTCACAAAACCGTAATATTCGGCCATCCACCAACAATCTTTACATAATCCGACGGCTTAGTGAGTCAGGCATGCGAGGATAACCTTTATTGGGATAAAAAATGACTTTTAAACACCATCTTTATCGAAAACACCATCAGCGCACACACGGAAAACTTTTACGTGACTCAACGACACTTCTGCTCGAGCGCGCTGCACCAGGTGACGAGGCGTGACAAGGCGAGTGAAACATTTTTTATAGATCTTAAAACGTCTCCAAAACATCCGATTTTTACCAGAATTTCGACAACCAAGTGTTAAACGTCCTAAGCGATCGCAAAAACCGAAGACAAAATTAAAATTGAAGTTAAAACGAACTCGTAACGTCGACCGAAGCAAAAATACTCCATTTCTCCACATGAATTTACGGAATTATGTTTGACCTCACTGTGAACTTGACCTTTGACCGATTTTGACCAAAATCTAATCAGCGCTAGCCACCACCCTCCTGAATCACGTGGTGTAATTTGACATTGGTAGCTTCTTCCGTTCTTGAGTTATCGTGCCTACAAACAAACAAACAAGCAGTCATAGACTGGTACTTACGAAATTGTCAACTTGACCTCTGACCTTGTCTAATAAAAGCTGTCTCTCGAGAAGGTAGTGACGCAAACCAGAAGTTTCTACGATGATTCTGTACCAAACCATCAAAAATAGAATGTTTTGGATGTTTGACCTCAGTGTGACCTTGACCTTTGACCGATTTTGACCAAAATCTAAACAGCGCTAGCCACCACCCCCCTGAATCACGGGGTGTAATTTGACATTGGTAGCTTCTTCCATTCTCGAGTTATCATTTTTTGGATGTTTGACCTCACTGTGACCTTGACCTTTCACCAATTTTGACCAAAATCTAATCAGCGCAAGCCATCACCCTCCTGAATCACTTGGTGTAATTTGACATTGGTAGCTTCTTCCGTTCTCGAGTTATCTGTACCAAACCATCAAAAATCGAATATTTGACCTCACTGTGACCTTGACCTTTGACCGATTTTGACCAAAATCTAATCAGCACGAGCCATCACCCTCCTGAATCACGTGGTGTAATTTGACATTGGTAGCTTCTTCCGTTCTCGAGTTATCGTGCCTACAAACAAACACACACACAAACAAACACACACACACAAACACACACACACACACACACACACACACACACACACACACACACACACACACACACACACACACACACACACACACACACACACACACACACACACAAACACACACACACAAACACACAAACACACAAACAGATGACGGTAGTCATCAATATACTTACGAAATCTTTAGATTTCGTAAGTAACAAACAAGAAAGAGACGTCGTGCAGAGCAATACACTTGCAAAATCCATCCTCCTCTCTAAAGGTTGCCATGGATACATCAAATTGTCCATTTTATTAAGATTAAATTTGACAATCTTAATCAAAGTTCAGCTCAATCGGATGAAAATTGATTCTTTTTCAGTTTGAAATTGATGATTTTTGACGTTTGACCTTGAGTTGACCTTTTGACCTCAAAAATAGTTGGATTCGAAAGTCAGTGATGCACTCTGAAATTGCTGCTTAATTTTCAGATTAATGAGATGAAAATTGATGATTTTATAAGATTGACCTTGAGTTGACCTTTGACCTTTTGATCTCAGAAATAGTTGGATCACATTTCAGTAAAGTACTATGCAATTGCTGGTTAATTTTCAAGTCAATCGGATGAAAAATGACGATTTTAGAAATTTGACCTCAAGATGACCTTTGACCTCAAAATCAATAGGCTTCTCAGTAGAGACGACCTCGACAACTGGATAAAGTTTCATGACAATTGGTTTCGAATTGTGACCTGTAGGCGATAAACAGACAGACAAACAAGCACACAGACAGAATAACAAGAAGACGTCGTGCAGAGCACGATACTTGCAAAATCCATAAAACAAATTTGACCTCAAAAATAATTGGAGGTTGAATTCAATGGCCGAATATGCAACTGCTCTTCACATTTCAAGTCAATCGAATGAAAACTGAGGATTTTAGAGATACCACATTAGTTGTTGACCTTGGGCCTATGTTGACCTTTTGTCTGATGTTGACCTCAAAAATTACTTGTTTGTTGAATTTATTGACCTGATATGCAAATCTTCCTCAAATTTCAAGTCAATCGGATAAAAATGGAGGATTTTAGAAATTTGGCCCTTGTTGACCTTTTGGCCTATATTGACCGTTTGGCAAATTTTGATCTCAAAAATTAATAGGTTGTTGAATTCAATGACCTGATATGCAAATCCACTTCAAATTTGAAGTCAATCAGATGAAAATTGAAGATTTTTAGAAATATGAAAAAGTTGTTATATATACATATATATATATATATATATATATATATATATATATATATATATATATATATATATATATATATATATATATATATATATATATATATATATATATATATATATGTATATGTTATATGAGCAGGGTGTGCTTAAATATCCAAACCGTGCCGAACCGTGCTTCCCCATTGTCTCAGGTCGCTCACCTGCATTGGATTTTTTTGTTTATTTTTTTAATTTATTGATATTTTCAATTCTGGATGCTTTCTGACAGTTTTGTGATTGTTCCTGGAATATCGACTTCGATGTTCGTCGACACACAAAATTACCGTGCTTCCCCTTTCTCTCGGGTCACTCACTTGCATTTGATTTTTCATTTATTTATTTTCATTTATTTTTTTCCATTTAATTATATTTTCATATTTGAAAGCTGTATGATGATTCTGTGATTTTTTTTTGGTGTACTCACTTCGATGTCAATCGGCATGAAAAAATTCATCTTTCTGTGACACCCGGAAGGTCCCCACCTTTAATATCAGTCAGTACATATATATATATATATATATATATATATATATATATATATATATATATATATATATATATATATATATATATATATATATATATATATATATATATATATATATATATATATATATATATATATATATAAACATGTTTGGTACTAAAGAACTTTAATATGGATACAAACAAACACGACATAATAGTGACTGAAGCTTTTCTTGCTGCACTCTTCCGGGTAAAAATCGCAGCAAGTAAAGAAGGAAACAAAGGCGTGTGCTTTATAAGGTCTCAATAAGGTAGACGCTGAATGGTTCAACCGTAATGACGTCACGGTTAATCCGAACGCTCATTGGTCAGATCATCATCTTCACCTCGAGCTTCCATTGGCTGAAGCAGAGTTCGTCGATGATTGACGTTTGTAACCACATCCTGGAGAGAGGGGGGATGGGTTTTCCCGAAGGTCCATTCACCATTTGTTACCGTACTTCCCTTGATCTTTCCATGCTGAAAGAGACACAGAGATCATGCAAATTCCTTTTGATGACATAGTATTGGATCGGTGGAAAGGATGAAGGTTGCTTCCAACATACGTAAATGAAACGAGCTCTGACCTCGGCTCAATATTCCAACATACGTAAATGTAAATGATACACGCCTTCATTTCCTCCTTCATGTGCTGCGATTTTTACCCTGAAGAGTGCAGCACGAAAAGCTTCAGTCAATATTATGTCGTGTTTGTTTGTATCCATATTAAAAAACATATATATATATATATATATATATATATATATATATATATATATATATATATATATATATATATATATATATATATATGTACACACATATCTTTCAGGATGGCCTTGAGTCCTGTACAAATTACAAATTCCTGTCCTGACTTATTGAGCCTGAGTGGCGACCCGACCAAGATTGTAGCCCAGTAATAACTGCTTGAAAAAAAAAAAACAGCACCAACAAGTTGCATAGAGTATGGTTTATGATGGTTTATGATGATGACATACTGTGTGTGTGTATATACATATATGTATATATAATTATTATTTATTTATTTACAATGTATGGAATAGACAAAGACAAAGACCATGTATTATAGTGTTAATTGCATTCAGTGTGAATGAGGTGTTGATAATTCAAGTCAGCTTTTACAAGGTGGTGTCATCGTTTAGTGCAAAGGTTGTAAGTTCAAATCTGACTCAATCAGTATAAAGTATTTTGATTCTTTGTTTTCACAATCCAAGCTCATTTAAATATAATTATCATGTCACGATTGGATTTTTCATTAAAATAAAACAGCCAAATCAGTTCTGACCTTGAGGGAAGAGGTTTTCGCCCTGTCCTGCTTGGTGTGCTCTGCATTTGGTCTGCAATCCTCATTTGGTGGATGACTTTAAATGTCTGCAGAGTAACTTGGGCGCCAAAAAGACACCTATGAAAAGGCATTGGCAAATTAATTTCCATCACTGAATAAAAATGATTCACGATCTTATATATAGATGTATGTATATATATATATATATATATATATATATATATATATATATATATATATATATATATATATATATATATATATATATATATATATATATATCAAAAATTATATATATAATTGCTATATATATATATATATATATATAAAATATATATATATATATATATATATATATATATATATATATATATATATATATATATATAAAAATATATATATCAAAAAAAAAAATCAAAATTCAGTGATGGAAATATATATATATACACACACACACACATCATCGTCGATGAACCATTGATATAAAAGGACAATTCAATGGGAGAAGTCTCAACCAAAATGAATGGTGAAACCAGAAAGAGACGTTCACAGGCTCGTCTGCATTCCATGATTAGAGCATTGTGAAATGATGACGTCGAAATCTCCAATCAAAATGCAGCTTAACACAAAGGATTACAAAATCTTAAATCAGCAACCAGTCTTGGACACCAGTTTCAGTCGTAAAGCCTCTTTAGAAAGGCAACAGACATTTAGAAGATAAAATTCAGGCTTTGCTTTTCATTTGTATAGAGAAAGGAAGAGTTCAGTGATGGAATTGGATGGGTGTAGTGTAGAAGGACGAGTAGGGGAGGCAGCAGTTATAAAGGATAGAAAAAGTACATATGACAGGTAGGGAGGTAGCCTGCTAGAACAATGCTGTGTAGTTGAGACAGTTAAAGAGACAACCTGTAAGGACGCCATTGTGTAGTTGAGGCAGGTAGATGGACAGCTTTCAAGGATATCATGTGTAGTTGAGGCAGGTAAAGAGACAGCCTGTGAGGACAGCATTGTGTACTTGAGGCAGGTAGGGAGACAACTTGCAAGGACACCATTGTGTAATTGAGGCAGGTAGGGAGACAAACTGCAAGGACACCATTGTGTCATTGAGGCATATAGGGAGACAATCTGCAAGGACGGCATCGTGTAGTTGAGGCAGGTAGGGAGACAACCTGTGAGGACAGCATTGCGTAGTTGAGGCAGGTAGAGGGACAGCTTTCAACGAAATCATGTGCAGTTGAGGCAGGTAGAGGGACAGCTTTCAAGGACATCATGTGCAGTTGAGGAAGGTAAAGAGACAACCTGCAAGGACGCCATTGTGTAGTTGAGGCATATAGAGAGACAACCTGCAAGGACGCCATTGTGTAGTTGAGGCAAGTTAAGAGATAAACTGCAGGGACATCATTGTGTCGTTGAGGCAGGTTGGGAGACAACCTGCAAGGACATCATGTCATGTGTCGTTGAGACAAGTGGATAGACATCCTGTAAAGACAGGACAGTGTTATCTGGACGTGCATCCAACGGAGATGTCGAGAAACGTTTCGGATTCCCCTCGCCTCGACCTCAACCATTAGCTTCGCTCGCACGGATCCCACAAAGGGAACTTCTCACTTTGTGTACAACTTGAACCAACAAGGGAATTCATTGACAGGACACTAAAAAGTTTTTCATTCACCTTGGAATTAGAATCTCACTAGTTACGACTGTAACCGTAATAATTATAATCAACACCATCAGTGATTGTCTCGGAGAGTTGCCCTGCTCGGTGTCCCCCCCAATCCTCGTGATTTGTTCCATCGCAGCTTCAAAACTCACAAACCGCCTTGATTCGTCTCTCATTTCCCATTGTCCTTGTGCTTCATGTCAAGATGCGATGATATCTTGTAATTTACATATTGTTGATGAAATATGTCTTCAAACTCATTGATGTTACTTCAAGCGAAACAAGGAATTATTTATTATGGCGACAGCAAGGACACCCAAAATGAGGCAACGTCATCATCTACAAATTGTACATCTTTCCAGCCTCGAGTAATCAAACTATTGTCTTTAGTTTTCTACATAGTAGTCATAATTCATGTTGTTTGATAATCTCCATGGAGATGAGTTGTGATGCTCATCTGAAAGAAGATCATTTCAAAGGGGGTTTCGCTTGAAATGTCGTTCTCGGTTTGCAAACAATTCTTTGCAAGTCTCTCCTGATGACATCAGACTCGAATTTGGAACACCAGATCGTTGGAAAGGTGGGGATTCCGAGGGGGTGGGGGTGTTGGTGCGTGGAGTGGAAGCAGAGCCATGTTTGGAGAAAATCCCGAGCGGAAGGATTACTGCTGGAGGAGAGGGGGAAAGTAGCGGGAGGAGGGGGAGGACATCGACCAAGACCAGCCGGGTTCAAATCGGGACGCGAGTCCTTGAAACCACCAAACTGGTCCGTGGATCTTCAGGAGATCCCTCGTGAAGTGTTTGTACACGTGCTGAGGATCCAGGCAGGAAAGGGTAGGGAGCGAGCGCAGAGCGCGATGGGAGAGCGAGTCAATTTTGGGACTCGGGATGAGAGTCGATAAATGATTGTTAAAAATACGATTCGGAAATTCCTCACTGATGGGAAACTTTTGCGCTGCGTCGAAACCGGTCCGCTTGTTACGCAGTGGGAACGTATTTCCGAGCCGTAGTTCTGGGGCGAGCGCAGTGCGCCCAGTGCGCATTTACGTTGCCCGAGATTTATCTGTTCGGAAGGACACGGCGAGGTCCCGTGTGCTGACACAGAGTGAGAGAGAGAGAGAGAGAGAGAGAGAGAGAGAGAGAGAGAGAGAGAGAGAGAGAGAGAGAGAGAGAGAGAGAGAGAGAGAGAGAGAGAGAGAGAGAGAGAGAGAGAGAGAGAGAGAGAGAGACAGAGACAGAGACAGAGACAGAGACAGAGACAGAGACAGAGACAGAGACAGAGAGAGTGATGTGAGGTCGGAATGGAGGCTCGTTCGCAAGCACCGCTCTCACCTTTTCGCACAGCACCGCAGTTCGTTGCGGACAAGTGATCGGTCAAGCATCCGCGCCGCGTCAGAACCTCCGTAGCTCTTGCTCTTGTTTTACTCCTTCAGAGTCTCTGTGCTCCTCCATCAATCACTTTCCCACTCTCCGCCCATTATCTCTCTCGTTCTGCGCTTTTATTATCCTCCAAAACGCTGCCCCCGCCCAGGCTGTGAAACTCTCTGCCCCTTTCTCATCCCTTCGTTCACCGGTTCTCTGCTTCCTCATTCCTTCTCCAGCCCTTTTAACCCGTCCGCTCCATCCCCGCCCATCTCAAAAGTCTCATCCCTCCCAACTCTCTCTGTTCCCGTTCGGCTTCTGATGTTCCTTTACTTGTTTCCCCCTCCCTCGTGGTTCCCCACCGCCGCCTTTAATGTCGGTGTTCGGGCGCTCTCCACTACCCTACCTCCCACCACACCTTATACACCTCCTGCCCAACTCCACCCCATGCTTTCCACCGCTTTATCCCACACAACCCCTTTACCTACCACCCTCCTTTTTTTTTCTGCTGCATTTAGTCTGGCTCTCTTGCTCCTCATAAAATAACTGAGACTCGTCATTTATTGGAATGGGTCGCAGGGAGCATGTGGAGCTCTCATGGACGTCGGGGCGCATCGGCACATCTCATCGTGATGAGCGCATCATCTCGCGCACGTGACAAATATACTTAAGGATGGCATATTGGACTCAGAATTCGCTCTTCCGACCTGCCCATCACTCCTCGGTCCGACCTGCCCATCACTCCTCGGTCCGACCTGCCCATCACTCCTCGGTCTGACATGCCCATCACTCCTCGGTCCAAAGTGTCCATCACGCCTCGGTCCGACCTGCCAATCACTCCTCGGTCCGATGTGCCCATCACTCCTCGGTCCGAAGTTCCATCACTCCTCGGCCCCACCTGCCCAACACTTCTCGGTCCAAAGTTCCCATCACTCCTTGGTCCAACCTGCCAATCACTCCTCGGTCCGACATGCCCATCACTCCTCGGTCCGACGTGCCTATCACTCCTCGGTCCGAAGTGCCCATCACTCCTCGATCCGACCTGCCAATCACTCCTCGGTCCGATGTGCCCATCACTCCTCGGTCCGACGTGCCTATCACTCCTCGGTCCGAAGTGCCCATCACTCCTCGATCCGACCTGCCAATCACTCCTCGGTCCGATGTGCCCATCACTCCTCGGCCCGACCTGCCCATCACTCTTCGGTCCGACCTGCCCATCACTCCTCGGTCCAAAATGCCCATCACTCCTCGGTCCGAAATGCCCATCACTCCCCGGTCCAAAATGCCCATCACTCCTCGGTCTGACCTGCCCATCACTCCTCGGTCCGAAATGCCCATCACTCCTCAGTCTGACCTGCCCATCACTCCACGGTCCGAAATGCCCATCACTCCTCGGTCTGACCTGCCCATCACTCCTCGGTCCGAAATGCCCATCACTCCTCAGTCTGACCTGCCCATCACTCCACGGTCCGAAATGCCCATCACTCCTCGGTCCAAAATGCCCATCACTCCTCGGTCCGACCTACCCATCACTCCTCTGTCCGAAATGCCTATCATTCCTCAGTCTGACCTGCCCATCACTCCTCGGTCCGACCTGCCCATCACTCCTCAGTCCGACCTGCCCATCACTCCTCGGTCCGACCTGCCCATCACTCCTCGGTCTGACCTGCCCATCACTCCTCGGTCTGACCTGCCCATCACTCCTCGGTCTGACCTGCCCATCACTCCTCGGTCCGAAGTTCCCGTCACCCCACGCGTCCACTCGCCGAGCAGAATCATTAACAAACAGAGCGCAAGTCGCCGCGATGCTGAACAATTTGTCCGAGAACGATCATTAAGCAGATTAGTGAGAAGCCCTCGCTGTAGATCATTACTTTGTGTGTTTTCAGCATCCTCGCATTCCTGGTGTCCTTTGGCTTTAATTCAGGGTTACTTTGTTCATCCACTACATTCATAATTGACGTTTGTGTCCTCATGCTGATGAAGGCATTAGAGCTGAAGCGCGTGCGCTCGCTGTACGTCCTGCAGGACCTTGTTAAAATCAGTGTGACCTTTGGGCATCGTTCTTTTTTTGGGTGGTCGTCCATGGTAATGCTCTTTCGCGATCTCTAGCTTCGGGAGGTTCTGACGATCAGCTCAATGTTTACGAGACCCCGAATTCCCATGAAAGCACACCCGATACGCATCCCCACGACCGGCCCAAGCACGGATCACACAGGTACGTGTCTTGGGTTTGGTCAAATTGGCTGGATCTTTGGGGTAAACTTCGTGCGGAAAACAATAGTCATTCGACCCGCTGTGAAAATTGCTCGAAGCGAGTACCAGCGATAATCGTTAGCGTTAAAATTGGGTGTTCATGAAATTTGTACCAAAGGCAGAATGTAAATACGCAGGTATCATCTGGGCTTGTTGGCGGAGTTGCTGGGTATAAAGGCTTGTTGCATTGTCTTGTCCTCAGGTGTGGGTTCGAGTGCCATTGGAAGCTCAATGGAAATTTGAACAACCTTTGACGGATGGCGACTGCGCTCCATGCTTGATACTTAACCATGGAAACGTTCGTCATTGCATGTACCGTGAGCGGCCTGGCCATCTATCAAGAGTATCCATCCATTGGGACCACACTCTGCTTCGGCAGCACCAACATTCTGCACAGTCTCCTTGGCTATTGGACACAATCCTGCATGGGTCGTCACTCCAACACAGGATACCAGCAAGATGGCACTCATAGTTGCCGACCTCGGAATGATGACACGCAGAGTCAACCCCACCAGGTATTAATTCAACAGCCGAGTGGGATATGAACTCGGAATCATCGGATCCGAAGCCCACCACCCTAACCATTAAGCCAACACCAGGCACATGAGGAGTATGGACCACAACAAACTACTACTCCTCATCCGAATGCCCAACGAAGGGGCAGAACGACCCACTTGGGGGTCGATCCTTTTGCACAGGGGAACGCGAGGTTAGGGCAGGATAACTTGGAATTAGTTCATGGTGCCGACGATAGCTCGCCGACTCTTCACAAAGGACACTGTGGGATCCTTAACATCCCACCAACTAATGCCAGCAAGACGGGACGTCCATCCGAGGGACACGACCTCCCGGAGTCCTCCACTAGCTTACTTAGCGATGTTTTGATTACATACGCTTGGTGATGATTCCAGTTTTTCCAGTGATCCAGTCCAGATGATTCCAGATGATACCTCCTTCCAAATTCCAGTTTTTCTTTCCTGAGAGTTTTGCTTCTGCATCAACATTGACCACCCCCATGTCCTCCCCCCATCCCAGATTTGTCCAAGTACGGCATGGTTATTTTGTTGCTCGCACATTGTTCAATTACCTTGCCTGTGAAACACCGGGATGACAGTTTACAGCTGTGTCGAGATTCTAACCCAAGTTTGACAGCTTAAAGGTGAGACTACCACACCCACCACCACCATATATCATGATTCATTTTGGCTATCCCTGTACTACACCTGGTGCTGGCTTCACGGTCAAGGTGGCTGGCACAAGAATTTAGGGTCTTGAGGTCGAGCCCCTGTGGTGTAGTTAAATGACAGCAGGTACGTTGACTCAATCTAATCTGTCATCCTGTCAAAGTTGGCAATGAGTACCAACTTACTGGTAACAGGGGCTGTTAGAGTTAGTGGTACTGCACATCAGTGGTGCAGCCGTGCTCCCAGCAATGATGCACCCAGCAACCACAAGCTGTATAAGTAGTAAATAATAATCCCTCTACTTCTTCCTCGTATCGCATGAATATTGCTGTTCCCCACCTTCTCACATCACCCCACCCATTCAAAACCATGATCTTTTCTACCCCCTTTAACCCATATGCTATTCCAATATCCCAATGAAACCCTCGTGTATCCTAATTGTCGGTGAGTAATTGTGCCGTCTGGCCCGAATGTCCATTGAGCCATGCTATAATTACCTTACATACACTTCCACCCATCCATTATTCCTCCAAGTCTCCCTCTATTTTGTCCCCTTGCCCTGTTGTTGTTGTTGTCCCCCCCCCCCTCTCTACTCTATTGTTGTACTGCGTCCTGATCGGTTCTGTGCTCTCGCTCCTCCACGAGCCTCGACCCGTAAATATCATCATTGTTGTGAGGAGACCACATCGCTGATGCAGACAGGGTTCATCAGGTCAGGAATTGGTAACTTGTTTAGGGTCCCACCATGATCGCTCGTCTACTCTTAGCTGAAAGACGATGTCCACCAACTATACTGCTCGGGGAAGGGACACCCAGCTTTAAGGGCCACGCGAGAGGCGGCGACCTCTGCACAACCCTTGCAGGACAAACTGACACTACCAATATGAAGAACGAAGATTGTTGTAAAATACAGGTGGCCACGCGACTGATGGACGTTAAAGGATGACGATTCGAATATTTCGTTTAAGGAATCTTCACCGTTTTGCTTTCCAAGAACATAGTCTGACATTCCGTTCCACGCTCATCAAAATAATACACAACCCATCAATTCATCTTTTCTTGGACATTAACTTCACGTGAATTAGAATAAGTTGTTTTTAATTGAGAAGCCAATAACTACATAACAGACATGACAGAAGTAAATAGACATCTTAAATTTATTCATTTCATCTGTATAAAGCAAGTTTTACTCTGTGATTTGTACGAATATATAACTATTTTACCTGTATTTGCAGAAACGAGTTCCTGGGTCTTGTACGACAATTAACGATGCCTCAAACCCAATCGAACTCGAAGGCCAATTGGAAGATGGAGTCAGCCAGCGTCAGAGAGCTCAGAACCTTGGCATTCCGCTTTCTACGGTCAATCGGGTGATTGTGCAATTCACCAGCGAAGGCAAGGAATTCACAACTTCCCGTAATGGTCGATCTGGGCCCTCAGAAAAGTGTCTTTGAGCTGTCAAGTGGTCCATTGAGAAAACTCCACGTTTCAAGGCAGCAGATGTTGCAGAGGAGGTCCAAGTTAGCTCAAGAACTGCTGTGCGGTACCTTCAACTTGGCTACTATGGTAGAGCAGCGAGGAGAAAACCTCTTGTTAGACCAGCCAACATTCAAAGGAGATAGAAATTGGCTGGCGAGATGACCACCAGACCCTTGGAGCTTTGGCAAACTGTCAACTGTCATTTTTTCCAGATGAGTACCAATTTGCTCAATATTCTGACAGTGGACACGTATGGGTCTGGAGACTTCCCAGTCAAGAGTTCTCTTTGAACTGGCTGCAGCCAACTGTCAAACATGGTGGTTTTTCAGTGATGGTGTGGGGAGCAATCTGGAGCACTGGTCGGTCAGAGCTTGTGGAGTGTGTTGGCAACATCAACTCTACAATGTACAATTCTATCCTTGAGGATGGACGTCTCCCCGTCTTCTCCACTGGACAGATGGTCAAAAACTACACTCTGTTCATGAAGGATGGAGCTCCATGCCACACTGCAAAAAAGTCCAAAGAATGGCAGGACAGAAATGGGATCAAGCGACTTCCATGGCCAACTCAGTCTCCTGACATGAATCCCATTGAACACCTCTGGGCCGTATCGGATCGAGCTGTGCGGAAAAATTCGAGGAAACCAACATCACGAGCAGAATTGCTCAACCTTTTGTGTGAAGCCTGGGCAGAAAATCACACAAGAGAAAATTTCAGAACTCGTTAGTTTTATGCCTGAAAGAGTAAAAGCATTGAAATCTGGAAATGGCAAGTCCACCAAATACTTCAAATACCAAAGAGAGTGTATGAATTAAAATGGATCAAACAAACTTCAAATGTTCAATAAATAAATTCTTTAAAAATCACGGTGTCTATTTACTTCTGTCATGTCTCTGAAGAGGAAAAGAGAAAAAAGAGACCTTCCTTCACGTTTTTGGACATATAGGGCTGCAAAGACAATTTTTCATTGGCGAGGGGGCACATTCCTGGACGGTCGCCACCCCGACACAGAATGACTGTATGGGACGCACGGTTAAAAGGATAACACACTGTGGATGTTCCTGAAGTGAGCTTTATTTTTTATACAACTCCCAGGTACGTAAATGTAGTCCACGAAGGGAATTCTGGCATAGGAGGCCAATTACCTCATCGTATTCGTTAATTTTCTACACCGCAGCAATGCCCCTCCCCCCCCCACCACCACATGTATTGATATTGTTACGTTTGTGGGGGGGGGGGTTAGATATCAATCACAACAGAACAGATAGAAGTAGGAATGTATGGAGTAGCATGTTCCATGTACGAGTAGTTAGCCAATGTCAATGTAATAAGTAGGGACATGTCAGCGTAAGGATTTTGTTTGAATGTGCACCATCGAGGGGGTGGTGTGTAGTAATAATTAATTAGGGATCATGGTGAAGCAAATTGTACGTATATTTTGTACACAAAGGGAATTCTCCATTAGCACGGACTCATCGGGTGGCTTGGGGCTCTGCCAGGCAAGAGAGAGAAGGGAAGAGCTTTGATCTCCTCAAGAGCGAGGGGATGAGAGTTTCGTCCCCTCATTAGGGGTGGAGGCTGGATCGCCTCTGGGAGGGGGGTGGAGTTTTCAATGCTCCGAGAGGGGAGGAGCCAAGAATCAGGTGGGTTCGGTGTGTGAGGGAGGATTGTGAAGTGAGGGAGGAGAGAAGAGTTCAGAGAAATAAAACTTTGTTGCTGTGTTATTGGTGTGAAGAGAACGAGGTTTTGAGAAGGATCAAGAGAGCCTGGTTCTGAGAAGAGAACAATTTGTGAGGAGAGCTCTGAGGAGGTTGTCCTGCTTGCATGCCTTCACTGAGCCTGTTCATCATCCTGCACACCTCCTCATCCTCCTCCCCCTACCACCAGAGATAAGCCACCCACATTTTTTTTGTCCCTTTCCTGTCTGTGATTAAATCTGGTTTGCGTCACCTTAGATTTCATTAGATTCGTTTTTACATCATTGCATATAATTAATTATTGATGGCATTCCCTTCCTTCCCTCCCAAACCCACCGTCACATTCCTGTCGTCGGGTCAATCGTCCCCTGGTTATTTGGTTACAGGAAATAAACCCGTTGGTTCGAGCAAAAGCTTTAAGGTTCTTGTGTCTCCTCGCCACCGCGTGTGCGTCGTCCTTCATAATTTGGAACATCTCCACAGAAGGTAAAACCGTTCGGAACATCACGGGATTTTAACGTCCTGCTGCAACGAGCTTGACGCGAATTGAGCCGTTGATGCTACAATATCCATATCCAGCACCTCCAAACTCGTGGAAAACCTTCAAACCAAGGTAGGTACACACAATGGCCTATTGTTTTGAAAATATGTATTGTAGGATCTTTGATGTCTGTAACCTAGAGGGAAGACAGGCTGCTTTACGGTTCCATTCGAAGGAGGGAATGCACCGAGATGTTTTATCGCTGTTGATGGCACTCCATGAGAACGAGAGATTGTTTCTTTTCGGTAAGATGTAACCAGTAGGTGATGGAATACAGACAAGACACCTCAATGGCGAGCGCACTACCCAAAGAGTTTTACTCTGACTATAAGCTATCACCAATGCGTCCGCAGGGTGTTGCATCAAACACCTGGCGTTAGATGTTAAAGAATACTTGATCTCAGGTCCAGATGATCAACATGATTTTATTTTATTGAGAGAAAGAAGAGGGCTGGCAGGATGACCTTGAGGTATGCACACTCATGTGTAACCTTTGTTTGAATCCCAACCTGTCTCGCTTGGGTTCGAATCCCGATTCATCAATGTGGGCGTCGTCCCTCGTATAGACGTTAACTGGGCATCCCATCTGCTGGTATTTGGTGGTGAAAGTTAAAGATCCCACTGTGTCCTTTGTGAGCTATCACCGGACCATGAACAAATTACAGATTCCTGCCCTGAGTTTCCTGTGTGGGAGTGGCGACCCGACCAGGATTGGAACCCTGGCCATAGAAACGGGTAGAAGATTGCCTGGACACCTTCAAAGGTCCTGCTGACCTGTAACTAACTGCTAACAATACAAAAATAAGGCAATTTTCTGTCTGTATGTATTGTAAAGGTAACGGAATTTGGTCCAGGGTCCAAATCTCACCCCTGACAAGAACGTAACAGTGAGATGGGTGAACACAGTCAAGTTTCCCACCCAGGCGGTTGCCAATCTAGCAAAAACTAGTCTTTGGAACTACACGTCATCCACCGGGAAAGCACAAAATATCATTCCTCCAGTTTCCGACATAACAGTAGCTCCAACGAGCCGACTGCCTACAGTACATTTGTCAGTTCAAAAGGATGTGGGCTAAGCGAGACCATTGATGAACCATCGTGTTTGTGCCCTTCTAACAAGGGTTTTTTGCACCAATACACAACGATCACAGTGTTACTCGCGCCACAATTTACTGTTCCTAATTCCAGACCACACACCGAACCAACACTCCAATAGTGAAAATACAGGGTTTATTAAAGAAATAGGGGAGGCAGGACAAAGAAGCGATGCCACAACAAATGGAAATCACTTACAGACGAAACCCTGTGCCTGCAAATAATTCCCTTCGGCTTATGCGATAACTTAATGGCCCAAGTACTCACAAACAGGAGACAGAGGAAGATGAGACTGAAAGAAATCTGTCCACAAGCTATGTTTGCTCGTGGTGGTTGTAGTTGAGACGGGAGTGGTGAGTTCCGTGTGTCTTGGTCCCGGCTTCCACTGGGCTGTGCTGCGTCCTCCCTGGTGCTGTTTAAGGGACACAGCTGGTCCTCACTTCACACCTCACTCCAATCCGGTTTCGCCCTTGCAGTGCTGACGCTTCATATTCGCCTTGGCGTGTTTCGTGAGAACTGCTCACTGCAACTGTCCGGAGCAAGTAGCTCTAACTCTCCTCACACGAAGCCTCAAAACTACTGACCAAGCCTCCTCTCGAAGCACTCTCTCAAGTCATGCTGCACTCTGCCCTTGATAGACGTCTGCGAGCAGGCGTGGCTTCCAGATACTTCTCGCGGTGGGTGGGGAGACTTTCGCCACATCCCCTCACGTGCCCTTCCAGCCGTCCTGCACTGGTCCATGCTGCTGAGGGCAAGAGTGTTAAAAGCACAAACAGACAGATTTCAAAGGGGGAACGGTTTAGAGAATTAAGGAGTGGGAATGGTTCCAGATTAGACACACATAACGGCAGGGGGACTCTAAGTTTCTGCAAGAACAATCTTTGACACATGACCTATCATTACACACAAAAAAACCAAAAACTTATGCTACACGTTTATTCATAAAATATCCATTCTATCTTACTCCCGTTAGCCACGATGGCAGTCCCCACAAAACTATGCATGTATGTCTCATCATTTATGGAAATGAAAATGGCTGGACCAATCTCCACCAAATTTTGCATACATGCTCGGGGTACCAGGGTCAGTTCCTGGCTACAAAATGATCTCCCCATCACTCCCTCACCCATAGGGAATGGGAAACGACTTGCGATTTTCACCCGTTCACGGACAATATTGCAAGTGGTTAAACCACTGACATCTGCCAGAGGGAGTGGGTTTTGACACCTTTTTTGCTCCTGGAGCGAACGGGTGTTATTACTACGACTAAAAGGAGATGCGTCCATCCGTCTGACATGTGAAGAAGCAGCAGGACCTCAAGCTTTAATGTAGCGGTACCTACTGTCGTAGAATAATAACAAAACAAAACAAAAAAATGTGACTGTTGCAAAGTTAATAATCCATTTCTTTGGAACAAAAATTTGTGTCCGTTTCATCACATCGATGGCTATTTAAAAAAAAACCCATCTTTCAGGGATTTCATAAGCGGAATGGAAGCTGAATGCAGCGGTTCCAACGGTACCATTTATTATTCTACGACAACAGGAACCTTTTAGGACACGCAAGGAGTACACCAAATTATACAGTACATAGTAATAGAAAACAATATAAAAAATATATTGAAATGCAATTCAAAACAATAGAAAAAAACAACAAAGAACTACAAACAACAAACAACCACCATGATGGCAACAAGTACTATGCGTTATAACAGATCTTTTTTTTGTGTTTCACTTCATTTTACATCCTCATTGAGATTCACAGATAGACATGCAATATCTTTGTGAAGTGCAACATGCTGCCTTTTGATTAAACCCGTCAGCAAAGCAACGGGTGGCAAGGCTATCAAAATAAAGTAAGGCAATTAGGTAAAATAAAACTAGGCAAGTCACAGGACCAAAAACACTTCGTAAGGTTGGTGTTGTCATATCATCAGAATTCTTCGGTCATGGTCAGTGGTACACAGCTTAAAGGAGAGTTGGTGAACTCATCAGAATAAGAATCTTGGCACTTGATGGTAAAGGACAAGACGTTTCATATCAGTAACATCGTACATAAATAAATGAATCATTAAAACGGTAAATGCAATTTATTTTCTTCAAAACATACCCGAATCTCACAAAGCATTCCATCGTTGCACAGGTCAGCTGCTTTCCTCAACGAGCCGTGTTCCCAGAAGGAACGGTTATTTACCAGTTGATAAAATACGAGTACAATCTACTTTATTTAAAAGATATTGAGAAAGCAAATCTGACAAATCAGAAGCCAAACTCAGACTGATGTTGGTGTTTTCTTTTTCATAGATGCAGTGGATGAGCATTCTAACCGTCTGCGTTGATAGAAGAATCTCTCGACAATCTCTCCGGCCAGTATATTCATGCATAGCAACTCCTTCCGATACAGGCACATCAACTGGAGCCTGATGAGAATTCAGCCTTTTGTCCTGATGGCGGTGCAATTCGTGACATATATTTGGGTCAAGGAGTTAAGATTTCCAGTAAATTTGTGTACAAAAGAAATGGATGGCCCAATTCATTTCATGAAATGGAAGAATGATTTTAAAAGGATCACCATCCATCACATCAATCTCAAATTGTCCACTGTAATGAGGATGTCGGTGGACAATGACCCCTTTTCAACAATACATTGAGATCTATGACATCAGTGGCAAATTAAACCAGCCTAATGTCCTTTACAGGCCATCGATAGATTAAGTAATAGAGAAGGGTGTAGGGGTCAGGGCAGGGTTGTCATGGTTAGGCCATGAGTTTTGGAGGGGTGTGCAGTGGGA
This sequence comes from Eptatretus burgeri, assembly GCF_056783735.1. NCBI lineage: Eukaryota > Metazoa > Chordata > Myxini > Myxiniformes > Myxinidae > Eptatretus > Eptatretus burgeri. Next base: position 89,807,297 of record NC_140962.1, on the reverse strand, counting down.
ATTGCATTACATAATATATGGATGTCCCCTACTCAAGAAATACTACCTAGAGTATTGAATAACTTGCTCAAATCACCAATGAAGAGTCAGAAATCTATCTGCGATATAAATTTCATTTGGTTCCATTCACATTTGGCTCGAAATGCCACACCCTATGTATGAGTAATAATGCCATGGTCCAGCACACAGAATGTGGGTCATGGTCTGCAGCACATTACACTCGCATTGACCATGACCTTGCCTCTTCAGCAGCAATCCCCAAAATTCGATTTACCAAGGGTCAACCAGAGCTACCTGGCTTACAGTTTTGCACACAGTTCATGACAGACACCCTAGATCTCAACTGATATTTTGCGAAATTCATTCCAATTCCGGGCAAAGGTGGTCACAGTACCTATCATATTATCCCAGGGTAAATTTAGACATTTGTGGAGGTAGCTTGCTTCAAGCTACGGTCCAGGGCACAATGCAATTAGAAACCAATCATCTCAACAGAGCGGACATGACCATTTTGATCACACCTGTGCAGGCAGCCTGCTCATCAGAAAGTCCACTCAAACAGTCGTTCGCTTGCATGGGAGAAAGAAATCGGGCGACCTCTACTGGTTTTTATTTTTCCATCTTCTAGACTCGTGGTTCTCCCTTTGTGGATTTTTAAAGTCAAAGACTTGAAAAATAATTTTCAAATTACCATACAAGAAGATTGCTAGTGGTAATGTTTACGTTTTGCACTTTGCATCAGAAATAATAAATAAATAAATCAACAAATGCCTTGGATCTTCGATTTCCTTTCTCCAAGATATTGTGGATGCCGTCGAAGCATTTTGCTGTCACAGACGATTAAATTCAACGACACGAAGCACCAATGTTCAAAACGCTTTATCATTAGGGGGTTCCAAAAACTAAAGAAGAAGCAGCATAAATACAGAAAATTAATCAAACAATTGAAACATTAATCGACATCTATGTTTCAAAAAACATAAATCGCTTTTCTTATCAATGGCACAATATAGGGGGGTTTCCTTTGCTTCAAATACAAAATATTACTATAATACAAGTCATTTAATCTTGTGGTTACAAGCGCTGTAGTCTTTATAAAACGAGACGGCGGCCATCAATGTGGAAATCGAGCAAACAGCTTGGCTTTTTGAAAACGGTTGCTTATTGAAGTTCAGACGGGTTTCAATTTTTTGTTCTCATCAAATATTCAGAAAAACAAACAAACACGATCCCTCAAAACAAACATCCTCACATCAACAGCTAAATACATACACAACACTCATAAAAAGGCACATCAACCTCTCATTGCTGTAATCAACAATTACAGAATCTATGCTTTAAGAGAAAAGGGCAAAGTTATACAAGCGATTTGCAGAAGTTAAAGAAAACAACCCCTTCCCCCCCAACCCCAAGGGAATAAATAAAAAGATCAAATCGGATTCTAATTAGTATAACAAAATAGTTTACATTGTTCAACTAGTCGTAGCGAGAGGATCTAGTTCTTTGCCATACCACAATGCGCATCCCTCAGGTTTTCAATGAGAAGGCATGCACATGATATGGCAAAAGCAAGTAAGGAAGTTTTTTATTTTAACAAATTAAATAAAGAGACAAGCACTTAACCCTCAATTTGTGTCGCTATAAACGGGTTTCAATAATGCCTCACACTCTTGAGTTTCAGTTTCAGGCTTCGGTGCCTTCCTAAATCCCGTGGGATTTGGGGCTGTATGCTGCCGATCAACAGCAAAAGGTGAAGAGTAATAGAGAAGAACGTGCAGATGGAAAAGGACGATTCACTCATTGCCGTGGGAGATCAATAGTTTGCCCGAAGTCGTTTGTTTTCCTCCTTCAACTTCTCAATCTCAGCCACAAGCTGCTGCTGATTTGACGAGTTCCTTTCCAATATAGTTTCCACAACCATCTGGATAGGACACCAACACAACCCATGCAAGTGCTCCTTTATATGCAAAAAAAGCAGGTCGTGATGTAAGTGAAAAAACATAAACAAAAAACAAAAAAACAATTAAATAAATTGATTAATAACCATTTCATAGAAGCAAAGGCTAAACAAATAAATAAATAAATAAATAAATAAAATCAGCACACCTCCCCTCCCAAATAGCCGAGCCAAATTATATATGTACATGAATATGAAGTTAACATGGACTAAAGGTAGACATAAAACAGCTATGAAATAATTAATTCAGCAACACCATTTGGCTGATTCTTAGCAGCGTGATACCTCATTTGGTCGCATTCTCGCCTCCGTGCTGTCTGGTCTTGGGTACAATTTCTAGTGTAATCATATTCTAGTGAAGAAAACTGCCATCTGGTGCAGTCCATCATGGATGGAGCATGTTGTCCTTCAAAGGGGGCATGAAGCTGCCCATCTATATATTTTCTGTAGATTATACAAGTTGACAAAATTGCCTCCTTACAAAGACACTTCCTAGTGCGCCAGAGTGAGGATAGTTTCCTCCTGCTGAATGAAATTTTAGCATAGTTTATGTTTTGTATCCCACTCATAGGCCAAATGTGCATCCAAACCTGAACGAAAATGTAATCGGCTTGTTCTTGCCACCAACCCAACTTATCCACCAAGTTTTGTCGCAATCCGTCCATGTTTTGAGATATTGTGCTGTTTATCGTTTTTGGCCCGATCTCTCAATGGTGAAGAATCACTTTTAAAAATTCTAGTATCTGGATCACGATCTTCACCAAAATTGAATCAATTTGTACTCGTCACAAACTCAGCCTGTGCAACAAATATCGTCCAAATCGGTTCATAACTTTTTGAGATATCCTGCTCACAGACAAACAGACAGGTGAAAACACAACCTCCGTCCACCTTTGCTGGAGGAGGTAATAACAACATTTTTGCACTTGTCTTTAAAGTGGGCTCAGAAGTTGCAGCTTTTGCACACATTGTGTTCACTTATTCTCATCAGCCTTAAAAAAATAAAAATAGGACCGCGCATCCAGAGGCTCGCATGGATCAGGAGCAGCAGTCACTCAAACCACCCACAGACCCTCGTAGACCATGATTTTTTAAAATGCCATGAACGAACTGGTACATCATGGGTGATGAAGGTTGTGGTCAAGTTTCATCAAAATCGTGTGTGTAGTTTGGGAGAAGAGAGCAAATAACCTATATTGGGTAGGTCAACATCCCCTCCTCCATAGACCCCTTTAATAAGCGCACATTTTGATGTGGTCGATATACTTTGGTACGTCATGGGTGATGAAGGTTGTGGTCACTTTTAATCAAAATTGTGTGTGCAGTTTTGGAGAAGCGAGCTAATCAATTTTTTGGGGTGGGGAGGGGGGAGGCAGGGGGTGGGGGGTTCCACCCCCACCCTCCCCCATTGACCCCTTCACGAGTGCAGATTTTGATGCCGCCGATGCACTTTGGTACATCACGCATGAAGAATGTTGTGGTTTGGTGAGCTAAAAATGGTCTCTTGTGGTCACATTCACCATCTCCGCTGTACGAATCGTTAGCATAATTGTCCAACAGACTCAACACCCTATCCAAACAACTTGTTTCATCAAATTGCAGCTCCATGTTCAATCACAGAAGATCAGTTTATACGGCTATGGTTTTCCATTGTTATGATGGTTTGTTTGGCACGTCTATTTATTACATACTGCATAAACGTCTTAATTGCATACACTGCATAACACTATCGTTTGTGCTTTTAATTGGTTGCTTCATCTTCTTTTGACACACCTTTATTGTAAAATACAAGCAAAAGGAATAAAATGTATAAACTAAAATCAAGCAGAAGAACGAAGCAATGAGATGCAACAACACCAGGGAAGTCCAAATTAGAACGGTCCTTATGGAAACATGTCTACTCACCTCCTGGATCTGGAACTGTCTTATCATTTCAAGCTGGAGGTTCACGAGGTCCTTGTGATAAATCTCCCTGTGAACAACACAGGGAGAAAGGTAGAAAGGCACATATGTGTTAAGGTGACGGGACTCGGAGGGAGGAGGGAAGCAATCCAATCGGGAACTTCCAATGAATGCAAACACGGCATCAGTGCAGAGACCTGTCACAGTGCAATCTTTGTCGGCACGAACGCCACGGGCTCATTTTTGATTCGTGTAATTAAATGTAAACAAACGGGCAGCACCCTGCCACACACTTGGGTAAAACTTAAGTGATTTCTCTGGTCCTGGAAAAGATTTGGTAAAATGCAATTGTGCTTCCTCTCAAAATATTTGCCGGCACATAAGAAGCAAAGCCACAGAGCTCCAAGGGATTTCTAATGCAACATGTTGAAAGCAGCACCTGCTTCCTTCCGAGAACTGAGAAAGGAACTAGAGCACAAAGCACTGCATGGGCCGGTAATCCGGCACCAAATTTAGCAGAAATAGTGCGTTGGTGATGCTTACATGAAGTGTTCCATCGCATCTTCAATGAGGCCCCGGACAAACTGAATTGGCACAGGGCTCAGCAGGTGTCCAGGGTTGGCAGCGTCACCTTCCCTACTGGTCTGCACTGCTGGAGTTTTTGAAAGCTGGCCATCAGTGGCAGGCTGATGCCAAGATGCTGCATACATTTGGTGAAACAAATTGAATGAAACACTTAAAAACAAGTTAAGAAGAAGAAGGCATACAGGTAATTATTATGAGGTTAAGAAGTAAAACTTAGTTGAAACAGAATCACTTGGATAAGGACACAGGAGGAGAAAAGTGGCATCAAGTTTCTTTATATAAAGAAAAATTGAGGCTCATACAAGAGTGACATGACAGAGGGTTAAAAGGCAATGTAGTGCAATGTAGTGACAGAGGGAACTGGGAGCACAATTGGACACAAGCAAGGGAATCCATCCATCCATTGGGACCATACTCCTTGCAGAGCATTGGTGCTGCCTAAGCAGTCTCCTTGGCTATTGGGCACAATCCTGGACGGGTCGCCACTCCGACACAGTATACCAGCGTGCTGGCACTCATTTTGCTGACCTCGGAAAGATGACGGGCAGACTCAACCCACCTGGCATTAATTCAACAGCAAAGTAGGATTTGAACTCAGGATCCTAGGATCCCAAGCCCACCACCTTAACCATTAAGCCAACAGGCATAACCAAGGGAATGAAGCAACCACAAGAGGAGACAGAAGAGGGCAGTAACACAGTGACCTGCAAGTAAAACTGCAGAGTTATGTGGGGTTAATGGGGATAGAAAAGATAGTGGATAGGGATGGGAGATGACATGAGATGGTGATGCACTACCTGCTGGAAGCCCAGGAGAGATGAGGGACATTCAATTTCACCGTCTCCAGAAGGCAGTTCCACAAACGGGAGAAAAGAGGAACAAATAAGTTGAGGTGTGCGGAAAGCCTCAATTTTGGGATTTTAACCAGGAAGGGGTTACAGGAAGAACACACATCCTGTCGGAGTACCAAGAGAGCAGAGGAAAGGAAAAATGGAGGAGGTGAAAAAGAGACCGAGAGAGAGAGGGAAAGCGAGGGAGTAAGAGGGAGCGAGAGGAAGAGGGAGAGGTGAAGAGAGAGACATCTCAGCATTTAAAAGGATATTATGAGCATGGCAATTCCCACAGGGAGGAGGAAATTCTTCCTTAGGAAATGTCCGCTGAATGCGGTAAGAAATGCGGTGCCTTTGATTTGGTGTTACTGGTACCCAGAGTTCCCTGGGAAGCGAGGATACTCCTCCCCCCCTCCCTCCAAACTCAGTAGCTGTGCTTGTCTCATGTATTTGTCTATATCTGTGTGTGTGCATGCGTGTGTAGCTCCACTACAAGTGTTATAAAGTGAAAAAAAAAAATGCTGGTTCCCAATTTTGATCCATGGGAGAATAGTACTCTGATCGAGCTACGGAGCAAAGGCCTTGTGGACTGCGAGCGGATTTTTATAGTAATGACCGAGGATGCCCAGTTGAGGACTGGCTTAGAAGGGCAGCTTTCCGATGTTGCCCAGCAGAGGCCATGGCTGATAATGGCAAGTCCAAGAAAATGAGGAGATTGAACCTCTTCCAGAGGCTGACCATGGAATAGATAGGTGGATTTGTTTGCCAATTCTTCTGGAGTGACATAGTGAGGAAGGCATTTGCCAGGATTGAAAGATATGTTCCAAAAAAAATGGGATAAAACGGCATACAGCGGCTTCGGTATGTGTGTGTGTGTGTGTGTGTGTGTGTGTGTGTGTGTGTGTGTGTGTGTGTGTGTGTGTGTGTGTGTGTGTGTGTGTGTGTGTGTGTGTGTGTGTGTGTGTGTGTGTGTTGAGGGGGGGGAGTCGGGGAAGAAACATGTGATTATGTGCTACCAAAACAAAAAAGGCAATCAAACAAGCACAATTTCAGCCTCAGGGAACACAAATTTGTAATATTTTTGTTATAAAGTGACAACAGCTTTGAAATTACATTTATTTGATGAAATGATAATATACACTATCTAAGAATGCATTCATTTCATATGCAGCCTGTGGCTGCTGGTTGCATCATTGCTGGGAGGGCAGCTGTGCCGTCGATTCAGTCCCTCCTGTAGAATAGAGCAAGAAAAAAGAAATTTGTTCAGGGTGCTGGTGATAGCTCACTGACTCTTCACGAAGGACATCGTGGTATCTTTAACTTGCATCAGCTAATGCCAACAGATGAGATGCCCAATTTAAAGTCCATCTGAAGGACCGCACACTCATTTCTGCCTTGTCCTGGCTGCAAAATATCAAGACGACAGTTAATAGCTGGGCCGGGTCTCACTCTGCCTGTGAATCACAGGGATGACAGTTTATAGCTGGGTTGGGATTTAAACCCATGCTTGACGGCTCAGAGGTGAGCGTGTATATCTATAACCCACCATCTATCCTTCATGCCCATCATCATAGAAAGTCATGGGACATCAACATTAATATTAATTTGTAATTTGTTCAGGATGCCAGTGATAACTCGCCTATTCTTAAAACTCGCAAAATAGACTGGGGGATCTTGAACGTCCACAAACTTTATAAACTCGGGTTGGTGCTCCATGGGCAGGATGTTGCATTTCCAGTCAGTTTTGCAAATCCAACCCAGACAAGACATCACAAAGGTAAGTGCGCAACATGTGCCCCATTCCGTCGGATTACCATGAATAACAACATTTAGTATGGAGAAACAAACAAACAAGGCAAGTCTGACTTTGCAGTTTTGAAATACGACGTGTGTTCAAAAAGTATCCAACCTTAACTTTTCGTGCGTAAACAAATGAAGTAAGGGAGGCGTGGTTTGGTGCACGTATGTAGGCGATCCTCATCCGTATGCGTGAATATTTTCCCGCCTGCAGAAGCTGTCAGTCGCCGACAGACCGCCGATGAGTGAGGAAGTGTAAGTGAGCGCCGTCGGATTTTAGTTTTTGACCGATGCAGACTGATGCAGTCGAAACAAATCATTGCTGATGCAGAACCAGAATCAAGTTGGCTCGTTCTCGTCACCGACCCCACTCATGTAGTTTTGTCATAACTCGTCCACAACTTTTTGAAATATCATGCTATATAAAACATTTTTGGCTGCATCTCTCAATGGTGAAGAATCATGTGCTTAATTTAAAAATTCTCACACCCAGATCCGGATTGGGATAATCATCACCAAATTTGAATCAATTCATCCTCTTCACACACCCAACCTGTCCACCAAGTTTCATCCGAATCCATCAATAACTTTTTTTGAGATATCGTGCTATAGATGTTCTCCCCCCCCCCCCCACCCCATCACTCAATGGTGAAGAATCACTTAAAAAAATTATCACATCCGGATCTTCACCGGAATCTCATCAATTATTCCTTGTCACACACCCAACCTGTCCACCAAATTTCATCCGAATCTGTTAACAATTTGAGATAGCCTGCTCACAGAAAAACAGACAATTAGAAAGACAGACAAACAGGGGTGAAAACATGACCTACGTCAACCTTTGATGGCGGAGGTAAAAAGTTGCTAATGCACCACTGTATGTCAATCGGTAAAAGGTTATAGCAAAAATAAATATTGTTTTGGCTATTTTTCCCCCTTTTTCGCACGCACGTCGTTTTTACATGAACCAAACTCGCTTCTCGTCGTTAGCATCTGCTATGCTGCTCTCTTGTCTGAGGAGGTACACACGGACAACAACAAATGAGGCTCAGCGAGGCACATCATGTTTACAGGTACTTCGTACAGGAGTGTTGAGTAATCCAGGAATGGTAATTTTTACCTCGCGTTGCATGCACATACACTACACAATCTATTCAACAAGGACTACATGCCAGACCGAAGTAATCGATACCGCTAATGTGTTAGCCACAGACCATTTGTAACAGTATCCTTGCCGCACCCTGGTAACACAAACGGAGTAGTGCTACGACCTTTGTATTTAATTTAGTTATATTTGAACTGACATCACAAAACAAGTGCAATTCAAAGCAGCTACCTGAAAAACGTGTAACGAAAACTTGCCTATTGACGCTGTAATGCGGCTTTAAGTGTTTAGTCTCCTTTGCGGAGGAATTATAGGATGCGACTGCAATGCAATTCACACGGAGTCGGCTTAGGTGACGACGTGAGTCTGTCAGTGAAGTACTGCGACGCATTTGATTACATGGCTACTTGGGGTGTAACTATATGATAAAATATTGAAGTATCACGATAGTCTTTGTGACACTACCATAGTTATCATGGTAATCGTGCATACTTTTTAGATAACATGGCTTCCTTTGATCTGTGAAATTAATTCTGTTGCATGAAACAAGAAATATAAGCATTTCCTTGCTGTTATAGGTGTTTATGCCTCCTCTACATTGGCAGTCTTAAGATACGATTGCAATTTTAATGTTTGGGGCGAGGTGTGTGATGACAAATATGACGATGTGACTTGTCGCTCATCTAAGTGTGTAGCTCAACCAAAATCTCCAAAATCCAAACACCTTTGCCTCTTAATTTGCAGCCAACTCTACGCTGCACTATTCCAAAAGAACTCCTGCTTTTGCTAAATCTAACCCTCTTATGCAGGTTATCAAAATTTCCACTCACAAAGTTCATCAGACCCTGCTCTCTCATCACCATCGAAGCCAATGGTCAGGATAGCATGCATGCTGTTGTCCTCAAATGCTGTGCTCAAGAACTTGCTCCTATTTTCTCCAAGCTTTTCAACCTCTCTTACTGTCCTGGTATTTACCGATCTGCCTGGAAGCATGCCTCTCTGCTCTGTCCCGAAGAAGAGCGACATGTCAGATTCCTCCAATTGCCTTTACCTCCAAAGTCATGTCGTCTATCATCATCAATAAATAACTTTTAAACCACCTCAAGTCGAGCTCTCTCCTCAATGAACAAGAACATGGCTCCAACAAAGTCAGGTCTGCTGGTGATCTCCTGGCCTACGTTGCCAGCAAATAGTCTTCAGCTCTCGATAACTTCAGAAAAAAAGTAGAGTTGTGCTGGACATCAGCGAAGCCTTTGATGGGGTCGAGCACAAAGGGATCCCAGCGAAGCTCCCAATGTATGGTATTCAGCCTCAGTCGATCAACTGGTTTTCAGCTTCCTCTCGGTGATTGATTTCTCCCTGCATTGATGGTGCCCTCTCTGACCCCCTCCACATTAATTAATGAGTCCATCAAAGTTCTGTCATTTCAAACTCACTCTATTTTCATCAACGACTTCATTAGCTGAGAACAACCCTGTCCATCCCTTTGCTGACAACTCCACTCTCCACAAGCAAAAAATCCCAGTCCACCTCCCAACAGTCCCTTGCTGCCAATAGTCTCTCAAATGTTGCCTCCATCAATTGTGATATCAACGCCACCCTTCAATCGGGCTGCAATAATCTTGTTTCCATCAATCACTCCAAGACTCAAACCCTCCTTATATCCAGCAAGATCAACACAGCCACCTCTCCACTCCTCACGTCTAGCAGTCCTCTATTAATATGCTCAATGTAATCACCTCCGGCAATGACTCCTGGCAGCTTCACATCCTCAATATTGTTACGGCTGTGAAAATTCGCAATACACCATAAAGGGTCCTCAGGTGAGATATATCGATAAGTTCATGTGTAGTGAGCCGACACCCGTTGTTTAGAGGGAATATGTGTGATTCATTCGGGCTGCGACGCTTTAGTTAGCCGTTTTTCTTTATCTATCGTTATTTTGAGCCACCATTGCCACAAACCTCCACGCAAACAACAACCGCCACCAACCACGCCACAACGCCCACCACGCTCACATCACCCCCACAACAATCACCACCATCTTCGCCACTATGCCCGTTTACGAACGCTATCCTCCGCGGACCACGGTAAGACGGTTTCCGCACCACGGAAACCGTCCAAAAAGGATTGGCAGAACAAAACCACTTGTGAAGCCTGTGGGGTTTTTTCCCGTCAATTTTCCTGGCGCTTAGTGTGAAGGGGAGGGGTGGGGCAGCTCGCTCCTGATTGGTGGATGCACGGTGTGACGCGATCAGGGGTGAGGAACGCCCCTTTTTGGGAGGCTCCCAGAAGGGAGGGGGGTGGAGCCCGAAACGGGGCGGAGCGAAGGGCGGAGCCCCGCTCCATAAAGGACGGACACGGGCGGGGCGCGCTCTCTTCTCTTCTCTTCTCGTCTTCGCCCCTTGGTGTATGCGTTCCTTCCTCTTGGATATCTCTTTGGTTCTCCCGTATGCTCTCTCCTCGTGACGGTTGATCCGCAAACCAACTCGCGTTCCCTTCCTCCTCGTTCGTTCCCACGCTCGTGGCCCGGCGAGGCCTATTGGTGGGAGACGCGGACGGAGGGCACCGTAGGCAGCCTGAGGTGGACCTGCGAGAGCGGACACGGAGAGTGCCGGAGACGGTTCACCGGCCGCAACAAGGGAGGTTCTTCTTTTCTTTGGGCTTTTGTATGTGTTTGTGGCGCCAGTCCGACAAGTAAAACTGATTAAGTGCTTGTACATTGCTTTAGTCGGTCGTATTGCTTTTGCTTCTATTTGCCTGTACATACGTGCATAATTGTTGCTGACTGGAAATACGTGCTTCCGTGTGTCGCGCATTAAAAGTGCTTGTCCAATTGTTCCCCATTTCGCTTCGTCCTTTCCTTTGTTGAATCTCCATCTTGCATCACGTAAGGGATTGATAGTGGGTTTAAAACACCCGGTAACTAATCTGAACCGTCAAGGTCGACGATAACTCCGCTCGGTTATCCCTGTAGCACGGAACGAGCTGCTTAAGCGGTTCGTGTCCAGAGTCGACCTGTGGCGTGGTACAACCCCTCGGTAGGTTACCCATGCGAGTACTTAGGTATATCGACTTTCGATGATTCACCCTATTTCGCACGAATAGAATGTGGACTGGGTTGTGGTGAGGTTAAACCCCCACCCGTGACTGGCTCCTGGCGGTAGTTCCAGGAGGGTCACGACTGAATTGTCCGTTCCGGTGGGCGACGCGTCGCGATTCAAGTTACATGGCCGATCGCACGTCGGACGGGCCAGAATTCGTAACAGTGGTGTCAGCGAGCGGGAAACAAACTCTCCCGTCTCCAGGCTAAATTCACGGGGATCGGACCAGGGGTGTGCGAAGCGACCCCCCGTTCCCCCCAAATTACGAGCAGGTAAAATTTTAATCTCTTACGAGAAATAAGATGGAGTCTCAAGGCGAGCGGGTGCCGGGGGTATTAGAAATGGATGTGGGATTGTTAGAATCCATGGCCCAGGATGAAATCCCCGAGCAGGAAATGATGGTTGTGAGGCAGGAACAATTTCTTCCCCAACCAAACCCAGAGCCCGAAATGGGCGCGGCGGCAGAGGCCGCGGTGTATGACACCCCCCTCCCCACCTCCGTCAAATTCCCTCCCCAGCTCCCGGCGAATCCACGCCTGATGAGGGCGAAGCGATTGCCGCAAACCCACCTAACATGGGCCAGCTATGAATGGGTTGGTTGGCGAATATGCAACAAGCATTGGAAAGCAAAATGGAAACAAACATGAATGAAATAAAAACAAATGCGTGCAGGATGAGTAATCACATGAATGCTAATATATAGCAGGCGAAGAATGGAATGAAAGAAGAAATGAAGGAAATGCGGGGTGAGATGCAGAGTATGGGTGTAGGCCTGCAGAAAAGGCTGGAAGAGGTAAAAGACGAAATGAAAGGGGAGATCAATACGATACGAGCAGAGGTGAACAAATTGAAAGAGAATGTGGAAGGTGTGGGGTCCGCGATGGAGGCGAACAAGAAGGAAATGACAAACGAAATAAAAAATGACAAACGAAATAAAAATAAAAATAAAAATGACAAACGAAATGACATAGACAAAGTAGGGAAAGGACTGGAAAAAGTAAAAGAGGGACAAGACCAATTAAAGGGGGAAATGGAGAAGAACACGGTGGTGATAGGACAATTAAAGAAAGAGCAGGGGGAAATAAGAGAGGGATTGGGAGTCGTGAAGGAGGAGTGTGAGAAAAGACATCAAGACATGACGGAGAGAGTGGAAAACCTGCGGCAGGAGGTAAAAGCGGAGACACAGAAGGGATTAAAGGCCATGGGGGATGAATGTAGAAAGAGACATGAGGAAATAATTATGGAAATGGAGCGGAAAGCCGAAGAAAAGACAGTGGAACTGGGGAAATGGATAGAAAAACAAGACGGCGAGACGAAAGAGGGGTTTAGGACGACGGGGGAGGAAATATCCAAGACAAACAAAGAGGTGGCACAGGTAAAAGAGGAGCTCGGAAAAATATCGTTAGAAACGATAAGGGAAGAATAAATGAAGTAATGGAGGGGAAAAATAGAGGATATGGAGAGGAGGCTGGCGGGGTGTGTGGAGACCCAGGGTGAGAAGCAGGGTATCCTCCTCCTTCGGGAACAGGGAGGGAGGATATGCCCCCTCGAGGCGGATCGTGCCCAGGTGGGGCCGGTGTCACAGGGCGGAGTAGGAGGATTGCCCGATGCGGGGTGTGCATGCCATGCTTGGGGAGGGTAGAGGCCGCGGGGTCTTTTGGCGTAATGCGGGCACCCGGTATGACTGTTCCGGTGGATGTGCAGAATGCGAGTCCGATGGCTTGGGAGAGGAAGCGGGATGACGTGGGGCACGGACAGACACGGACAGACACGGACAGGGGTGGTAAATTCACCGGGCAAATGGCTCGGACCCTGGGGGAGTGAGGCGCGTTGGGACTTGGGAGGTACACCCCTCCAGGAGTCCCTCGGGAACTGGAGGGGGGCCTCAGAAGGACCAAGGGTGCCACTAGCCCCGTACGATGGCAAGACGGACTTGAGGGCATACATGGCCCAGTTCCAGTGTGTGGCCAGAGGTAATGGCTGGAACGAGGTGCAGGGCGTCGCACAGCTCATGGCAGCCCTGCGTGGCGCAGCCTTGGAAGTCCTGACCACGGTACCCAGCGAGGGGGTGACCCTGGAGGATGTCCATTCGGCCCTAAAAAACCGATTTGGCATGGACCAGCAGAGTGAGTTTGTTAAAGCTCAGCTCAACGGGCGCAAACGACGCTCCCAGGAACCACTGGGAGAATTGGCACACGACATTCGCCGCTTGGTGGGGATCGCGCACACCAACATGCCGCCGGAGTACCGGGAGGAGATTGCCCTGGACCATTTTCTCCGGGCGATAGGGGGCAACGATGTCGGGGCATTGCTGACCGTATGGCGCCCAGACAACCTCCAGAAGGCGGCTGAAACTGCCGCCTGCTGGGAGGCAGCCAGAACGCCGTTGGGAGGGGCTGGGCGCATACGGTAGCAGTCCGGCAGGTGGGCCCCGTGAACGACGATGCGAGGGAAGCCAGGGTGGCTACCATGGGCGACCGGGACAGCATCGAGAAGATGGTCCAGAACGCGGTTGATAACCGGTTGGCAAGATCTGGACCGAGGCGGTCGGGCCCCGGGGGGGCAAGGGATGGACCATCAGGGGGTGCCCCAATTCGGAACGAGGGGTGGGGTACAATTCGGCACCTTACCAGAGGAGGTGTTGTAATTGTGGCGGGAGGGACCATCTGTGGCGGAAGTGCAATGCCCCGCGCAAGGAAAGGCCCCCGTGAAGGGAAGAGCCGCGGGCCCCCAGACCACCAACTCCGCTCCGGGCCAATAGGGATAGCCAAGCCCAACCATCACCCCCCCCCCCAATCCCCGGGAAACTAAAAAGTGCCGAACATGTAGGGCCGTGTTCGGCAGACTCAGACGGAGAAGAGCCCTCAGAACTGCGACAGGTCATCAATTGTGGCCAAATTGGAAATGGTAGCTTGATAATTCGGTGCAAAATTGCCGGCGTAGGGGTAGACGCCGTTGTGGACACAGGAGCAAGCGCTACGATCATCAGCCCTGTGGTCCTTGATTCGAGTGTAGACGGTTGGGATGAGATCCACCGTCTGCAAAATCATAGTTTGCAGAGAGCTACCGGGGCAACGGCCCCCATCATAGGGCACCGTGAAAACAAGGATAGAGGTTTGGGTGGCGAAGGTGTGTGACCCATGTCGAATAGGGTTGGATGTGCTAACGGCCGGTGGTTGTAAGATCGACTTGGGCCGGGGGGGGGGGTCATGCAGTTAGGTGGTGAGGAATTGCCGTTAGGGGGTGTGAGCACGGATGAGAGAGTGGAGCTGGAGGCTCCCGACTCCGTGGTCATTCCCCCGGGTGCCGAGGCGGTGGTCCCGGCCCGGTGGCGAGCACACCCAACGGGGCAGGGTTCCTGCGGCTTGGCGGAACTACCGGCAGGGCAATCAACCCTGGGTTTAGTCGTGGGCCGCACCCTGGTAAGCACCGACGGGCCAGTAGTGCCCGTTCGGGTGATAAATGTTTGCACGGAACCACACACTATCAGGAGGGGCACGAAGGTGGCAGATTGCACCCCAGTAAAAGAGGTCGCAGAGCTGAGGGACTTTAACGTCGAGCCGGACCGGCCCCAGAGGGAGTCTCCAGACTTAATTAGGAATTGGCCCGGTCCCATTTGCGAGATGGTAAATCGGAGTAATGTAGATTTGGAGGATGCCCAGCAGGAGGTCTTCTACAAACTGGTCGACCGACACATGGGGATCTTCTCTTTGTCACCCGAGGATATTGGACGTACGGGCCTGGTGCAACATCAGATCCACACCGATGGGGCCCGGCCTGTCCGTCAGCCTGCTCGAAGGCTCCCATGGAGCAAGAGAGAGGAGGCTGATGAACAGGTTGAAAAGATGCTCAATCCAGGTGTCATTGAGCCCTCGGGAAGTCCTTGGATGTCACCGGTTGTGCTGGTCAAAAAGAAGGATGGGACCACGCGTTTCTGCGTGGACTATTGCCAGCTGAACAATGTGACACTCAAAGACTCCTATCCCCTGCCTCGAATTGACGATACCCTCGACGCCGTTTCAGGCTCCAAATGGTTCTCAACCTTGGACCTCAAGAGTGGGTATTGGCAGGTGGAGATGGATAAGATGGGGAAGGAGAAAACGGCATTTTCCACAGGGAAGGGACTGTATCAGTTCACTGTGATGCCGTTCAGTTTGCGTAACACCACCGCCACCTTTGAGAGATTGATGGAGCGTGTGCTTGGCGGCATGCCATGGCAATCATGCCTGGTGTATCTGGATGACGTCCTGGTACACGCTAAAACATTCACCCAGGAGATAGCCAATTTGGACCAGGTGTTTGGGCGCCTCAGACAGGGAGGGATGAAGTTGAGCCCGGAGAAATGCACTTTGTTCGCGACAGAGGTGGCCTATCTCGGACACGTGATAGGCCGCGAGGGGGTGAAGACCGACCCCAGAAAAATTACAGCGGTAGAGGAGTGGCCCATACCTACAACTGTTAAACAGGTACGGGGCTTTTTGGGACTTTGCTCCTACTACCGGCGCTTCGTGGCAAACTTTGGGGAGATAGCCAGGCCCCTTCACCGGTTGACGGAGAAGGGGTTGAGATTTAATTGGACAGGGGAATGCCAGGAGGCCTTCCTCAAATTAAAGGGGTGTTTGACATCCACACCCGTTTTGGCGTACCCCACCGATGACGGGATGTATACCCTGGACACGGATGCAAACCAGGAAGGATTGGGAGCAGTCTTGTCTCAGACACAGGGGGCGTGGAAAGAGGGATCGCGTATTACAGTCGGGCCATGAGTAGGCCCGAACGAAATTATTGCGTTACTCGCAAGGAACTATTGGCTATGCTGTCTGCGGTGAGCCATTTCCACCCGTACTTGTACGGGAGGAAATTTTTGGTTCGAACTGACCATTCCTCCTTGCAATGGCTCTTACGGTTCAAGGAACCGGAGGGCCAGATTGCAAGGTGGTTGGAAAAGTTGCAGCAGTACGATTTTAATGTGGCTCATAGAGCCGGTAAGGCTCATGGGAATGCCGATGCGCTCTCTCGACGCCCCTGTCTGGGAGAAAACTGCAGATATTGCACGAGACATGAGGAGAGGGACCAATTGGCAGACACCTCCCCAAACTCCCAGTCCGTGCGGCCCGGGTGGTAGGCCCAACTTTGCCACTAACCGCGGGGGAGGAATTTGGTGGATTGGCATGGAGCACGGCCCAGCGGGAAGACCCTGTGATAGGGTCAGTGTACAAGTGGGTTCAGGAAAACAGGAGGCCCAGTGGGGAAGAGATCGCCACCCTCGGGGCGCGAACAAAAGCGTACTGGGGTCAGTGGAGGACCCGAGAGATGAGGGACAACATCTTGTACCGCAAGTGGGTGGAGATTTCTTTGGAACAAACTTCTTGGCTGGTGATAGTCCCTGATGGGTTTAAGACCCAAATTTTGAAACAGGTGCACGGTACCCGCGCCGGCAACCATTTGGGCAGGACCAAAACAAAATCTCGGGTCCGCCGGCAGTTCTATTGGGTTAACATGGGGCGCGATGTACAGAACTGGTGTTGAGCATGCGACGCCTGTACTGCCAAAAAGGGACCGCCACAGAGGATGAGGGCCCCACTCCAACTACATCAGGTTGGGCCCCCTTTGAGCGAGTGGCCATGGACATTTTGGGACCACTGCCCCCCACTCGCCAAGGTAATAAGTACATCCTCGTGATTATGGACTATTTCACCAAATGGCCGGAGGCCTTTGACCTTCCAAACCAGGAAGCTGGGGTCGTGGCAAAGGCTTTCGTGGAAGGGGTTGCATGTCGGTATGGGATATCACAGGAGCTGCACATGGATCAGGGACAAAATTTTGAGAGCCAATTGCTAAAAGAGGTGTGCAGGCTCCTGGAAATTCAGAAGACACGGACAACGCCCCTGAGACCACAGTCTGATGGCATGGTGGAGAGGTTCAATAGGACCCTGGTCCAACAATTGGCCCTCTTCACCACCACTAACCAGGAGGACTGGGACGAACATCTCCCGTACCTCCTGATGGCCTATCGCGCGTCCCAGCACGGGTCTACCGCTTGTAGTCCGGCGCTGTTGATGTATGGACGGGAGCTGAGAAGCCCCGTCGATTTATTGTGCAGTCCGACGCCTGAGCGTCTTGATAGGCCCCCGGGGGAGGGCTATGCCCGTCGGTTGGATGAAGGCATGGAGAAGGTCCATGCCTTCGCACGCCACCAGCTCCAACAGGCGGGCATAAAGATTAAGCGCAGGTACGACCACCAGAGCCAGGTGAGTGAGTACCCACCGGGGGCGAAGATTTGGTTCTTCAACCCCGGGCGGAGGAAGGGCAGATGTCCAAAGCTCACCTCACCTTGACAGGGCCCAGGGGTCGTCCTGGTGCAAATCAGTGAAGTGGTCCTGAAAATTAAAATGGGACCACGGGCCTTCCCCGGATAGTCCACACGGACCGCCTGAGACCTTACAAGGGCAACGTTACGCCCTCATGGATATGTCTTGCCGGAGGAGTCGGTGCTGGAACAGCTGCTCCTAACAGAGGAGCAAGGCTCGCGGAGCCTTGCAACGAGTTCACGAGCCCAGTAGGGAGGGATGGAAATCCCCCCTGCGAATGGAGGATTCTGAGACAGTGACAGACTGTGAAGGTGTAGAGGGGACGTAGCTTAGCTACGTAGTGTTAAATGGAAGGTGCTATAGTTTAAGGGACGACGTGGGAGCACGAGATAGTTAGGGGATTTAGTGAGCAGGAATGGCAGGATTCAGCGGTGTGTGTTGAAGAGTTGTGAGGTGGAGACATGATGAGTGAGTGAGGCCAGCGAGCCTGTGTGTATGGAGCGAATGGGGAATGCATGGTGCGATGAGTGATTGGGGGGGGAGGAGTGATTCCCGCCCAAGGGACCCCGGGGTCAGAGTAATGTGAGTTTGTGGGTTAGTTAAATTGACAAAATGGAAGTAGTTTTGCTGTTGGTGGGAAGGTAGGCTCGATACCCGCGTGGAGGGGTGCAGGAGCCCTGTTGATGGGCTGGGAGCGTGGCTGCGAAAGGTGAGTATCGCTGAGTGGGTACCCCGGGCACTGGGCTAGTCGGCCGCGGTAGGCCAAGGGCCCATGGGGGGGCCGGGATAGCGTAGTGGGCATGGGTGCACCCGCATGATGCGGGGGCCCAGGGCACCATTGGCCGCGTGGGCAGTGTCGTGGGCACGGGTGACCCTCGGAAAGGAGCCCGGGAAGCCAGCCTGCCACGTGAGCGTTTCACGGGAGTCGCCATGGAGGGCACTCCCCGGTGTTTAGGGAGCTGGTAGGCTCGGAGGCAGTGCAGTGCCCGGGGGTGCCATCGTTGGGGAATCGGCAGAGGGTAGTTCCTGCCAAGGGAGCCACGCGTCCCAGCCATGAAACCGTGTGAGGGCACCGGAAGAAAATTGGAGGGCATGGCCTGGAATTTGCGAGGAAACCAACACAGGCGACAGGAACCTTGGTTGTTCGAACCGATAGTTTAAGCGAGAGGCGCTTGTTGAAAGCCCGGGGGTAGTTTAAAGGTTAATGGATAGGGTAGATAGGAAGTGTACCCCTCCGCACCATCCATCCCTTCACTCTCGTTGTGGGCCGCTGGACCCACCTTGGGTTGAGATCGCTGAAGTATGAGGAGGCCATTCTGGGGTTTTGTTGGGCCTCGACACAGGACACGAGCTCTCCCTTATTCCCCTCCAGGAAGGGAACGTAGGGGTTGGGAGTAGGCTAGGAGATGATAGGTTAGCCGAACAAAGACGATAAAGGGGGTTAGGGGACGATTTATAGTGGGGAAGGAAAGATAAAAATAAAAACAAAAACACAAAAATAAGTGGGGGCTAAATTGGGTTTTGACAAATTAAGGGGGTGGGTATGGACAGAGACAGGCAAAGGCGATAGGTTGGGAGGGAGACAGTAGGTTGGTCCGAGCCCGCCTTCCGAGTGGCCAGCACCACTGCACTCCCTCCACCAACCTCCATCTCAAGGCAAGGTGCTGGCCAACTTCATCGGTTGGCTGTGTTACTTCAAGGCCTGTGTTGGCCCACTTCATCGGCTGGCTGTTTACTGCAAGGCCTGTGCCGGTCAGCTTCACTGCCGGCTGCGTTTGCTACAGCGGCCCTGTTTTGCCATGCCTTGCCTGCTACCTTTGCCATCCATGCCTACTGCCCTCGTCATCGTTTGCCCCCATTCTGTTTTGCATTCCCCCCCCCTTGTTCATCGCCATGTGCGCCAGGATCGTCGCGCAGTTTGCAAGGACTGCCCTGTTGGCAGCTACAACACGGGCCTGCAGTGGCGGCCCGTGCACCGTGCTTGCGTCCATTCATCCATCCATTCGTTGTGTTCATTGCGTGTGCCACTTGAGCTGGCACGGAGACTGCGTTTGCGCAGCTCGTGCGCCGTTTTGTTCGCTGCGTCCATTTCCAAGGGGAAGGCTTTGGACTGCGTGTGAGCAGCCGGCCACGTTCCTTGTCACCTGCATTGCATGAGCCAGAGACTGCGTGCGAGCAGCCTGGCTCCCTGCTGACTTTTGTTTTTCTCTTTGCAGAGTCCATTGATCCTGGGCCATGGAATAGTGTAAGTTAAGGGCAGGTGAAATTCATAACAATATCACCAAATAGGCCTCCAATAAACATGGTTTTCTCATCAGAGCTCAATACTGCATCAACTCCGATCAGCTTCTCACCCTCGACAAACCCCAAGTCAGATCAGCGATGTAA
The DNA here is from genome assembly GCF_056783735.1 of Eptatretus burgeri. NCBI lineage: Eukaryota > Metazoa > Chordata > Myxini > Myxiniformes > Myxinidae > Eptatretus > Eptatretus burgeri. The sequence goes on along the minus strand of NC_140962.1, from coordinate 89,787,318 downwards.
TACTACTTCCATATCTTGGGTGGCGCTCCTCCTCCAGTATTTCATATTCTGGATTGTGTCCAAAGCCAAGGTTGTCCGACTGAATTACGATCCTACTTTATCTAGCCATCTCCAAACTTTGGCTCACTGTCGAGCAGTCTCTTCCCTGTGCCTCTTCTACTGCTACTATGACAATCTGCTCTGTCAAACCCTCTCTTTCTGTCCCTTCCTCTTCACTCGGTTTGCAACACCCATGGCCCATGCAGCTTTGGATGGGTTAATATCCCGAGAATTACGGATGTGATGACTTGTAAAACTTCTCCCCACTGGGAGCAGCATGATACGATATATTGAAATAGAGAGAATTGGGACCCTTCTCCCACCCTGAACCCCTGGGACTATGATTTTTTTTTAACCACATAAAACCTTCCCGTGCATACCCTGAGTACAACCACCACCTTTCAACTCATTCCGTCAAATGGTTCAGGAGTGCATCAATGTCGAACAAACACTTCTCGATATATAGTAGGATAAAGCAATGATGGATATTCTGATTTTACATTAAAGGTATTTTATCACACCAAGTATCATATTGCTGCATATTTTGATTTGTATCGTATCATAACACAGGCATATCATTACGCAACTTACCGAATGATACTAAGTGCATACGTACTTAAGTGATCATCAAAACAATTTTCTTGTTATGTTTTCGTGAAACAAGTATTGCACAAAATATTGATTTTTATATGAAATGAAACAATTGTTCACAAATCGTCACCTTCAAATCAAAAGGTTCTATCTGACAGATGAACCTCTGTTGGTTAGAATCTTTTGATTCCAAGGCGATGAAAGACTGAAAGTGGGTAAGGCAGTTTGCTTGAGCGATGTTCATTGTGACTATCCAGTAAGAGTGAAGTAATTGATGAGGTGATTCAACCAGTGAAGGACTTGACCAACTGACAAACTTTATTGGATGGTAAGAGATGAAACTCAGATCGAGTTCTGGCATGTCCGAGGACAGAAAGACAGAAACACAATGGTTGCAGGTTTCACAATGAGACTGCAGGTTCCTATCAGTGGAGTTTGATACGTATGCAAGGCAAACTGACGCGACACCAATGCCTCACCACATGAATCATTGTACTCGGGAAAGGATGTTGGTCAGGATAGCCAGAGACATGAGGGTATAAAATGATGAATGAGAGCTGAGTTCCAGGCACCGAGGATGACCAGGGATGAAGAAACTGGACGAATCTGTGAAAGATAGTGGAATGTAGGCCAGACTAATCTGTCTGA
>NC_140962.1:89771040-89781040 GCF_056783735.1 Eptatretus burgeri | reverse complement strand
AGAGGAAGGTGGGTCTGCGGGGCGAAAGAGGGAGTTGGGTCTGCGGGGCGAAAGAGGGAGGTGAGTCGGTGGGGCGAAAGAGGGAGGTGGGTCTGCAGGGCGAAAGAGGGAGGTGGGTCGGTGTAGCGAAAGAGGGAGGTGGTCGGCTGGGAAGGAAAGAGGGACAGCGAGAGACAAAGAGGAAGAAAGGAAAGCAGGATGGTGTTAAGTGCAGACAGATACTTCAACACCATTATACCTTGACCAAACAAGTGAATAGTGAGTGAATACAGAAAGATATGAATTCACATGTAATAAGAGACTGATTGACATTTTAGATTGATTTACCAAAAATAACTGGTGGAGACAATGCAAATTGGCAGAACTTATAACCAGAAGTGGGGAGTGGAAGGAGGAACATCTCATGATATTTGGTAGGATAACATATGCATACATGCAAGTTTACATGTACCTTATTCTTTTCAAAGTTTAATAAAGTAACTACTACAACATAAAGTTTTTTTTTTGTTTTTGTACAGTCCAGCACACCTCTGTGGATATGTGCGCTACAACCTATTGTTACAGCTGAGCAGAGAAGGGGAGGCAAATCCGAGCTGTCAAATTCTATTATAATTCCGAGATGGCCTGGAGCTCGAACTTAGCACAGCTTCTGAACACCTCGTCTCACCTTTAAGGCTTGCCACACTTTCCTCCACCAGGTTACGGATTATCTGGATCTGTTGTGGACTTATCACGTGGTGCTCCTCGCCGTTGTTAGGTTGCTCAGTTGAGGCGACGGCGACAGGAATGGAGCTGCCGTTTGATGTTGTCAGGCTGGATGCTGGAACACCAGTTCAAACGACACCGGCACAAAGTCAGCACATCTGCAGAGTGTCCTATGCAGCTATGATAATACTGTACAAGCGGAATACATCACTGATCCGTTTAAATGCAAATTTGGGAAGGATAAACTTAGAATGCAAATGATCCTGAGCCCATTGCATGCATGGCTGGTGATGAAAGAAACCAATTGCAATCACCACGTAATAATTATGTAGTAACAATAGAAGCTGCACGGAATCATTAGCCATTTTAAGAGTTGATGGATTTTAAGAGTGTGGAAGATGATGGCAGAAACAATTGAGAAGACTGAGAGACGATGGATATTACTATCCCATAATTTTGTCCTGTGATACTGAGCTAGCGAGCATCAGCATATTGTTATTGTTCCCTCAGAATCGGGGGGGGGGGGTGGGGGAGGGTGTAATAATTTTGATCCTGCAATATCATTTTTGCAACTTTTTATTGTATGATAAATGATAATTGTTTTTGTTTCGCCGAGCATTGGTAAATCATTTCTCCAAAATCTTATATTCCATGTTCGAACCAGTTTGGAATGGAATAAAGATGCTCGAAGTAGAAACGGCTCAAAGTAGAGGAATTCTGAGCTATATCAGCCAGATCAGATCCAATCTCTCAACACAGCTTGAATGTAACTGGATTGATCTCCATTAAAATATAACTGGTGGAGATACAAGGATGGATAATAGGACAGGGGATGATAAATTGATTTTGGCAAAATTTTTTAAATAAAAAGTCAGAAGTGCAGCTTATTATGCTACGGTCATCTGCACTGATCCAATCGGAGCGTTTCATGAAACGTATTGCCGGTTATAAACTAGTACTGTTCAGCTTTCTTATTAACAATCAGTGAGGAGTAAAAAACATTGACAAACAACTCTCCGATCGGCCATGTGCTCAATATTACATGCTTGTCTGGATCCCTCCAAATCTCAACACTTCCTTCAGCAATATACACAGTGGCTGTGGTCCTCAATGAACTGCCAGATTTCAAGTACAAATAAAACAAGACAAATTGCTGTTGCATGATAATTGTCCAAGAGATAATAAATTAATTTGAGCCAAGCGAGAATAAAAACTAGAAAGTAGAATTTTAAGTGAATGCATCGATGGATATGCCTCTGCCCACATTAGATGTCAACCAACTTACATTTGATCCCAATTAAAGGTCACATGAGAAATTAAAGGTCATTTAACAGAGAGAAAAGTAGAAGAGAGAAAACATCAGATGCTTCGAATTCAAGTTATGGTCTGAAAATTAGTTTCAAAGGGTACGTGACCTTTGACCTGTTGAATCTAAAATTGAATGAGTTCATCTTTGTGTCACAGTACACATTTGTGCCAAGCTTGGTTGAAAAGTTATTGCAGCATCAAAATGATTTTCAATTAAAGGGCACGTGCCCTTTGACCTTTGGACTCTAACGCAAACACCTTAACTTTATGTACGTGTCAAGTATGCTTGAAATCTCTTCAGTGGTTAATAAGTTATTGCAGTCACAGATTTTTAATGGGGCACTTGACCTTAGGCCTTTGATCTTTTGAACCCAAAATCTAATCAGTTCATCTTAAAATTATAGTCCATAGTTATGCCAAGTTTGGTCAAAATCCCTTCAACGGTTCGGAGTAACAAAAACCTGCTTTTTTAGATAATGATCACATGACCTCTGACATTTGACCCCAAAATCAAATCAGTTCATCTTTGGGTCACAGTAATACCTGTATCAAGTTTGGTCAAAATCCTTTTAGGGGTTCACAAGTTATCACGGTACGGAAAATGTGCTACTTTTGGAGAAAGGTCACATGACCGTCGACCCCGAAAATCCAATCGGGTTCATATTTGCGCCAGACTACATGCTGGTCCCAAGTTTGGTCAAAATCCCTTTAGCAGTTCACAAGTTATCGTGGCAGTGAAAAATCGGCTTTCAGATAAAAGTCACGTGACATTTGACTCAAAAATCAAATCAGTTCATCTTTGCGTCGTAATACACTTTTGTACCCCCAAGTTTGTTAAAATCCCTTCAGCGGTTCACAAGTTATCATGGTAACAAAATCACCAAGCACGGACGCATGGATGGATGGCCGACCCACAAACATAAGCCTCCAGTGCCTTCAGCGGTGAAGGCAAAATAATTGCAAAGCAAAATGTCATTGGATGCCAATTTTACTCATGTATTCATTTATTATTCGGAGATACAATTTTCAGTTTACAAACTGGTTACCTGCAATATATGAAAAGGGTCCCAAATAATATGAAAGGACAGATTGTAAAATTGCAATGTGATCAAATATTTGACAAAGACATGACACTGCCGGAATTGCACCTGGGTGTGTTTAATACTTTGGCTGGGGCTGTCCCTTCATTGGCAACGGACAAAATGCATGCCAACGAGTTTCAAGCAGGAAAAATAATGGGTGAAAGAAGAAGACGAGCAGCCTGTGACATGACACACGGTTGCTTTTTGGACAGTGCACTGCCATGTTATAAAAGCTCAGTAGCCAGGAAACAAAGCCAGATCCAATGTGCAACTTCAATGCACAAAAATAAAATGGAATTTTCTGCTGTTTGGCCTCAACGAGAATAGCATTGTACCAAAGGGAACAGCTAGGCAAGCAGTGGACAATGAGCTGATGTGGAAACTATTTCCATATCAGTACAAGACTGACATTCACAAATAACCAAATAAATATCTCCAGTAATAAGCTTTACAGTACAATTCAAAACATCAAGTATTATATGTTTAACTTGGGAAACATAAATAAGAGGAAAATAATATAATGAAAAACCAATAAATACAAACTCAGAAAACCCCCAAAAAGATCATCCATGTACTTTTTATATTATATCTATTAATGAATTATATATATATATATATATATATATATATATATATATATATATATATATATATATATATTTATATTTGTTTATTTGGTAAATCAGCAATAAAACCCCAGCAAGCTACCTTCAAATGGGCTTACAGCAAAGGTGAGGGCTGGGGGGAGGGAATTGGGACGACCATAAATCCCATATGGCAGACATGGCCCGACCTTTGGCCAAATCCTCGTTGGATGAAATAGATGGGAACAGAAGCCAGACGGTCATGATCCCTTAGCCTTGCAGAGCTGTGAAAAGCCCGCTTGGGGCAACAGCTGCTCACCCGTGGCTGAGTACGATGAATGAAGTGATGCGCTGGGAATTCCTATTGGTGTCTGGCCCCTGTTTGGACCGGTGATCGTAGGGCCACAAACATCAGGCACAACTTCTGCTTTTTGGCTGTCTGAGTTCGAGCCACAGGGTTCAGTTCGTGTCATACCATTTGAGACCTGTAAACAACGGCGTTGACAAAATGTGGAGATTTTCAAAAATTATGAGAATGAGCAAATATGTACTGTATTATATGAAGGAAACAAAGCCAGCTTTTGCGACAAGCAAATCACATGCATGCGAGTTATGTTCGATCCTGCCAACAGCAATTAACCACAATTTGATTTTGCATTGCAAAATGTTCCATGTACAAGACTTGCTCTGCTGTCACAGAAAGTTTATGTGCTTTGGTCTTGTATTATTCTCAACCTGTGCCTTTTGAAGTCATGTGCCCCTCATTAGACATTCATCTCACAACTTCCTTTGTCAGCCAAAGTGAAAGTTTATCAATTCAACTCAACTCCAATTCCCTCTATTCCTTTTTCTGCAGTGACACAATGGTCATCAAGGAGTCTCTCTCACACACACGCGCACGCGCACGCACGCACGCACGCACGCACGCACGCACGCACGCACGCACGCACGCACGCACGCACGCACACACACACACACACACACACACACACACACACACACACACACACACACACACACACACACACACACACACACACACACACACACACACTGTGCCTTCAGAAAGTATTCACAACCCTTGATGTTTTCACATTTTGTTGTGACAGCCTGAATTTAAAATGGACAAGTCTGAAGACGACGATGGTTCACGAGCGGTATTTGACGATGTAGATCGTTTCAGAAGTCAAGGATGAGACAATGTGATAATGTTTGACCAAGTTATAAAATGATCAACATGATCTGGTACGAGTGACAGGTTATTCGCTGCAAAATGTCGAAAACCCGGTTTCGTTCAACAACTTTAAAAATTTGACCTTTGCATAACCTTTAAAGGTCACAAAACAATGTTGTGGACATTAAAATAAGGAAACAGGATACGTGCTATAGCTTATTGGAGTTAGTTCGTCGAAGAAGGTCGAAAACCCCGTTTGATTCCCACAACTGAAAATTTGACCTTTGTGAACTTTAAAGGTCAAAGGTCAAGGATTATGACCTTTGGTGCAAAACTTCCTCTGGAACATTCCAGGAACAATATAACGTCATATAGGCTATATGGCATTTCGCACTCCTCGGATTATCCATACTTTGATGAAATTAGCGTAAAAACAAACTTGAAGCGGGCGTCACGGGCAAGGTGTTCGAGATAGAGCAAAATGGTTTCAAGACTTTAGGTGGGGAATGACCTCAAGACTATGCATAAAAAATATTGTCAACCTAGCTCTCAAAGTTTGGGCGGTCGTATGATTTTTATGTCAAAATTCGCAATTTTCTAAGTTCGTGACCTTGTGACCTTGCCCTGGGGACGAAAATGAAAAATCGAGCTCCGTGGGGCTATGCAGGTGCCATTGGGCTAACCAAATACCGAAACCCCTGCCAGATTCGACAAACCCCTCGGAGAAGATGCAAATTGAAATCGGCTACCCCCTAAAAACACGTTTTTTGGGTGTGGCTCCACCCATAATGGGCACACCACGCCCATTCTCAGGAAAACACAACTAGATCATGATATAAACCTCCCACCAAAATTTTATCAGGATCGGATCAAAATCCACGGAGCTATGCTCGGGATAGACAGACAGACAGACACACAACAATAACGAATATAGTGGTCACTTATTTTTTTTGTGAACCAATTAAATTGAGATTTCTTTGTCACCGATCTACACATAATACCCCATAATATCAAAGTGGAATTCTGTTTTTTAAGAAATTTTTACTAATTCATTTAAAATTAAAAGCTGAATTGTGTTTAATCAATACAGATTCAACCCCTTTTCTATGACACTCCAAATTGAGCTCAGGTGCATCCAATTTCCTTTGATCATCCTTCAGATGTCTCTACAACTTGATTGCAGTCTACTTGTTGCCAATCTAATTGATTGGATTTCGAAAGAAACACCCCTTTCAATGTGAGGTCCCATCGTTGACACTGCACGTCAGAGCAGAAACTTCACCGTGAAGTACAATGAACTGTTCGTAGAACTCCGAGATAGAATTGTGAGTAGGCATAGATCTGGGGAATGGTCTACAAACAATTTCTAGAGTGTTGAAAGTTCCCAAGAGCACAGTGAGCTCCATCATGAGGTAATGGGAAGAATTTGGAAAGACCAAGACTCTTCCGAGAGCTGGCTGTCCGACCAAACTGAGCAACTGGGCAAGAAGGACCTTGGTTAGGGAGGTGACCAAGAACCTAATGGCCACTCTGACAGAACTACAGAGTTCCTCGGCTGAGATGGGAGAACCTGCCGGAAGAACAATTTCTGCAGCACTTCACAAATCTAGGCTTTATGGGAGAGTGGCCAGACAGAAGCCACTCCTGAGAAAAAGGTACATGACAGAATGCCTCCATCCATTCATTAGATTCATACTCTGTGCAGTGTTGGTGCTGCGGAAGCAGTCTCCTTGGTTCTTGGACACAATCCTGGTCGGGTCACCACCCCGACACAGGATACCAGCAAGCTGGTCCTCATTTTGCCAACCTCGGAAGGATGACAGGTAGAGTCAACCCCACCTGGTATTAATTCAACACCAAGTGGGATTTGAACTCGGATCCTAGGATCCCAAGCACACCACCCTAACCATTAAGCCAACACCAGGCACACAGAATGCCTCGAGTTTGCAAAAAGGCATGTGAAAGACTGAGAGCATGAGGCAAAATATTCTGTGGTCTGATAAGATGCAAATTGAACTCTTTGGCCTGAATGCAAAGCGCTACGTCTGGTGGAACCTGAGCACAGCTAATCACCCTTCGAAAACCATCCCTTCCGTGAAGCATGATGGTGGCAGCATCATGCTATGGGGATGTTTTTCAGTGGCAGGACTGTGAGACTTGTAAGGATAGAGGGAACAATGAATGGGGCCAAATGAGGAGCAAATCCTTGAGGAGAACCTGCTTCAGAGTACAAAAGACCTCAAACCACATAGAAGATATACATTCCAACAGGACAATAACCCCAGCATACAGCCAAAGCAACACTGTAATATTGTTACGAATTTGGAAACCTATAGCACACAACATTCAGGTCCTATAGATTAGTTATATCGGTAAGTATGTGTTTCATAGATAGCTTCCTTTCCCTTGTCTAATGGGTAAATAAATGTCCATGCGCTGTGATTTATTTTTATAGTTAGGATTTCCCTTTATTGGAAAACCTCATCTTCCGTAACGACAGCAACAAAACGACCATTGCGTTGCGGCAATGCTGCAGAGAAGAGAACAGCCCTGGGATTCTCTGCAGCCCGAGTGGGGGGAGGAGCCAGGCTGGCGGAGACGCATAAAAAGGAGGAGAGGAGAGCGGAGGAAAGAGGAGAGAAAGAGCGGAGGAACGGAAGAGCTCAAGAGCTCCGGCCGAAAGAGCATTTCCCCAACCTGGACATCCCGTCTTGCTGGAGCGCTGGTCTTAGAGAGCCTGTCTGGCCGGTCGTGGTCAACGCCGTCCTTCTCCTCCTCACCACAACCGAGAGCTCGAGCAACGCCAGTTCCTGCAGGAACCGCAAGGGTTGCCCGCCGGTGTCCGGGTTTGTCTCGCCTCCCGCCGGACTGACCGACTTGAAGACCGCACGAGGCAGACAGGTCCAAGTTAGACCCTGGTCTTCAGCCCGCCTGTCCCTCCGAGCTGAAGGTCCTAATAAAGACCATTGGTCCGATTCTTTGGGTGTGTGTGCGAGCGTGTGTCCGTGGGCCCGTCTGATAAGTAGTGAAATGTATAAGTGCTTTTGCCTGTCTTTACGTGCTTTATAATAATAATCGGTTTAGCTCTGCTTCTTGCATGCTTCCCTTCATATCCCCATTACTATTCAATAAATATCCCCATTTGTTGAATGTTTCAGCTCGTTCGTGTCAATTCCTTTATTGGCTGAGCGTGCTGCGTGTTTGAGAATTAGTAAAAGCTGTTACGGCCGTAAGGGCACATTTGGACCGACGGTTCTTAACGATTAAACCGCTCGGATCGCACACGGAACGAGCGCGCTAAGCGGCTCGTTTTCGTACGAGTTCCGTCGAGGGTGAATTTCCCCGGTAGATTCCCCGCGTGGATACTTAGGTATATAGAAATTTGGCTATTCACCCAATTCCACGCGGGTGACCTGTTGGCGATCTTCAGTCCAGTCAGGACCCGTCGGCTCTGGAGTGACGACTTAAATTCCGGGCGATCAGTCGAGCCGACGCTGCAGCTCCATCTCGCGGTCGTGATCACGGCCGACGTCCGGCCCTGCAACAATATAACGTGAAAGTCCTTGAGTGGCCCAACCAAATCCCAGACTTGAATCTCATTGAGAAGCTGTGGAAAGACTTGAAGATTGCTGTTCACTGAAGCTCTTCATCCAACTTCACAGACCTTGACCAAATCTGCAAGGAATAATGGGAGAAAATCCCCAAATCCAAAAATCCAGATGTGGAAAGCTGATACAGACATACTCAAGAAGACTCAAAGCTGTAATCGCTGTTAAAGGTGCTTCTACAAAGTATTGACTCAGGGAGATGAATAGTGAGGTAAACTAGAAGGGCACTCGGTAGAGCGCATACCTCCGCCACGTAATGCCTGATCCACAAGAACATATCGGGCCCAATACATTTTTGAAATGTCATGCTATAAAGTAAGATATCATTTTTGGCCCCATCTCTCAATGGTGAAGAATCACTTTAAAACTCAAACAATTCCCGTATCTAGATCCGGATTCGGATCTCCAACAAAATCGAATCACTTTGTCCTTGCTTCACACCCACCCTGTCCACCAAGTTTCGTCCGAATCTGTCCAGATTTTGAGATATCGTGCTCTATATCAGTTTAGCACTGTCTCTCAATGGTGAAGAATCACTTTAAAAAATTGTCAGATCCGGATCCGGATTTTCATCAAAATTGAATCAATTCTTCCTTGTCACACACCCAACATGACCACCAGGTTTCATCCGAATCCGTCCACAACTTTTTGAGATATCCTGCACACAAACAAACAAACAGACAAACAACAACAACAAAACAAAGACAGAAAGGGGTGAAAACAACCTCATTCACCTTTGGTGGCGGAGGTAATTAGATATTTCTGTATTTCATTTTAAGAAATTTGTAAAAATTTGTAAAAACACGTTTTCACTTGATAATTATGGGGTATTTTGTGTAGAATAGTGACAAAATTTGTTTTAAATCCAATTCATTTTAAATTGAGGCTGCAACAACAAAATGTGAAAAAGTGAAGGGGTGTGAATGCTTTCTGAAGGCACTGTATATGACAATGGCATAAAGAAATGTTTATTTTTTTTTTCTACATTGTCCAAGGCTCATAGTGGAGCTTGTACCCTTGTATGACATGCTCGACAAAACATTTGAAGAGACCAATGTACTTTTATATTGAAAGACAATGGACCAATCATCATAGTCTGAAATTTGAAATTGGGTTCATTGCATCACAAGTCATGTGCTCAGATGGGAACAAACAGGGCAACCTAAATTTTTCTTCCACAACGTAATTACTGCAATATTCCTGTTCAATCTGGCTCACATCCTTTCAGTCCTTCGAAGCAATATCTCACTGCCATCTCACATATGCCAACCTGCCCCTCAAATCTGCCTGCAATAATCCTTGTTCTCACCAATCTTCTAAATTTGTCTCCTGTCATATTGTCAAGTAAATTGACTTTCCAAACTATCGCAGCTGGACAGTTTTTTGAAAGTATCTGCTATATTACAAAGCTTTCAAAGATACGCTTTCATGTTCCTTCTTTTTCTCTGTCTCTGTCTTACACACACCACATTCGAAGACTTTACACTTTGAGGTGATGGAATCGTGGGTGCTTGGTCCACTTAAACACAAATGAGCGAC
>NC_140962.1:89741040-89766040 GCF_056783735.1 Eptatretus burgeri | reverse complement strand
AAGTCAACTCCCGATAAGCATCTGCTCTCTGTTTCTTTCCTGTCATTTTGATTGATTTTGCCTGATTAATTATTCATTTTGAGTGCTTTGGAATTTATTCATTTATTTACCTCACAAAATAAAAAGTTCTTTTTATTTATTTATTTTATTATTAATAAATTATTTATTGACTTCAAATCTGTCCATGTTTGTCCTTTTCTTCCATTGGTCTAGCATTGGCCAAACCTCGATAGACTGGGAGGTAATTACCACAGATTTGACCAAAAATAGTTGGCAGGTACCAGCGGTAAAAATGCTCAGCCGCCCTAATTAAAATCTAATCGAGATAACATTGGTGCTTTGCTGAGGGCACGCCCTCCGCTCAGGTAACCACGTGACCTCGAGTTAAACGGAAAAATTAGACGGTGGACACTGGAACTCATGGTTAGCTGGGTGGTATTCATGGTTTTAAAACAACCCACCATAACACAACGTTAATTGTGAGCGGTGGCCCCAGGTCTCTTCCGAGGACATCCAGGAATTAATTCCCCTGAGTGACAAGCTGGTGTTTCGGTACCCGTGGCCACAACAATATCAAATATGGACAAATTTGACAAATGAACACTTTTTTTTGCAGTCAGAAGTGCTGCTAAGTTCAATTGTGGAGCATAAATTTTGTAATTCGGCTTAATGCAAGAAATTCTCGAGGTTATGGCATGTGCGGAAATGAAATAAAGCCACAAACGCTGGCATCTCTGGGTGTTTATAAGCATTGCAATGTATTCAGCAATTCATAGGAATGATGATCAGGCATTTCATGATATGAGTGAGGAAAGTGGGAAAAAAAAAAAAAAACTCGTTAATAAATAGTTGCAGCCTGTTCCAAGTCAAGGCTTGGTTCAGCAGGCTGAACAAAATAGCGAATTAAGACCCGATTGAGGTAACCAGGATGCACCTTAAGATGCTAGTGAGGTGGCCGAGGATGCGCCTGATAAAGGATATAATTTTTAAAGGCTGTTAATTATCTCAAAAGGGGTGTTTTAATTAAACCAAACACATCAATTTTCATTCATACACTCCTTAGAGTTCCCTTAGTATGCATGCAAAGTTTCAGGCTGCGAGGTTTCATGGTTTTGGAGTTATGGACGACACACACACACACACACACACACACACACACACACACACACACACACACACACACACACACACACACACACACACACACACACACACACACACACACACACACACTCAAGCTTTTTGGACCATCATTGCTAAGTAATGTACACCTTCACTTGAATGGCCTTTTTAAATGCTACACAAGCATCAAATGAACTCTCCTTCCATGCCCACCTGGATATAAAATTTGAGTACAACAAGGTAAGAATACATACCTGCAGAGAATGCAACACAACCTTTGGCAACACTTGGGTGTTTAAAGTGAGGGGAGAAAACGTTTGTGGATCACAGTTGGCATTTTGGGACAAAGCATGTGGTCTGCTTGCGGAGAAGCCATCTGTACTGGAGTATGGGGAAACTGTACAAAATAAACAACCATCAGCACAGACTTTTCACAAGCTGGCTCACCAAAATGCATGAAAACCTTTCACATTTTTTTTTCAAGGTGGTACATTACAGCATAGCAAAGTGACCGACCACACACACACACACACACACACACACACACACACACACACACACACACACACACACACACACACACACACACACACACACACACACACACACACACACACACACACACACACACACACACACACACACACACACACACACACACACACACACACACACACACACACACACACACACACACACGATTTCCTGACCGAAATGTTTGAGCAAAAGTTCATGAGGTAGCATTTTTAATTCATGGTTGAAAACCGAGCTGCCTAAAGTTGAGCTGAAGTTCGTAATGTCAGATTTTGAGGTCTGAAATCAAATTTTTAATGAAAAAAAATTTCGTACGTGACATTGCAAGTTCGTAGATCGAAGGTTCGTAAATCAGGAGATTGCTGTATTGAAAAAAATTAGACACCTGTCTTGAACTTCTGTGAGTACATTGTTTAGATAACGTTTTGAGTGCCCCTCATAACTTACTGCTGCCTCTTGGATACTGCACAGGCTTGATGTTCGATTTTGATACATTGTGCAAATCTGGAAAGAAGAAAAGGAAAGATACAAATGATGGAAGCAGTGACATTCCACAACAAAAATACTTATTCCATTTCACAAAAAAGATTATAACAACAACAACAACAACAAAAACACCTCACCTGCCCGAAATGGAGAGAATATATCACTTAAGCTGCATCGACTGACAGCATTTACATTTTGCACATGAGAGGTGCTCTCTCCTCCAGCCAACTTGACCCTCTCATCTGGGGAGGCCTCAAAGCCTAATTGAAAGGCAGAGGGAGAACAGTGTATAGGTGCTGTTCAAGGCTTTGAAGAGTGCACTATATAAGATAAGAATGACTCAGTTGTTTTTGTTTTTTAAATCGAGGAAGTTTATCAGTTAGCCACAACTGCATTATATTTTCACAATGCATGATCACGTGGAGTAACATTTTTTATTTTTGGCGCAATGGGGAACGGCGGGGGGTGAGAGAAGCATCAGGAAAAGGACATATGATGCAAAGTTAGCCTCAGATTATATTATCATTCTCGGTCAAGGATTTTAATTCTGGGCCTGATTGCCCACAGAGGCGGATTCATTGCCATTCTTGTGCAGTGATAGGAAGAACAATGTTGGGTTTTGTTTGGAAGAGTTTATGCAAAAGGGGTAGTGTGATTGACAGTTTTAAAATATGTTGTGTACATCCTCCATCTTCAGATAACATTAAATTTACCTGACACTGGAAAATAGAGTTCAACTGAAAGTTACCAGTGCCTGATGCAACAAAAAGTTAACCTTCCAACATCAAATTATTCAAAGCTCCAAAACGGTGCAGATAACCAAGTAGACATTGAAAACGGTGGTTAACACAAACTCTTTTTTTGTTGTTAAAATGAATAAAGCTGAGACCATGATGGTCTTTTGTCGCTCTTAACTTGTAATAATTTCCCTGGACTGAGAGTAAGGTAAATGGCAGCATACACCGTTTTTATAGACCCTATATTATTCTTGTGCTAAAAAAAAGGGGTTATACTGCAATCCGCTCTGTCTGTCTGTCAGTCACGCTGTCTCCTAAACGGTTGTGCAGAAATTCACCAAACTTTGTCGTCATAATCACCACATGGCAAGAAGGTGCGAGAGCTGTGTCAATATGGCCCATCCCTTGGGACAGGGTTAAAAGGTCGAATAATAAAACTTGCAATTGCGGGCATACTTTAAAACTTTTTAAATAAAACTGTACATGTAATGAACATCGAGGGATGCATGAAATCACTCCTAATGTCCTTGTCCATCCATCCATCCATTGGGACCATACTCTGTGCAGAGCGTTGGTGCTGCCTTAGCAATCTCCTTGGCGATTGGACACAATCCTGGATGGGTCGCCACTCCGACACAAGATACCAGCAAGCTGGCACTCATTTTGCCAACCTTGGAAGGATGACAGGCATTTAGCACCACCTGGTATTAATTAAACAGCTGAGTGGAATTTCAACTCAGGATCCGAGGATCTCAAGCCCACCACCCTAACCATTGAGCCAATACAAGGCAGATGCATGATATACACAACGATTTTTCGGATTTGACACCCGGTTCATGCACCAAGGGGTGGGGGCGGGGGTGGGGGGGGTGTGAGCGTCACAGGCATCAAATCACAAGGATGTCAAGATGTGAGAGCAGTGTTAATTTTAGCCCCACTCTCTGGGGCACGGTCAAAAGGTCAAATACCAAGGAATGCAATTATGGATGTATATTAAACCATTTTAAAATGAAATTTTGTTTTTGCCATCAACGTTGGGGGATGCATGAAATATGGAACGATTTTTTTGGATTTGACGCCTGGTTCAGGCCCCAAGGGGTGGGGACTTTAAAGTCAAAGGGTCAAAAGAGAAAACAAATTTTTGAAACTCAAAATTTTATATTGGATCATTCCTCCTACTATTCATCATCTTTCAACCTTTCTTTTGGTGGGAAGCGTGGGGTTTTGCGATGGCGTGCCATCAACTTCACTCTTGTGCAAGTGTCCTCAAAAGGTGCATCACGGTCTACATCGGTAATATAAAACGCATATTAAGTGTATATATATATATATATATATATATATATATATATATATATATATATATATATATATATATATATATATATATATATATATATATATATATATATATATATATATATATATATATATATATATATGTTTTGTATTATCATCGCCATCAAAAGTCCGGACTACGGAGCTAATCCTAATCCCCCGTCAATGGATTGGGCGCGGTAATTTGGTCACAGGAAATTTGGTCACGGGAAACTTGGTCACGGTAAAACGGTCACAAGGTAATTTGGTCAAGGTAAAATGGTCACAAGGTAATTTGGTCACAAGGTAATTTGGTCACGGTATTATTATTATTATTATTTATTCACTGCATTTAAGGCCAGTAAGGCCCAAGAGCAGTAATAAACATTTTTATTTCATGGCCGGCGAATCTTGTTGGCATAATGACGTATTGACCAAGTTTACTGGCTACTGTAATGGAATCGATTGTCTCCCTCAACTTTTAAATTCCGATTCCATTATAGTAGTCAGTAAACTTGGTCAATAAGTCATTATGCCAACAAGATTCGCCGGCTCTGAAATGAAAATGTTTATTACTGCTCTTGGGCCTTACTGGCCTTAAATGCAGTGAATAATAAATAATAATAATACCGTGACCAAATTACCTTGTGACCGAATTACCGTGACCAAATTACCTCGTGACCAAATTACCTTGTGACCGTTTTACTGTGACTAAGTTTCCCGTGACCAAATTTCCTGTGACCAAATTACCTACATTCAATGGATTGACCATGTGGTGTTAATGTAACTGAAAAATTATTTGTAAGTAAATCCCCTCAAAGGTTCTTCTATTCTATCTGCCCCTAATTAAGTGTTATGGCCTCTGGTGTTTCTCCATCAAGTCAAACTTGATAAATGATAAACGCAGGAAGAGAATAATGCAGGAGGTGATTAACGTGGGATTCACCGTGGCTGGCTTGATGGTATGTATGTATATGGAGGAAAATATTTTCTCTGGCCATGTCTTATCATTTCAATGCAAATAGCTGGATTGACTATTTTATTGTCATTGAGATTTAATAGTGATATTGCTTACGGTATTGATTTTTAGACTGTTTTTTGGTTTCTGCAACGCAGTAATTTCATTTATCTAATATAAAAAGCTCTTTTTAATGACTCACTGACTGACTGACATATTAATGTTCGGTACCTTCCTGGTGATGTAGAAAGCTGAAATTTTGCATGCCAACGGAACATTCCCTATTCAAAGAATCGGGACATGTAGGCCATTCCAGGATAGGCATATCAGTTGATGTTGCGATGTTGGACCATTCAAATACTTTCACAATCTTATCTATGCTAAGAATGACAGGCACCATCAGAAACACTCCTGAGGAAAGTTAGATAGTTCAGAAAGAGTAGAGATAGGTGATTGCAACCTCATATTTAGCAGGCGTGGTCGACAGACCTGTACATATCCATTCGCTAAGGAGGGGGAAGGAAAATTGATGGTGTCTATGGACATCAAAACCAATACGCTGGGGAAAATCACAGAACCATTGAAAAGTGTCCATAAAGGAAAATACAAATAAATTAAAATAGATAAATAAAGAAATAATAAATATAAATGATGCAGGTAAGCAAACAAAGACAATGGGGAAGCACAGTTATTTCATATGCCAACGAACATTGAAGCCAATACACTGTGAAAAAAAAATAATCACAGAACCGTCGGAAAGAGTCCACAAGTGAAAATAAATACATTTAAAAAAATAATAAAATGCAGGTGAGCGACCCGAGACAATGGAGAAGTACGGTTCATTATTGCTTACAATGTGTAAGCATACTCCACTCTTATTTTGTATTATCGACTTGATATAAAAATAATACTCACTCAACGACGTTGAATTGGTAAGTACAGGAAACCCGACAATATCATGGGGGTTTGGTTCCTAGAAAATGCTGTGATAGTTGAAACGGCAATCGTGGAAACCAAGGGCCAATGGGAAAGCGGGGGTTCGGTTTCTGAACTTTGAGAAGATATCGAGGAAGATCGACGGCAGCCATAAAAACACAAACTCGTAAAAAAAAATATAAATATATAATTTATTTATTTTTAAAGAAGGAGGCGCTTCCAACCAAAAGTAAAAAACTAGATCGACTGCAAATTTGAGCAAAAAAGCAACAGCAGACCCGGTCTCAGGCAACGTTTCGCCAGCTTCGCAGCCGGCTTCATCAGTGGAGTCTATTGTGCCTGATAGAGTCTATTTCCAAAGAGAAGAAAGTTGTCAGGCATGAGGAGAAAATAGATAAACTTTTATGAAAGAACATTTTAAAAAAGAGTGATGTTCACAGAATGAAGCTTTCACTTGCTTAAAGTGTCTGGTTGTATGCCCTGCGAGGCGCTAGGGAATTTTGGTTCTGGCCCAAGATCAAAAATATTTGGGGACCCCTGCGTAGTGGAATCTTTGCAGCTGTCCATTGCAGGTATAATCGCTTTGGGAAAATTGCTGCTGAAACCGTTGCTTCTGTACTTGTAGAGAGATTTGTTTACTGACCGCTTCACTTTAAAATGTGCAATAAGCAGCACATGGTAGGTGCAATGAACATGCCGCAAAATATGGCATGACTGCTGATGAGTCCCAAAGAGGGTTTCTCTGCTGACCTGACTTGCATAATAAAATACTCTGCTGCTGGGTGGTGTATGAGATGCTCCCTGGTGGATTGTTCGTGAGTGTTGTCCTCTTCACATATTAATTTATATTTCCTACCTAAATATATTTTTAAATGGGTCACAAAGAAAATTACTATTAATGAGCCTGCTGTCGTTAATTTTACATCTTGGGTGCTAAAGATAAAAAAAATAACAAATTGCACACAATGCCTCAAGGGTAAGGAAATGTTTTATGAACACGATTATCCGTACAAAATTAGAAATAAAAATCAAAAATGCTTCAAAAAAAAAATCTTATGCATACCTTTATCATTGCTCCATGTGTCTTTTACAACTGGCTTTCCATCAATATGCTCAGCACTTGCACTTCGGGTCATTCCTATTGCTCCTGGCCTGGTGACCGAAGTTGCTGACACCGTAGATGAAGTAACAGGAGTGGAAGTTGAGGAAGATGGAACTGATGTGTGCTTGCTGGAGAGATTGCTGCAAGAAACCGAGCCTCTGAGAGACCGGTATGTTGATGCAACTTTCACTTGCTTACTGTATTTTGTGTTCTCCTGTTCACCACTCTGCAACAAGTATTGTTCAAAAATGCAAGTCATGATGTCACATAATGAATGCCTTTTGCTATTTAAATGTCAGTCAGTACATTTTAAATAGAAGTAGAGAAGACAAAGGAATAACTCGGCGGCTCGGCGGGTTGCTAATCAACTATGAATGCTTATTGGTACCGCCAGTCCTGGCAGGGTGGCACTATACTACTTCTTTGCATGGTTAACTTACCTTTGGACAATGGTATCGAGGGGGGCCAGTGCCCTCCATACTTACTCGTCTCACCTTACCTGATCAGGTGCAGCTGATTAGAGCTGCCCAAGTATGCACCAATTAACGTGTAGAAGCCAATCAATGGGGTCGAACTTCCTGGCTAACACTATGTGTGCATTATGCTGGATAAATGGAGGAAATATGTGAGGAGCTGGGTACATTTACAATAACAGCAAGTTTACAGCAAGGGCAAGGAAAGGTATGTGGCACAATAAACAAGGTCAGGTCAGGTATGGGAGCATGTGCCAGAACAGCGCGTCGCTGCGTCCACTTTCCGCCGGTACTCCAGGGGCCTCCGTCTGGCCATCCCCCAGGCAGATGCCAGGCCCATCCCCATCTCCTTGAGATGATGGTCAACCTGCTGTAACCATGAGGCACGTGGTCGGCCCACTGGCCTCCTCCACTCATGAGACTCCCTCGCTGAGAGAATCTGGTGAGCAGGATCAGCGTCAGGAAAACGAGCCACATGTCCATACAGCCGCAGCTGACGCTCACGGACTATGCAGGTAACAAATCTCATCCGAGTCTCTCTCAGCAACCGCTCGTTGGACACAAAATCCGACCAGCGATAGCCAAGGATTCTCCGAAGAGACCTGGTACCAAAGGAATTAAGTCTCCGTCTCAGATCCTTGGTCAAAGTCCAAGTCTCGCACCCATAGAGCAAGACTGGAAGTACCAAGGACCTGAAGACTCGGACTTTCGTCCTCCCGCACAGGAACCGGCAGCGCCACACCCCATGATCCAGTGAATCCATGACTCCCCAGGCCCGACCCAGACGTCTATTGACCTCCGGCTCACAACCTACGGAGACATGAATATCTCTGCCAAGGTAAGTGAATCTATCCACGACCTCAACATCCTCACCACAAACAGACACAGACAGGACAGCAGCATCCAAGATGTCACCGAAAGCCTGGATCTTTGTTTTGACCCAAGAAATCCGTAATCCCAACGGCTCCGACTCCTCATTCAGCACCTCGAGGGCCCCCAAGAGGATGTCTAAAGTCTCCGCAAAGATGACTGCATCATCTGCAAAATCAAGGTCCGAGATCTTGACATTGCCAAACGATGCACCGCAACTTGATCTCTCCGACATCCTCCCAAAAATCCAGTCCATACAAGTGCTGAAAAGTGTGGGGGCAAGTACACATCCCTGACGAACTCCAGTAACAACTGGAAATAAGTCAGAGGCGGTACCACCACACTTCACAGCACTCTCAGTACCAGAGTAGAGTTCAGACATCAGATCGATCAGTTTCGGTGGCACCCCACGAAGACCAAGAATCCTCCAGAGGACATCCCGATTCACTGAATCGAACGCTTTACAGAGATCAACATAGGCTGCAAGCAGCCCCTGCCGAAACTCTCGTCTGCGTTCGGTGAGTACACGAAGTGCAAGGATACGGTGAATCGTTGACCTCTTTGGTGTAAAGCCTGACTGCTCTGGACGCTGGTGCTCAAGCAGATGGTGGCGAACCCTATCAAGAATTATCCGAGCAAAGACCTTGCCCGGCACTGAGAGCAGCGTCACCCCTCGGTAGTTGTTGCAGTCTTGGCGATCACCCTTCCCTTTCCAGAGAGGGACAACAAGGCCCCTCTTCCAGTCAGTTGGGATGATGCCTGTGTTCCAGGCAGAGCACAAAACTGCATGCAACGACGCGAGTGCAGCATTTCCACCAGCCTTGAGAAGTTCGGCATGGATGCCACAGATCCCTGGAGCTTTGCCCCGTTTCAACTGGTTCACCGCAGCCCGTGTTTCCACAAGCGATGGTGGACCACAGTTGATTCGAGGGTCAGCATATTATATATTCATATAATATGCATATTATATTCGAGGGTCACTGACGAACCTGACCACACAATAAACAAGGGATTCAATACAAAAGAAAATGTGTAGCAGGGAAAGCAAGGATGGGTGATGTGCAGCAAAATAAATGCAATCATTTACAAAAGCAAAGAGACAGTGCAGAGACATACCATTCAAATACTTTCACAATCTTATCTATGCTAACATGACAGGCACCATCAGAAACACTCCCAAGGAAAGTTAGATAGTTCAGAAAGAGTAGAGATAAGTGATTGCAACCTCATATTTCGCAGGCGCGGTCGACAGACCTGTATATATCCATTCGCTAAGGAGGGGGAAGGAGGAGGAAAACTGATGGTGTCTATGGTGCGCAGTCAGGGGAGGTGCAACATGAGGGTGCTGGGATCAGTGGATCTGATGTGGATCAGTTGATCTGGGCAATTGCTGATGTTCCTTTATTGTGTCCACAGTAGATGAGTCAGAAATAAAGAAAAGAACGTGTGAGAAGATAGGCTTATTGAAGTGTAAGGAGGTCTGTACGAGTAACTGCTAATGGACTAAGACTGCGCTCAGTCTGGCACCTGGCTCTTCTTCTCATTCTGAATCCCTGTTTGGACTCAGTTCCATTCTGCTCCGTTCGTTGTTCACCGCACCGTGACCAGAAGAACAAGAACGAACCCCTGGAGGGGTGGAGTTTGGAAGCGGATCAGGCAGAGCAATGGGTGTTTTCCAGCGCCCCCATTGGCATGCAGACAATTACCACAGTGTTAGCCCCACCCATGTGACAATTTCAGCAATGGAAATGGTCTTATTCACCTCTAACCTTCGTCACACGATGGAACTCTTCACTGAGCATGGGGCTGAGCAACTGGTCGTGTGCCATGGCCGCAAACAAGCGCTGAACAAGCAATGGTAGCCACAATTGAGAGGAGCTTCAGCATTTCCAACATGATGTCGAATGGAGTCTAGCGCACACTCATGCCCCAAGTTAGATGTCCGTATGTCCAGACACGAGCGTCCGCAATGGCACCGCACACTCCCATGTTCCCTCGTCTGTCCCAAAAGGCAGTGGTGGTAGCTAGCAGAGACTGTGGTTGAGCAATGGCAGCGTCAGCATAGCGTCATGTTGGTTTGTAGTTGTTTGTTGTGGTTGAGGTGGCAATAGTGAATGTCAGTGAGCTTGTGGTGTGGTGCGATTATAAAGGCGTTTTGGAAGTGTATTAAATGTGGTAGCATTGGAGTTCGAGTATGGTGAAGACTGTGGTGTAATGCCCATCGAGTTACTGTGCGCAATTTGAATGAGAATTGGTTGGCGGATGCTGTGACTGCTATTTATTTGTTATGGTCCGCATGCATACAGAAAGAAAGGCTCGTGTACACAGCAAAGCCAAAGAAGTAAAGAAGGGGCAGAAAAATCTACCCAAAGCCCACACAACGCATATTGACCTATAAACCCATTGCACAAAAGAGAAGGGCTATCTAAAATGAAATAACTATCTCGGGAATTACTACATTTTATGTCATTGCGTTGGGGAGTGACAGTTTTGCAGAACAGCTATTCTCACGTATATATTTTGACCTGAAATTACTTCTGACCTTTGATCTCTTGATGTGAAAATCTAATCAGTTCATCTTTGCATCAAAATATATACTTAGACCAAATTTGGTTGAAATCCCATCACGAGTTCACAAGTTAGCATGGCAACAGATTTTTTTTATACCCAACATGACCTCTAACCTTTGACCTATTGACTCCAAAATCTAACCAGTTCATCTTTGCATTGATTATTATAATACAAGTACCAAGTTTGATTTGGATCCTTTCAGCCGTTCTCAAGTTATCGCGATCACGGTCAGATGGACAGCCGGACAGCCGGACAGACAACCCGAAAACATAATGCCTCTGATGGCTTTGGTGGCGGAAGAATAAAAATATACAGAAGATTCAGTATCTGTGTGTTATTTTTGCATCTCCTGATGACCCACCAAAAGTATCTGTGTGTTCTTTTTGCATCTTCTGATGACCCACCAAGAAAAAAAAAGTTATGGTATTGCCCCAAAAAGTTATGGTTTGCACACACAATGCCCCCAATTTATATTTCTAGTTGAGTGATGTTGTGGGTGAGATGGTGAGTAATGATATCTCATTTATTATGAGTTGACACATCCCTCACCTATACTGCAACACTTTAATGCAGACAGTCAGGTTAGTTCAGCTCAAATGAGTCTTCCTTACTCACATTCTAAGTTTGTACGCTTGCCTGTGGTTTTGCTGGACAGTGGATAAAGATAAAGGAAATCTCGCTATTCCATTCATGCACATCACTGGAAGATGATGTGGAATTTGACCATAGATAAGCACGAGAGTGATTACTGTTCCAAGGTTACAAATGGAAATTGGGGGTTGGGATGCCCCTCTCATCTTAGCACCATCCCATTCTGAAAAACAGCACTCAGGTCCAGTCGCCTGAAAAAGTATTCACCCCCGAGCAATAATGCTGCATTTAGATGAATTACGAATGATATAGAAACAATTTTCGAAATGACCTTTTAAATTCACAACTGAAGAGATCAAACTAAACAATGTTGTGGAGAAACATGGATAAATCAATATTCACTGGTAGTAAAAGTAATCAGCCCGTAAAATCAGTACTTGGTCGAAGCACCTTTTGCAGCAATGAGTGCTTTCAGTCTTTCGAGGAAGGTCTCTGTCAGCTTTGCACAGTGAGATGTTGAAATCTTTTCCCATTCTTCATGTGAAAATTGCTCTAGTCCTGCCAAGTTTGATGGGGATCATAAATAGACTGCAAGCTTCAAGTCTCAGCAGAAATGTTCAATTGGTTTCAAGTCAGGACTTTGACTGGGCCACTCAAGAACATTTATTGACTTCTTATTCAGCCAATCCAATGTGGCTTTAGCTTTGTGCGAAGGATCATTGCCCTGCTGAAATATGAATCTCCTACCTAGTTTCAGATTCATGGCTGACTCAAGCATGTTTTCATCGAGGATGCTCCTGTACTTTGCACCGTCCATTGTCCCTCCTATCCTGACAAGTTGCCAGTCCCTGCTAATGAAAAGCAGCTCCATAAAATGATACTGCCACCACCATGCTTGACAGTTGACTGGGTGATGTGCAGTGTTCGGCTTACGCCAGACGTAACGCTTTGAATATAGACCAAAAAGTTAAATTTTTGTCTCGTCTGATCATAAAACGTTTCTCCACATGCATGCAGCATCATTAAAATAATTTTTCGCAAACTCCATACTAATCTTTTTCAGTAATGGCTTCTTTCTTGTCAACAATCCATAGAGGCCAGCTTTGTGAAGGGAACGGGATATTGTTGATTCATAAACACTGACCACCCCCCCCCCCCCCATCTCGGACATAGAGCCTTGCAGATCTTTAAAGGTCATTGTGGGATTTACAGTGACATCCCGAGCCAATTCCCTGCTTGCCCGGTTGCTGAGTTTGGGTGAGTAACCTGATCTAGGTAGTATCTGGGTGTTATGATACATCTTCCACTTCTTAATGATGGATTTCACCATATTCAAAGGGATAATGAGTGACTTTCAAATCTTCATATAACCCTCTCCTGAACACTGCTTCTCCACCACTTTATGTCTGACTTATTTGGAAAGTTCCTCGGACTTCACGTTTGCCTTGACGGTTGACCAAATGAGTAGGACCTTAAAACTCCACAGATACGTAGGGGAGCTAAATTTTTAAGTTAAACCACTGATTACATACAGTGAAACTGATTACACTTAGTTTGTAACCTTTCAAACAAATTTGTAAACCTCTCTGACTCTCTGGAAATCCTCTTTATCTCTTTGCTGATGACTCCACCCTCTGCCGTACCATCTGTCATCCCTCAGACCGGCAAGCAGCAGCTTCTTTGCTCACTGCAGATCTGGGTAAAATCACAAACTGGTCCAACACGTTGAAGCTTGTCTTTCAATCCGGACAAATCTCACACTCTCACCATATCTCTCCGAAAGGACTGTTTGGCAACCCCCCCCCACCAATCCATTTTCTCAACAATCCTCTGGAAGAAGTCCTTTCTTTCAAGCTTGTGGGTCTCACTATCTACCATGATCTTTCCTGGGAAAGCCACATTTCCAACCTGGCCTCCAAAGCCAGTCACCGAGTGGGAATCCTCCGTCGTGCAAACTCCTTACTCAGCCCACCTGAGCTCCTGACCACATACAAAGCTTTCGTCCACAGCCTGATGGAGTACTGCTCTCCAATATGGGCTGGTGCTCCTGCCTCTCACCTTTCTTGGCTTCACGCTGTGGAAACCAAGGCATTTTGGATCATTGGTATCTCCCGCAGTGAGGCTGAGTCTTTGGGTCTCTCACTCTCTCACCGCAGGCTGGTCGGTGGTCTTTCTGTCTTCTACCGTCTCCTCTCCGGTCTCGCCAGCCTTAAAACCCACTGTTATTGCAGAGCTATACATTTCTCCCACGGTCTGAATGGGTAGGGGATCCAAATGCCCGAACTAAACATGAGAACAGTGGGGGCGTAAGCACGTGGACCTCCATTGTGCTTAGCCCTTGTTTAAAAACCTTTAACAATTCAACGATATACTTTGAATTACTGATTTATACATATTTTGCAATTCTAAGCCCTAAAGTCGACCTTGAACTACATCTACATTATAAACACTTTATCTTCTCCACAAGCACCACAACTGTGGATTTATTTATATATTTTTTTACCATCACCATTACCTGCATACCTCCTCAAATTATTATTTATGAACACATTATCATCTCCACAAACGACAGACAACTTTGTATTATTATTTATTTATATACACTTTACCACATATTAATTTGTCCATTCACTGCAAACTTTACCATTTCAGCTAACAGCTTTCAAACTCAAAATCTCAAATTATATATTTATACAAATTTTAACTTTCAATACACACACACGCACACACGCACACACACACACACACACACACACACACACACACACACACACACACACACACACACACACACACACACACACGCGCGCGCGCACACGCACACGCACACGCACACGCACACGCACACGCGCGCGAACACACACACACACACACACACACACACACACACACACACACACACACACACACACACACACACACGATGTGACATCGTTCCTTTCCAGAATTATGGTGCAGATGGGGGAAGAGTTCCAAATCTGCACATATCATGTAATGCGAGGAGAATATTGTTCATTATTATTAGTCTCCTTCTGGTTTCACAGGATGGGACTATAGGTTTGCTCTCCGTTTGTCCGTCCGTCCATCCCACTTGTGGTTTTTCAGACTTTTTTCCCTACAACATTTAGCATATTCAATTGAAACTTGATACAATGCTTTATTATGATAAGTTACAGAACAAATTCGAGTTTAAGGGTATTATGTCAATTTTTCACAGTTATGCCCTTTTTGGACTTAGAAAATATCACATCGGTAGGGGGCATGTATTGCAAAGCAATTCTCGCTCTTGTTTCAGTGGCCATGCAGTCTTCACTTCCTCCTTCTAATTGCTCGACGCTTCATCCACGTCCACCATGAAACGTTCGGAATGGCACGGGTTTGGCGCAGGCGGGATGACACTTGCAGCTTGTGTACTTAGAAACATGAAACTTCTTTGGTGTCTGCTCTCCCTCTTCCTTTCTATAACACCACTGGCCAGACTGTTTTCAAATCTCGCATCTCTCCCTCCTCAGCCTCGACGCTGGTTATGCAGCTTGAGCTCCGAGCTGCTGGGCTTCTGTGGGGCATGCGGATTTTCAGGCTGCACACAAACGTCTGGATGATGTTATCATGGAGATGTAAACACGCGGTTTGATTTGGAGGAGAAGAAAAATGGCAGACTCCCGACTGCAAATGAAGTGATTTCTCTGCGCTCGCAAACCAGAACCATCGTCTGCAGAGTAGAGGTTGTCTCAAAGTTATTTTTGTTCTCCCTCGGTGACCTGCAAATTGTCGAAAGGATGGATGCAGCAAGATACTGTTCTTCATCTTTCCATTTCCAAGCCCTCGATATTCCCTGAGCCTTGGCTAACCACGGAGATGTTGAGAACATGTGGGCTCGTGCTCGAGCAGAACAATTACCAGTCATGGAAGGCGTTTACTAGTGAGGTCGACGAGCGATTAAAAACTATGATCAGGGATCTCCGGAGACAGTTCTGCAAGGAATGGTCGTGCGGTTGGAATATCTCTTCAGAAAGTGTGTTGTGGATTGAGCGAATCCCAGGCTGTACCTCCATTTGTTCTTTCACCTCCCTCCTGTACCCCTTTCTTCCTCTTTCTCTCAGCACTTTGTATCCATAGACAAAGGGCACGACATAAATTCAATTATTTTTTATCATTAAATCACAAAGATTGAAGATCATGTCACACCCACCTTTCCATAATCTTTGCTTTTGTGAAACCGCAGACATCGCACAGATGTCTTGTGAGCAGAAGCAACTTTAATAGGTGATGCCATCATGCGCATATCATACAAGATGAGCCTTCCCCGTGAGGAACCCACAGCTAGAGTTGCCCCATCAGGCATGATCTCCAGTGAGGTGAGTGGTGAATCCGTCTCTTTGCTCTGCAGAAGGCTGTTAAACAAAAACAGACTCAGCAATGACAGACAGAAGAATGTTGGAGAGTGCAGAAGGGAGGCTGGGTGAGGGGATCTGAAGAATTGAACAAAATGCATGCCTGGGATCTCAATTTAAGGGGGCTCACCTCTTGCTAGCAGCATCATAACAGGTGACCCGCTTGTCAAGCCCAACACTCACTACCAGCAGTGGGTTGCAAGGAGAGAAGCGTAAGGCTGAAGCTGGTGCACGGTGAGCACTCTCAAACACACGCAAGGGTCGACGGGCATTGGCGTCCCATAAAGTCATGCAACCATCATCGGACACACTGCCGAAGATAGCCTTCTTAAAACGAGAGTATTGCAGATCTCGCACTGCCTGCGGGTATTGGTAGTTATAGTGAAGAAAAATTAAATAAATAAAAAAAACAACCAACCATGAAAATATTCTTTCAACACTTGAAGTGAATGGAAATATATATTTGTTTCCAATTGTGCCAGATGAATCAAACAAAATCTACATTTATCACAGGTTAAGAAATTTGTTGGATTTCTTAGCAAAAATAAAATAGAATAAAAACTCCACTAAGATAGTCCAATACTAGAGCTGTCATAATGTGCAATGGTATTCTGGCTTTGGTAATTGTACATCAAAACATACCAAACTTTGTTATCAGCAAATACAAACCGGCGCTTCGCTAAGAGAAATATCAAGGGGGTGGGCAGAAAGAAGGAGAAGGGGTGGGGGAGTTAGGAGGGGTGAGGAAGGGGGGAGCTAAGAAGGGGGAGAGGGGGGTGGGGAGAGTGACGTCTCACCAAGCATCATTGTACACTCTGGGAGGGGGTGGTGGGAGGGAGGAGGATAGGGAAGGGAGGAGGATAGGGAAGGGAGGATAGGGAAGGGAGGAGAGGGGAAGTGGGGAGGGGGTTTGGGAGGAGGTAAGAGTGAGGAGAGGTTTCTCAACTTGTGTTTGGTAGTGGGACTTGTGGAGAAGGGGGTAGGGAGGGGTAATACAGGATTGAATGAAATAGGGGATGTTAAAACAGCACACAGAGACCACCAGATGTCCGGGGGGGGGGGTGAAGAGGGGAGAGAGTAAGCGTAGGGGAGGTGGAGATAAGGCAGTGTGTTGGGAAGGGAAGGAAAGGCAGCATGAGAGCAAAATAATGCAATGTGAGGGAAAGGGAAGGGAAGGTAGCGTAAGGGGAGGGGAAGGCAGTGTGAGAGGAAGGGAAGGAGGCATGAGGGGTGGGGGAATGAAGGCAACATAAGAGGAGGGAAAGAGAAGGGTGATAAAACGCAGCCAAATAGCAACGTTTTCTTTTTAACCACGGGGTTCTATATAAAACCGGGTGGAAGCATTTACGACCTACACTATCTACCTGACAAAGGCCTGCCTGCATGCGTACATGCTTGCACATGCAGAAACCTTTGCACCCCTCCGGTCGGCTCACTCTGAATCTGAATCGTACATGCTACCCAATGGGGAATCAGTTTTAAATTCAAAACAAAATGTCAGTCCATGACAGTCCCTTTAACACAGGGTGAGGGGTGGAGAAGCAGGGGTAGAGGGGAGTGGTGGGAGAGAGTGAGGGAGGAGAGAGGAAAGTTGGGGGAAAGAGAGAGGGGGGAGAGGGGGAGAAGGAGAGAGAGAGAGAGAGAGAGAGAGAGAGAGAGAGAGAGAGAGAGAGAGAGAGAGAGAGGAGAGAGAGAGAGAGAGAGAGAGAGAGAGAGAGAGAGAGAGAGAGAGAGAGAGAGGAGAGAGAGAGAGGAGAGAGGAGAGAGAGAGAGGAGAGAGGAGAGAGAGAGAGAGAGAGAGAGAGAGAGAGAGAGAGAGAGAGAGAGAGAGAGAGAGAGAGAGAGAGAGAGAGAGAGAGAGAGAGAGAGAGAGAGAGAGAGAGAGAGAGAGAGAGAGAGAGAGAGAGAGAGAGAGAGAGAGAGAGAGAGAGAGAGAGAGAGAGAGAGAGAGAGAGAGAGAGAGAGAGAGAGAGAGAGAGAGAGAGAGAGAGAGAGAGAGAGAGAGAGAGAGAGAGAGAGAGAGAGAGAGAGAGAGAGAGAGAGAAGTGGCAGAGAGGGAAAGGGAGGAGGGAGAAAGGAGGGGTGGGGGATGGGGTGGGTGTGAGGGAGCTTGTGGCAGAAGTGACGCCCAGTATAACTTCCATCCAAGAGACGGCACAACCATTGTTGAATCACCCTGCTTGTGAAACACCAGGATGATAGTTTATAGCTGGGTCAGGATTTGAACCGATGCTAGATAGCATAGAATGAGCGTGCATATCCCTCGGAATCCCTGCTGTGACATTGTGATGAATTGCTTTATATCACACTCGTTTTAATCGTCGAATTTATTTTGCATTTGTAACTCCGGTATCGAACTGCGGTATCGCCATTCAAGCTTGAAGAGCGTGCGCCAAGTGCCTTCACCAAGCACTCCATAAAATGGTTAAAGAAACTTTTAAAAACGAAACGTCAACTCAACCATGAGCACCAAGGAGCTTTCAAAAGACCTCTAGGATAAAGTTGTGGAAAGGCACAGATCAGGGGATGGGTATAAAAATATTTCAAAGCCTTTGAATATCCCTTGGAGCACAGTCAGGACAATCAAAAGAAGTGGAAGGTGTATGGTACCACCAACTCCTTGCTGAGATCAGATTCCCCTCTAAACTGGATGACAAAGCAAAACTGTATGACAAAGCAAAACTGTATGACAAAGCAAAGAGACTGATCATAGAGGCCACCAAGAGGCCAATAGCAACTTTGAAAGAGCTACATGCGCCTTTATGGCAAAGACTGCTCAATGTGTGCATGTGACAATATCCCAAGCACTCCACAAGTCTGGCCTGCACAGTGTGGTGGCAAGAAGGAAGCCATTACTCAAAAAAGCCCACCTTGAATCCTGTTTAAGGTATGCAAAAACCACTCCGGAGATTCTGAAGTCAAGTGGCAAAATGTTTTGTGGTCTGACGAAACCAAGATGGAACTTTTTGGCCGAAATGCAAAACGTTACATTTGGTGCAAACCCAACACAGCACATCACATCACCTAAAAAACACCATCCCGACTGTGAAGCATGGTGGTGGCAGCATCATATTATGTGGATGTTTCTCATCAGCAAGGACTGGGCCACTTGGCAGGACAGAAGGGAAAATGGATGGAGAAAATACAGAAAAATCTTAGAGGAAAACCTGTTGCCCTCTGCGAGAAAGCTGAAATTGGGACGGAAGTTCACCTTTCAGAAAGACGACCCGAAGCACACAGCCAAAGCTACACTGGGAAGGCCCAGTCAGAGCCCCGACCTAAATCCATTCGAAGATCTGTGGCATGACTTGAAGATTGCTATCCATCAATGCTCTCCATGCAACTTGACTGAGCTTGAACAGTTTTGTACAGAAGAATGAGCAAATATTGCCCAATCAAGGTGAGTAAAGTTAGTAGAAAACTATCCCAACAGACTCACAGCTGTAATTGCTGTCAAAGGTGCTTCAACTAAGTATTAACTCAGGGGCTGGACACTTATTCAATGAAGATATTCTTATGTATTGTTAATTAATTTTCTGAAATTTGTAGAATTTGTTTTTCATTTGAAAGTTGTTTGTTACGATGTGTAAATAAAGGTGGAAAAAGTCGGATTTAATGCAATTTAATGCCAGGCTCCAGGTCAAAAAAAGGTGAAAAATTTGAAAGGGGGTCTTGACTTTCTATAGGCAATGTATCTATGCCGAGGTGATCGGTAGTATAATGAAATAAGGTTGTACAAAAAGGGGAAAGTTGGTGTAAAATAAAATTGCACATTTTCAGTGAGCCAGCTACCGCATGATACACCGCAGAACAACACGGGGCCAAATGCGGGTGATTTAAGCTCCAGAATTGAACTTGGCAGCAGTTCTTACTGCGGAAAAAAAAAGTGTTCATTTTCCAATTCAGACATATTTCAAATTTCGGCCTCTCTGGGAGGTGTTTAATAACATGACGGATCTGCGATCACTAATTGCTTTGTTCAAGTCAATTGGTATACAGTATTCAGTGACAGTGTGAATATTGGAGAGCACTCGCCAAGTGGCTTAAGCACTTGGTCCATGAGAAAGTTGCGTGTGGAGGATTGCTTAGTTAGGGTAGTCATGGCAATGTATGATGGCCCAAAAACATCTGTGAGGGTAAATGGAGTACAGAGTGAGGATTTTGAAGTGAAAATGGGTGTTCATCAGGGTTCAGTCTTGAGCTCAATCCTGTTCATCATGGTTCTTGAGGCTATATCACAGGAATTTAGAGGAGGCTCAGCCTGGGAAATCCTGTATGCTGATGACCTAGTGCTGATAGCCGACAGTGTGGAAGAGGCAATGGGTAAATATGCAGTATGGAAGGAGGGTATGGAGGCCAGAGGACTGAAAGTGAATACAGGGAAAACGAAAGTATTGATTAGTGGTGCGGGAGAAGGAAGTGTGGAAAAGAGAGGGAGGTGGCCCTGTGCTGTCTAGAAAAGTGTTGGTAGCAATTCAATATTGTGTAAATCCTGCAACTTCTGGGTGCACAAGAGGTGTAGTGGCATCAGGGTAGACTGCAGGTGGTACCTGACTTCAAATATGCTGTTTGCGCAAGTAAACAAGTGACTCCAGTTTGAGCGGAAAGGTTAGTTTATGGGGATATATCTTTGGAATGTGTAGATAAATTATGTTACCTTGGTGATATGATTAGTGCAGGTTGTGGTGATGTGTGGAGGCAGCAGTGATTGCAAAAGTTAGAAGTGGCTGGAGGAAGTTTAGGGCGTTGTTACCCCTATCGACATCAAAAAGGACCTCTCTCCGATTAAAGGGAAAACTTTATGCAGCTTGCCTTCGAAGCATGATGTTGTATGGCAGTGAAACATGGGTGATCAAAAAGGAGGATGAACGGAGGTGTGAACAAAATGAAATGAGAATGGTGAGGTGGATGTGTGATGTGGCACTGAAGGATAGGAAATCAAATGTGGAATTAAGAAATAGGTTAGGTATAGAAAGCATTAGTGAAATTATGTGTAGGGGTAGGTTGAGATGGTTTGGACATGTGGAAAGGATGTGGTTGGGTAGTTGTGTGAAGAGGTGTATAAATATGAATGTGAACGGAAGGAGAGCTAGAGGCCGTCCGAAGAAAACATGGGATGTGTTGCTGAGAGATGATCTTAGAGTTAAAGGCCTAACAAGAGGGCTAGCAAGGGATTGTGCAGCCTGGAAAGCAGCCATTAGGTGAATTATGGCTTTAGGCCCAGTCACACCTTGACGTTTGAGCCAGCTTATGCCGATTTTTGAAAAATTTGTGGAAAACGCTGGCAGAGGTCGAATACGTTATGGGTAAGTTTTGGAAACTGAGAGCACACTGAAAAACACTGCCATACGTCGTAGTACGCTGGCTTTCGTCGTTGTACTTTGCGGTTGTCCTCAAATTTTAGCATGCTTGAAATTTTACGACTTATGCCAGTGTATGACTCACAAGTTCCGCGATGCTGGCCATAAGTTGTAGGCACGTTATGCGATCATTGACACACGTCGACACACGTTAATTGTAAGTTAATCATAAGTCGAAACACGTCGAGGTAATGTTTAGCATACCCGAAACTTATTTCTAACCTATGAGTAACATGTTGTAGGCACGTTACGCGATCGTTGACACATGTCGACACACGTTACTTGTAAGGTACTCATAAGTCGAAACATGTCAATGTAATGGTTAGCGTTCCAAATTCCTGGTTTTTTTATTTTTAATTTTTGTTTTTTTTCTTCGGTATAACGATCATGTTGACACTTCGATTTCCAGTGCGGTTATGATTTAAATCGTTGAGCAGCAGCCTAATAATTATATTATATGATAACCGCACTAGAAATCGAAGTGTCAACATCACCGTCATAACGAAAAAAAAACAAAAAAACCAGGGAGTCTGGAACACTGACGCTAACCATTACATTGACGTGTTTCGACTTATGAGTAACTTACAAGTAACTTTTGTCGACATGTGCCAACGATCGCATATCGTGCGTACAACTTATTCCCATTGCATGCGGAACGTGTGAGGCATACGGCAAGTACGTCGTAAAATGTTTAACACGTTTAAAAGTACAAGACGTACTCCACTTACTACGACGTATGATAGAGTACTTTAGCATTCTATTCACGCATACCAAACTTACCCATACTGTATTCGACGTGCGCCAGCGTTTTAGACGCATTTTGCAGAGGTCGGCATACGCTGGAAAGATCGCCAAGGTGTGACTGCAATGTTGACACTTCCATTTCCCCGGCGGTTATGATTTGAATCATTGTGCGGCAGCCTTTTAATAGGCTACGTCACGTCATCGTCGGCGATACGTGCAGCGCGCTATGCATAAGTTAGACTATCGTTGGGCATAGGTTGTGAACGCCGACAACAGGCTAAGCATTCGTTGGTATAAGTTATCTATAAGACAACGAAACGTTCTGTGTCCGTTACTAATATGTTATGCATACGACCAACTCGTTATGAATACGTCCGAATCTTTTAAAAAAACATCAAAAGTTCAGCGTAAGCCAGCATTTTACATACATTTTGATACGTTGCCATTGCTGGCTAAAACGTCAAGGTGTGACTGGGCCTTTACACAAACAGGATGATGATGACGACAACGACGACGACGACGACGACGGAGTCATTTCGTAACTAATGAGCCTCATACATTCCTGAAGGAACATAAAAGGTTATTGTAACAGTGGTCTGAGTTAGTCAGAGTGAATGTGTCTACATTGGTTCTCAGTTCTACTGTAATCTACATACCTTGGTGAGGTGCTACATTGATATACGCTCAGTCTTGTCCCACCCAAAAACCCTCTTTAGCATAAGCTTTTCCAAATTCAACAAATTGCTCAACATTCTTAGCACGACATCAACAGTTAATCACTTATATTGGCAGTGGAATATTACAGTTGGCATCCCCAGTTTGCACAAATGGTAAAGCTGCTGTCATAAGCAGTACTGAAGCCAATTGTAAAACAGTTTGGACACAATCTTGCCACTTGTCCGTGTCATTTTCTATGCAGCTCCATGTGCCACTTTTAAATTACCTACAATGTCCAGAACTCAGTCAACAAATAATTAAATATCTCAATGCAGTTGCAATTTTGTTTATTTAAATAGCTATCTGTGAGCAGCCATACTGGCAGGAATTGCCTTGTGGACAGACAGGTAGGGGACAAAAAAATGGAAACACCAATGTAAAGTCACTTAATAGGGTGTTGGGCCACCAAGTGCAACAAGTACAGCCTGTATGCACCGTGGCACAATTCTTCCACGAGAAATTCAATCAACTTGCACCTGTTTGATGGAGCTGGAAAACGCTGTCTCAGCCGTCATTCCAGAATATCCTATCAATGCTCGATTGGGTTCAGATCAGGTGGCTGAGAAGGCCATGACATCTGGAGAACATCAGTGGCATGTTCATCAAACCAATCGGTGACCACACCTACTCTGTGGATGAGAGCATTGTCACCCCGAAAGACACCCCTCCCAGCAAGAAAGAAATGCTACAACATGGGGCGAAGATGATCACTCAGGACAATTAAGTTGCGATTGCCATTGACATTGCCTTCTAAGGGAATGACTGCACCCAAATCATGCCAGGAAAATGTGCCCCACAACATTACAGAACCACTAGAACCCTCCACTGTTGGAACCATGCACTCAAGGTCAGGAGTTCTTGAGGTTGGTGCCACACGTGCACTTGTCCTTTTGGCGAGAACATTGTGAAGGATGATTCATCTGACCATATAATTTCTCCACTGCTCAGTAGTCCATTGCATGTGCTCTTTCCACCATTGGACTTGCAAACGTGCATTGCCAACAATGATAAGCGGTTTGTGCACTGCAGCCCGACTAATATCTCACTCTGTGTTCTTGGCAGACCTTTATTAATGAAACTGGCTGCTCACGCCCCAGGTTGAAATTTACCAGGTATAATAAAAATGGAAATTGAGAGTACCAGTCTCTGACCAGTGTTTCATATGGATCAGGTGGAGTTCAGGACAATAACTTGAAGGTTGCCTGCAGGGTTCTGACAATCAAGAAAAAAAAAAATGAAATACAAAAATAATAATAATAATAATAATAATAATAATAATAAGTAGAGTTTGATGGCCTGAAATACAATTGCAACACAATTAAACTTTTGAGAATATATTTTTCTCCAGCAACAATGATTGCATGAAACTTTGCACAGCTATTTACAGCAAGTTAACAAAATCCTATCTTGAGCCTTCTGAACAAAAAATTAGAAACACACATTATTTAACTACATAATAATCCATGGTGATTTTTAAAAAGGAGCCATCTTTATTGCTCATCCTTTTATTTTTGCTGTAATATTGCAAAAATATTACATTTTGCAAAAATAAATTCAATTCAAATCAAATGGAAGACCAAATAGGTACAGTCCTGGATTGAAGTGATCAGAAGGAACCAGAACAAGCAAAAAGCAAAGATGAAGTCATCAGGAGGAACCTCAATAGGATTCACATTTCAGCTGCTACTCCTCCACCTTCAAACCCATTCAGGAAAAGCCAAGTGAGCCTTATTATATTAAAAAAAAATTAAAAAAAACCTAAAACAACCCAGATCAAAAAATCAAATAATTATACAACCACACCATGTGTCAGGTGCCGGGCCAATGTGACTGACATTTTAGGAGTAATATCACCATGACTGAGCCCAGGCAGCAGAAATGCTCTGCTGTCAGGATGTGGTAAAGAAAAATTAATAATACAAGCCAAAGATTTTGTTCTGCTTGTGAACATGTCGATCACCAGATTCTGGAGGCAAGAGTTTTTTCCATCTTCATATCAGCGATAAAGTCACAGTAATGTCAGAAATGGACTTGAAACTTACTTTTGCCTTTTATGAATGCAAGCAGCAGAATTTTTCTTTCAGGAGT
>NC_140962.1:89726040-89736040 GCF_056783735.1 Eptatretus burgeri | reverse complement strand
GAGAGAGAGGTAAAGAGAGAGAGGTAAAGAGAGAGAGGTAAAGAGAGAGCTCAAGAGAGAGAGGTAAGAGAGAGGTAAGAGGGAGGGAAAGAGAGAGGTAAGAGAGAGAGGGGTAAAGAGAGAGGGGTAAAGAGAGAGGTAAAGAGAGAGGTAAAGAGAGAGGTAAAGAGAGAGAGGTAAAGAGAGAGAGGTAAAGAGAGAGAAAGGTAAAGAGAGAGAAAGGTAAAGAGAGAGAAAGGTAAAGAGAGACAGGTAAAGAGAGAGAGGTAAAGAGAGAGAGAGAGGTAAAGAGAGAGAGAGGTAAAGAGAGAGAGGTAAAGAGAGAGAGGTAAAGAGAGAGAGGTAAAGAGAGAGAGGTAAAGAGAGAGAGGTAAAGAGAGAGCTAAAGAGAGAGCTAAAGAGAGAGAGGTAAGAGAGAGGTAAGAGGGAGGTAGAGAGAGAGCTAAAGAGAGAGAGGTAAGAGAGAGGTAAGAGGGAGGTAAAGAGAGAGGTAAAAGAGAGGCAGAGCCAGAGACAGAGACAGAGACAGGCCGAGATGAAAGACCGCCCCTTGATGTTCACAGACGAGTGAAATTTTCAGAACAAGTGAATTCCCTATCGTAATCATTAAAGTACAGTTTCTGTTTTTTTTAATTAGAGGAAAATTAACTCATGGTATCAAAAGGTCCTGTACTTGACTACGTCAATATAGGAATAATTTTACAGCACGATTCCCATCCACCTTGCCTTGTTTGACAGTTTGAGACATGCAGTGTTCAAACAGTTAGAAAAGTAAGTTTTTAGATTTCGAGGAGATATGTTCCATTGACAGAAAAGACAGCCGTTATGATTTTTACCCTCTCACCAAAAAACATTCCCAACTCGATTAAAAATAAATAAATTAAATAAATCGACTCAATTAAAAATAAAAGAAATAATTAAATAAATAATCACAAATATATATATGTATATATATATACATATATATATATATATATATATATATATATATATATATATATTTTTATATATATTTTTTTGCGACATTGACGCATGCGAGCTGAAGCCCTACATTCGTGATCCCTCGTCAATTCAATTTTGACTATAAATTTATTCTGCCAAATTATCTCGAGACTCAAGCAGGGGCTGCTTGCAGCCTATGTTGATCTCTGTAAAGCGTTCGATTCAGTGAATTGGGATGCCCTCTGGAGGATTCTTGGTCTTCGTGGGGTGCCACCAAAACTGGTCGATCTGATGTCTGAACTCTACTCTGGTACTGAGAGTGCTGTGAAGTGTGGTGGTACCATCTCTGACTTATTTCCAGTTGTTACTGGAGTTCGTCAGGGGTGTGAACTGGCCCCCACACTTTTCAGAACTTGTATGTACTGGATTTTAGGGAGGATGTCGGAGAGATCAAACTACGGTGCATCGTTTGGGAATGTCAAGATCTCAGACCTTGATTTTGCAGATGATGCAGTCATCTTTGCGGAGACTTTAGATATCCTTTTGGGGGCCCTCGAGGTGCTGAATGAGGAGTCGGAGCCGCTGGGATTACGGGATTCTTGGGTCAAAACTAAGATCCAGGCTTTCGCTGACATCATGGATGCTGCTGTCCTGTCTGTGTCTGTTTGTGGTGAGGATGTTGAGGTCGTGGAGAGATTCACTTACCTTGGCAGTGATATTCATGTCTCTGTTGGCTGTGAGTCAGAGGTCAATAGACGTCTGGTTCGGGCCTGGGGAGTCATGGATTCACTGGATGATGGGGTGTGGCACTGCCGGTACCTGTGCGGGAGGACGAAAGTCCGAGTCTTCAGGTCCTTGGTACTTCCAGTCTTGCTCTATGGATGCGAGACTTGGACTCTGACCAAAGATCTGAGACGGAGACTTAATTCCTTTGGTACTGGGTCTCTTCAGAGCATCCTTGGCTATCGCTGGTCGGATTTTGTGTCCAACGAGCGGTTGCTGAGAGAGACTCGGATGAGATTTGTTACCTGCATAGACAGTGAGCGTCAGTTGCGGCTGTATGGACATGTGGCTCGTTTTCCTGACGCTGATCCTGTTCACCAGATTCTCTCAGAGGGGGAGTCTCGTGAGTGGAGGAGGCCAGTGGGCTGACCACATGCCTCATGGTTACAGCAGGTTGACCATCATCTCAAGGAGATGGGGATGGGCCTGGCATCTGCCTGGGGGATGGCCAGACGGAGGCCCCTGGAGTACCGGCGGAAAGTGGACGCAGCGATGCGCTGTTCTGGCACATGCTCCCATACCTGACCTGACCTATAAATTTATTCTGACACACACCTTAAGCTAAATTACACCTTGACCAATGAACGACACAAAAAGTAAAACATTTCTCCAAATTAGATGATTCAATGATGTAACTGCAACAGTTGTTCAAAAACAATTCAGCTTCGAATGCTCGCAACTTCCAGTTTTGTATCTCACCTGGCACTTCGGGTAAGACAGAGGTGCACTGCTTTGATTTGTTATTGTATTATGGAGGAGTATTTCCCCTCGCAAAGATCCCGAAGCAACATAGCTGTCATTCTCGTTGTACGACACACAAGTCACTGCATCCTTGTGATCCTGAAAAGCAATGAACAAATACCTGCCCATCACGTGTCAATGATGGACATAAATACATGCAGCATCGACACTGAACTCAAACAAAAAATAACTACAACGGCGCATGGTAGAACACAAACCTCTACCGGGCTGAATAGCTTACATTTTGCATCCCATTTATAAGATGAAGTTGGATCAGGGCCTAAACCAAAATCTAATCAGCTTGTTCTTGTCAATATCATGCCATATACTTTGGCTTGCAAAAGTATTTACACCCCTCAACCCCTCCAAAGCTTTCACAGTTTGATGCCACCTGAGCTTATCTTGTGATGCTTTCAAATACAACTTAATAATATATAGTCTTCATGTGGGTAAATGCAAAGGTGATAAAGCTAAAAATGCAGATAAAAATATGAATAAGTTAGATTAACAGTGAAAAATCAGATGATTCGCAGTTGAATAAGTATTCAAACCCTTTGCCTAATTCACCCTAAATCTATACAGACTCAAATTACAGTTGAAATGTTACACAATAAGTGTAATATGTTTCACCTGTACATAATCAGTGGTTTAACTTAAAAAAATCTCCCTGACTTATGTAAGGAGGTTTAAGGTGTAACTCACTTGGTCAACCAAAAGGTAAACATGAAGACCAAGGAGCTTTCCAAAGAAGTCAGACATAAAGTGGTGGAGAAGCACCGTTCAGGAGAGGGTTATAAGACAATTTCAAAGTCACTCATTATCCCTTTGATTATGGTGAAATCCATCAGTAAGAAGTGGAATATGCATCATACCACCCAGACTCTACCCAGATTAGGTTGCTCATCCAAACTCAGCATCTGGGCTAGCAGGAAACTGGTTTGAGATCTCACTGTAAATCCAACGACTTTGAAAGATCTGCAAGGCTCTATATCTGAGATTGGGATCAGTATTCATCAATCAACAATATCCTGTTCCCTTCACAAAGCTGGCCTCTATGGACAGGTGCTAAGAAAGAAGCCATTATTGAAAGACTCATCTGAAAGCTCATATGGAGTTTACGAAAAAGCATCTTAATGATAATGCAGGTATAAAATGACCGTTTTTACAGCCATTTTTCCCTGCTGTGCAGGGGTTTGGCTTTTTCTTGAGGCAATGTTTTTATGGCCGGATGCCCTTCCTGACGCCAACCCTGGTCGCCTCTTACGACACACAGGGATATGGTACACCTATTCTAACCAGGGCATACACCGGGACCAGTACACTGGCACTCATTTCGCCGACCTCGGAAGGATGACAGGCTGATTCAACCCCCTG
Source organism: Eptatretus burgeri (assembly GCF_056783735.1). Lineage (NCBI taxonomy): Eukaryota > Metazoa > Chordata > Myxini > Myxiniformes > Myxinidae > Eptatretus > Eptatretus burgeri. Next base: position 89,732,200 of record NC_140962.1, on the reverse strand, counting down.
GTGTTAATTCAGCAGCCAACGGGGCTTGAACTCAGGACTCTGGGATCCCAAGCCACCATCCTAACCACTAAGCCAACACCAGGCTTGATAATGCAGGTATGTGGAGAAATATTTTGTGGTCAGACGAGACAAAAATTGAACTCTTTGGTATTAATTCAAAGCGTTATGTCTGATGCAAGCCTAACACTGCACATCACCAAGTCAACACCATCCTGACAGTCAAGCATGGTGGTAGCAACATCATGTTATGGGGCTGCTTTTCATCAGCAGGGACCGGGTAGCTTGTCAGGATAGAAGGGACAATGGACGGTGCAAAGTACAGGAGAATCCTTGATGAAACCTGCTTGAGTCAGCCATGAATCTGAAACTGGGTAGGAGATTCACATTTCAACAGGACAGCAATCCGATGTACAAAGCTAAAGCCACATTGGAGTGGCTGAATCGGGTCATTCCATGTCAAATCATCAAAGAATCTGCCGCCATCTCTCAGATTTTTGTAAAACTTTTGGAACCAATTGGGACCAATGAAAAAGGGCAAGAACTCAAATATTTTTGCTAACAGCCTCTTAATTAGTGAGATACAGACTAACGAACTTTGGACTAATTAGCACGATGTTGCGAATTCAAATGGCCATATCTCTAAAAGTATAACACCGAGAGAGCTGGTTTTGGTGTCATTTTAAAGGTATTTTCATGCCCTATGAATTTGTCTGGGCAACATTTTCTTACCTCCAACCACAAAAAAGTTATCACAAAATATAAACTTCAATCATGAATCCCCAAAAAACGTATCCTTCAAATTTCCTCAAATTCATCCCAAAGGTACCTTATGATGTCAAGAAGCTTCCACATAAGTTTTGTGATGGGCACTCCAATAGTTTCTGAGATATGAGCAATAATGTACATGTACGTATGGCATATAGGTTCGAAAATCAGCATTTGTAATGTATTATACAATCATTCTAACCTAGCCATGACAGGGAACACAGGGAACGACCATCAATTGCTTTGAAGTATCATATACTTTCATTTTCAACTGGGCCTGAGGGGAAGAAACAAGTGCTGCTGTTGCTGCATTGAAGAGGAAATTGAAAGCCTAAGTCAGGTTAGTGAACACTGTGTACTTGAACTCACTTATTATTTTTTTCAAAATGGCCGCCATTGCGGCCATATTGGATTTTGGACCAAGTCCAAAATTTAATGGCATGATCCTTGGACCATACCTACCCACCCCCCCCCCCCACCAAGTTTCGTCAAAATCCGTCGAGGAGTTTTTTCTGTAATACTGTTCACAAACAAACAAACAAGCAGAAAGGGGTGAAAACATAACCTCCACCCACCTTCGGTGATTGAGGTAACAAGCATCTGCCTCAATTATACCAAACAGAAAAAAAACATTCCAAAGCAAAATATAATCTCACATCGAATGATTTCTGGAGCTTCTTGCTCTTGCAATCCCAGATGTTGATCGCTGCATCCTTTCCACCACTCACAATACAACTGCCACTCAAATTTGTCGCCACACACGTCTGCCCTTTCTGGGGAAAGATTCAACACAAATGGAATCTCAAAAGTCTCCAAAAATGTCAAAACAGATGCAAAAGAAAACGAATACAATTTGCATGTGTGGCAATTAAAAAGATTCGTCTCAAACTTTTGTGACCTGTTCAGCGAGCTCCACAAGTGTCACAGCAGCAGGCTCAAAGCTTGAGAGCACAATCTTATTTCCACTCTCTGCTGCACTCGCCAAAATTGAATGACAGCGTTAAGCATAAAACACAATGCAAGGAACGTGGCAAAAACTGGATTTGTACATTTTCACCATAGCATGCAATGCACTCGAGGAATGAGGAAAATCAGGAGAAGTCTTTCTGCGCATTTGCCACGCAACCTGATGCGAAGCCGTTTTGCACCTCTTTTCATGACAGCATCATTGCAGTTGCCAAATGAAGTGCAGATTCAAAATAAAACAACTAAAGAAAGGATATTTGATGAATTGTTGAGCCAACACAATGAAGTCACTCCTTGCCCTGGACCATGTGGGTTCATTTGGCTTTGCAAGGTAAGGTTGGGACAATCCCACACCTTGATGTCCTCACCACACGAGGCCAGAAGCACAGATTCTGGCATGGTTGTCAGCAATCCAAAAACTAAGGAGAGACAGGAATCAAAACCAAAGCGATCAATTGTCACGCATGCTCGATAAGACAGAAAATACAAACGACACCAGTAAAAAAATTAATCCTCGTTTTTGGATACAAATCTAAGACTCGTGGAAGAATCAGAAAACAGAGCGCATCATGACACAGTAGGAAGAACAGAAGAGAGAGGGGAGGGGGTAGGACACCAAACAGCAGGGCCCAAGGGAAAAATATAGTTTGGAAGATTGACAAACAAGGGATGTGGGTAAGAATGAGGGGTAGGGGAAGAAACAGGGGGTTGGGGGGGGGCAATTAAGAATTGTACAATGTAAATCATGAATATTGACAATGCTTTAATTCCTTGAACTCGAGTGGAATTTTAACAAAAACAAGGATCTGATATTCTAGGTCTCCCACATTTTGGGTGGGAGGAAGAACAGATACCTGCAGTATGAAAAAGCTAAATCTTGAACGTTTTTTTTTGAAATCTCATGTTCACAAGCAAAGTTACCGAGATGGTTGCCATGGCACCAAAATTCAGACAATTACCACTGAGATCAATAATGTCAGGAAGATCTCTGCAATATGAAAGCTAAATGTCCAAGGTTTTTTTTTTTTTTGAAATGTCGTGTATACAAAAGTACGTGGACAGATGAGATTGGTGGATCGGATGGTCGGTCAAGCTCAATTTAATTTCCCCCATCTCCGACCTCGTCATCGAGGCGGAGGACAACAAGCACGAGGAGATATCAAATTATTAATCCTGTATTTCAATATCATACGAATATTAGAATAGAAGTGGTGGTGAAACGGCATTTTCTTAAGCAGCACAATATGCAAAAAAGATCAAAACGAAGCATAAGGTTCTGACAATGGAGATGGGCATCATGGTTCGATAAATGCGTTCACCAACATTCGATTATCACTCAGTCAATGCTGTTGTATGAACAAAGCACAATGTGATGCATTCACCTGAACTGCCAGTGCGTTTTTAACAACCGCAATGAATCGCACCATCTTACGAGGTGAGCCGTGAGGAAAGTTTTGCCTCAAGTCTTTCAAGAACAAGCTGGCCATGCTTGACAGTCAACTGAACAGGATTTGTGTAGAAATGTGGAATTTGTTCAGGATGCCAGCAAGAACTCTCCAACTCTTCACAAAATAGAAATAAATAAATAAATTACACACTGCGGCATCTTCGACATTCAAGAATGCTAGTGTGTAGGACGTCCAGCTTAATGGCGCTCCGAGGGGTGGCGCATATTATGATGAAGCACCCTGCTTATATATATATATGAGGCACGAGATCCGAGTTTAACGTCGGGTCAGAAACAAAATGAGACTAAACAGCTCAAAGACGAGCGCTCTACGTCTGTGCCATCCTGTCGGATCCGGAATAGCCGTTCATCATTCGCCCAATTAAATTACATCAAGCAATTGTTCCTCTGCAGAGATTGCAAAAATCAAATCAGAATGTGCAGGAAACCGGCCGTGGAGGTCAAAGAAAGCAATTCCAAGAAGTTAAAGTGAATCTCTGATGCAAAATGGAAGGAATTCTTTCTTTAAACAATTCAAATCTGCACAAATGACGTACAAATTGCTTGTTGGTCGTTAGTTCGGGATGCAAAGGGTTGGGAACTCAATTTGAAGTTCTGCAGCGAGATAGAAAAAGTACTTTAAGCAGTTGCCAAGAAGGAAAATCCATTTAAAAGTTCAAGAGGAGTTAAAATTGAGGTGCAACAAAAATAAATAAATAACAAGTCGAGGGAAATGGCTGAGACGCCACAAAGTGGATTCCGTTTTGAGCAATTACCAAGAGACCGATAAAACAGTCACCTGGGAAACTTTCCGAATGGAATCCTTCACTTTAGGGAAAACAAAACAAAAATGGCCTCGTCGCACCAGTCTCAATGGAAATAAGTATAAAATGAGCAAAGAGCGTCCACAATTCCACCGGAGCGAGGAGATAAGGCTACAAAGGTAGTTCAGAGGACCAAACTTGAACCCAAACCGTGAAACATCTGTCCGGGGAACATTCAAACGCCTGTCCGGGGACAGTCAAACGTCTGTCCGGGGAATATTCAAACGCCTGTCTGGGGAACAGTCAAACGCCTGTCCGGGGAACAGTCAAACGTCTGTCCGGGGAACATTCAAACGCCTGTCCGGGGAACAGTCAAACGTCTGTCCGGGGAACATTCAAACGCCTGTCCGGTGAACAGTCAAACGTCTGTCCGGTGAACAGTCAAACGCCTGTCTGGTGAACAGTCAAACGTCTGTCCGGGGAACAGTCAAACGCCTGTCCGGTGAACATTCAAACGCCTCTCCGGGGAACAGTCAAACGTCTGTCTGGGGAACAGTCAAACGCATGTCCGGTGAACATTCAAACGCCTGTCCGGTGAACAGTCAAACGCCTGTCCGGTGAACATTCAAGCGCTTGTCCGGGGAACAGTTAAACGTCTGTCCGGGGAACATTCAAACGTCTGTCCGGGGAACATTCAAACGTCCGGTGAACAGTCAAACGCCTGTCCGGTGAACAGTCAAACGCCTGTCCGATGAAGAGTCAAACGTCTGTCCGGGGAACATTCAAACGTCTGTCCGGGGAACAATCAAACGTCTGTCCGGAGAACAGTTAAACATCCGGTGAACATTCAAACGCCTGTCTGGGGAACAGTTAAACATCCGGTGAACATTCAAACGCCTGTCCGGGGAACAGTTAAACGTCTGGTGAACATTCAAACGCCTGTCCGGTGAACAGTCAAACACCTGTCCGGTGAAGAGTCAAACGTCTGTCGGGGGAACAATCAAACGTCCGGTGAACAGTCAAACGCCTGTCCAGGGAACAGTTAAACGTCCGGTGAACATGCAAACGCCTGTCCGGTGAACAGCCAAACGCCTGTCAGGTGAACATTCAAACGCCTGTCCGGGGAACAGTTAAACATCAGGTGAACAGTCAAACGCCTGTCCGGTGAACAGTCAAACGTCTGTCCGGTGAACAGTCAAACGTCTGTCCGGTGAACAGTCAAACGTCTGTCCGGGGAACAGTCAAACGCCTGTCCGGTGAACAGTCAAACGTCTGTCCGGTGAACAGTCAAACGCCTGTCCGGTGAACATTCAAGCGCTTGTCCGGGGAACAGTTAAACGTCTGTCCGGGGAACATTCAAACGTCTGTCCGGGGAACATTCAAACGTCCGGTGAACAGTCAAACGCCTGTCCGGTGAACAGTCAAACGCCTGTCCGATGAAGAGTCAAACGTCTGTCCGGGGAACAATCAAACGTCTGTCCGGAGAACAGTTAAACATCCGGTGAACATTCAAACGCCTGTCTGGGGAACAGTTAAACATCCGGTGAACATTCAAACGCCTGTCCGGGGAACAGTTAAACGTCCGGTGAACATTCAAACGCCTGTCCGGTGAACAGTCAAACACCTGTCCGGTGAAGAGTCAAACGTCTGTCGGGGGAACAATCAAACGTCCGGTGAACAGTCAAACGCCTGTCCAGGGAACAGTTAAACGTCCGGTGAACATGCAAACGCCTGTCCGGTGAACAGCCAAACGCCTGTCAGGTGAACATTCAAACGCCTGTCCGGGGAACAGTTAAACATCAGGTGAACAGTCAAACGCCTGTCCGGTGAACAGTCAAACGTCTGTCCGGTGAACAGTCAAACGTCTGTCCGGTGAACAGTCAAACGTCTGTCCGGGGAACAGTCAAACGCCTGTCCGGTGAACAGTCAAACGTCTGTCCGGTGAACAGTCAAACGTCTGTCTGGTGAACAGTCAAACGTCTGTCCGGTGAACAGTCAAACGCCTGTCCGGTGAACATTCAAGCGCTTGTCCGGGGAACAGTTAAACGTCTGTCCGGGGAACATTCAAACGTCTGTCCGGGGAACATTCAAACGTCCGGTGAACAGTCAAACGCCTGTCCGGTGAACAGTCAAACGCCTGTCCGATGAAGAGTCAAACGTCTGTCCGGGGAACAATCAAACGTCTGTCCGGAGAACAGTTAAACATCCGGTGAACATT
>NC_140962.1:89671040-89721040 GCF_056783735.1 Eptatretus burgeri | reverse complement strand
GGGTGGCCCTACGCCATTTGGCTATCTTTTACAGGCCGTAGGGGTCGCCGTGGAATTATAACGCGGAGTTATAACTTTTTTTTTTTTCTACGTTCGCCGTAGCAATTCGACAAACCGAAACAAAAAAACTGGTAAAAAAAAATTAAACCATTCGTTACCGTCCGTCTGGCCGCACGTTCTCCTTAGGGCCCCCCTGCGGTCCACAGGGCCCCAGCAATATACCTGGCAAGTTTCAATTAGATTGGACCAGTGGTTGTCGAGAAACAGCGGTCACGCACACGCACACGCACGCACGCACGCACGCACACACACACACACACACACACGCACACACACACACACACACACACACGCACACGCACACGCACGCACGCACGCACGCACACACACATTGCTGGAATTATAGATATCTAAACAACAGTGGGTATGTGTTTGCTTCATGCACGTCACTTCATGGGTTATATTTTTTGCCTTTACAGTGCAGAGCTGTCTGTCGCCTATACACCGCCCAAGTAAAGTTGTGCGTCAGAGGAACGTGTTGCATGTTTGGAACAAGATCATCCGCACTTTATTTAATTCTGATGTTCTGCTCGATGGCAGGTTCAGAACTGGCGTCTGCCGAAGCATTCTCGGCAAGCATCTGTCCAGGGAACATTCAAACGTGTGTCTTTTGGAACATTCAAACGTGTGTCTTTTGGAACACTCAAACGTGTGTCTTTTGGAACACTCAAACGTGTGTCTTTTGGAACACTCAAACGTGTCTTTTGGAACACTCAAACGTGTGTCTTTTGGAACATTCAAATGTGTTTATTTAGGAACATTCAAACACTGTATTGAGGCAAATAAAACTTCCATGAAACATTCTAAAAGGTTTATGTGTATCGGGTGGTTTGCCATTGTGTCACAGTAGTAGGTAGTTAAGGCTCCTCTGTAATTTGTTCTGGATGCCAGCGATAGCCTGCCGACTCTTCGCAAAAGACACCATGGGATCTTCAACATACACCAACGAATGCCAGTAGACGGGACACCCGTTTAACGTCCATTCGAGGGACGGGCGGAGGATGGTCCAGAATCAAAGGGCGGAGGAGCTCCTTGTGAGCCAAGGGCCATCCATATCTAGTGCCCAACGGTGTCTGCAGACGTCCTCCTGCAGTTGGGTTACTTCTTATTAGGAGGTTGGTGGCAGGATTTGCACTCCGGCCACCGTAAAGCTCTTGATTCCACAAAACATTCCAAAAGCATAAAAAAACATCTGAAACCCACTCCGTGGGAGTACCTCCTGTGCAGCTTTCCATCGCAGGGCAGCTCACCGGATGACGGGATTGGGGCAAAGCCTTCGGGATCCCCAAACTTTGATGATACGAGGGAAACCATGGGGTAACATTCCCAGGTCAGATTGTGGGAGAGTGTGTCGGAGTGGTGCTGAGGTGTCGTCCACCAGATGGCGGTCTCCTTGGGTTAACCTGAGGCGGTCCCTTCGGGTGGGTGCCTGGAATGTCCTATCCCTAAGAGAGGATGATCACCTGTCTCTGTTATCATCTGAGCTCAAGCGTTTGGACATCGGGATTGCAGCACTCTCTGAGGTTCGGAGACCGGATTATGGCAAGATAATGGTGGGTGGTTACACCTACTATTGGTCTGGTCGCTCTGATGGTTACCATGCCCAAGGAGTTGCTGTAGCTGTGTCCAATAAGCTGACCCCAATGATAATTGAGGTAACACCGGTCGACGAGCGTATTATGAGATTAAGGATTCGTCACTCCTTAGGTGTCATTTCCCTGGTCTCTGTTTATGCTCCGACTGAGGCGAGTGATCTCACCGTGAAGGATACATTCTACGCCACGCTCGAGTCTGTGGTTGATCAGTGCCCCAGGTGAGATAATCTTCTAGTCTTTGGGGATTTCAATGCATTGACTGGAACTGATAGGGATGGTTATGAGAAATGTGTTGGTTCCCATGGGTCTGGAACTATGAACCAGAATAGCACTAAGTTCCTTGATTTTGCAAAAAGTCATGGACTTGGGGTGGCTGGTTCATGGTTTCAGCGCCCACAAGCTCATCGCTGGACTTGGTATTCCAATGCTGGTGGTGTCGCAAAGGAGATTGACCATGTCCTCGTTGATGGCCGCTGGAGGATGATCCAGAACTGCAGGGTCTACTGGAGTGCTCAGTTCCTCAATACTGACCACAGGCTTGTTGTAGGAACTCTTAAGTTTCAGCTTAAATCCAGGAGAATGGTACCGTCCCAGGCTAGGCTGGATTTTGCCAAGCTCAGGGATGAGAAGGGAGCTGAAGAGCTTGTGAACAAGCTGAGTGGAAATTTGGGGGGTCTGGGTGCTTTGGAGGATCCTGAAGAGTTGTTGAGTGCCTTCAAGACCACCGTCCTTGATGCTGTTGGAAGATGTCTTGGAACTCGCCGTGGGGCGAAGAAGAAATATTTTGTCTCTCAAGGGATACTGGATACCATTGCCCAGAGTCGCAGGGCCAGGCTGAATGGCAGAGCTGAGCTGTTCAGGAAGCTGAGGTGTAAAACTGAACGTGCACTGAGGGTGGACAAGGAGGCCTATGTGCGAGGAATCTGTGAAGGGGTAGAGCATCACCTGTGGTCAAGTGATTCTCGTCCTGCTTTCAGGGGAATTTGCGCATTGCATTCCTCAAAGCGCATCCCTCGGTTTACTGCACTTAGAGCAGAGGGTGGTAGGCTCTTGACAGAGAAGTCCGAAGTGAAGGCCCGCTGGGCCGGTTACTTTGAGCGGTTGTACCAGACTGATCCACCAGCTGTCGAATTGGACGTCAGGGGTGTTACAATCCCTATTACTGACCCTCCAATCAACTGTGGTCCACCTTCATTTGTCGAAACACAGGCTTTGGTGAACCGATTGAAATGAGGTAAAGCTCCTGGGATCTGCGGCATCCACGCTGAACTTTTCAAGGCTGGTGGAAGTGCTGCACTTGTGTCATTGCATGCAGTTTTGTGCTCTGCCTGGAACACAGGCATCATCCCAACTGACTGCAAGAGGGGCCTTGTTGTCCCACTCTGGAAAGGGAAGGGTGATCGCCAAGACTGAAAGAACTACCGACGGGTGACACTGCTCTCAGTGCCAGGCAAGGTCTTTGCTCAAATAATTTTTTCTTGATAGGGTTCGCCACCATCTGCTTGAGCACCAGCGTCCAGAGCAGTCAGGCTTTACACCAAAGAGGTCAACGATTGACCATATCCTTGCTCTTCGGATCCTCACCGAACGCAGACGAGAGTTTCGGCAGGGGCTGCTTGCAGCCTATGTTGATCTCTGTAAAGCGTTCGATTCAGTGAATCGGGATGTCCTCTGGAGGATTCTTGGTCTCCGTGGGTTGCCACCAAAACTGATCGATCTGATGTCTGAACTCTACTCTGGTACTGAGAGTGCTGTGAGATGTGGTGGTACCATCTCTGACTTATTTCCAGTTGTTACTGGAGTTCGTCAGGGATGTGTACTGGCCCCCACACTTTTGAGCGCTTGTATGGACTGGATTCTCAGGAGGATGTCGGAGAGATCAAACTACGGTGCATCGTTTGGGAATGTCAAGATCTCTGACCATGATTTTGCAGATGATGCAGTCATCTTTGCAGAGACTTTAGATATCCTTTTGGGGGCCCTCGAGTCGCTGAATTAGGAGTCGGAGCTGCTGGGATTACGGGTTTCCTCAGTCAAAACTGGGATCCAGGCTTTCAATGACATCATGGATGCTGCTTTCCTGTCTATACCTGTTTGTGGTGATGATGTTGAGGTCACAGAGAGATTAATTTCCCTTGGCAGTGATATTCATGTCTCTGTTGGCTGTGAGCCAGAGGTCAACAGACGTCTGTGTCGGGCCTGGGGAGTGATGGATTCACTGGATCATGGGGTGTGGCGCTGCCGGTACCTGTGCGGGAGGACGAAGTCTGAGTCTTCAGATCCTCGGTGCTTCCAGTCTTTCTCTGTGGATGTTAGACTTGGGCTTTGACCAAGGATCTGAAAAGGAGACTTAATTCCTTTGGTACCAGGTCTCTTTGGAGAATCCTTGGCTATCGCTGGTCGGATTTTGTGTCCAACGAGTGGTTGTTGAGAGAGACTCAAATGAGATTTGTTACCTGCATAGTTTGTGAGTGTCAGCTGCGGTTGTATGGACACTTGACTCGTTTTCCTGACGCTGATCCTGCTCACCAGATTCTCTCAGCGAGGGAGTCTCGTGAGTGGAAGAGCCAGTGGGCCGACCACGTGCCTCGTGGTTACAGCAGGTTGACCAGCATCTCAAGGAGATGGGGATGAGCCAGGTATCTGCCAGGAGGATGGCCAGACGGAAAGTGGACTTATTGACGCGCTGCTCCGGTGCATGCTCCCATACTTGACCTGACCTGAGGTACGGCACACGTAATGATGAATCACCCCCTACCTGTGAAACACCAGGATGACAGGTTATAGCTGGGTCGGGATTCAAACCCAGGTTGTATAGCTTGGAGGTGCATGTGCGTACTTTTGTGTCCAGGCCATCCAGCTAGCCCTATGTTAATATGAATATGAGAAGATAAATAGACGACCTATCTATTTATTACGTACGAATATGTGGTGAAAAATTTAATAGCCCTCCGCCCCCCCCCCTCCTTACCTTCCAGACATAGCTTGTCCTCTGTTTCTGCAGATCACTATTAAAGAGAAATGGTATTTCCATCCTTTTATCAAGTGCTTTGGCTGTTTGTACTCCACAACACTCATATTTCTTCTCACGAGGTAATACACCATATCTATCCATATATCAAAGTTCATGCTTTACAAAGTTATGATTAAAGAGTTCATCAAGTGCGTAAGAGCCAATACAACCAAACCTGTAACTCCAAAGGCTGGCTCGAGGGCTGATTCTGGATTTCCTCGGCATTGAGCCTTGGCGATAAGAAGTTAGGCCGAGATGATTCGAGATAGCCGGCAATCAATAAATGGCGAAATGAAAGTGCAAAAGCGTTGCTGTGAAGTCTACAGTAAAGGCTGGTGGGTACCCCCACCATCCACACCGAGGGTAATGAATCTGAACTGGAGGCATGAGCTGGGTCATAGCTGGCAGCATAATTGCCATCGTAATGGACGCCATTGACACATCGACCAAATGGCCTCTATTTTCAGTCACTTTGGTGTGGTTCATACGGAGGACGAAGGTTTGAGAAAAAGGATTTTATTTTCACGTGAACAGCTCAATTTCAGCTTTCATGATGGTCACAGAAATTGGGGGCTCTGTGGACACATTTTAACAAATAATGGTTCATAAGATTTTATGTGGTGTAAACTAGCATATGAAGGCCCAAGTATATTTCAGATGATCATATCTACCCATAAAGGTGGAGATTATATTATGTGGACAAGCCATCATTTCATGAGATGGTTATTATTATTATATGCCTTTCTTACTCACAATTACCCAACATATTTTCGAAAGAGAAATGGAGGTATGAATTAAGAGTAAATTAGAAGGGCACTCGGTCGGGTGAATACCTTCATCACGCTGATGAGTTGATGTTTTGTATCCCACTGATCGGCCAGATCTGTTATTCGGGCTTGAAGTAAAATTTTATCGGCTTGGTCTTGTCACCGAACCAACTCAACAACCAAGTTTTGTCCAAATCCGTCATAACTTTTAGAGATATCATGCTATATATCATTTTGGCCTCTCACTCAATGAGGGAAGAATCACTTTAAAAATTGTCGGATCCGGATTCGAATTCTGATCTTCACCAAAACCATGTGAGGTCATGTTTTCTGGGATTCTCCCAAGATCAGGAAGCAATATAGAAATTATGAGCAGAGCAATAGACGTCAACCAATGGCTGGAAGAATGGTGCAGGGAGGAAGGTTTTACATTTAAGAAACGGTGGGAATCATTTCAGGGACAAAGGGAGTGTTTCTGGAATGATGGCCTCATGTTAAATAGAAAGGGGGCAGCAAGGTTTGCAGTGGGAATTGAGGATTTTTTTTAAGTCAGTGGAGGGTGGAGAAGGTATTAAGGAAGGAACTGATAATTTAATTATGATTAGTAAGGCCAGGCAAGAAAAAAGAATTTCAGGAAGGGCAAAAGTTTTAGATATTCTATACCAATGCCAGGAGATTAAATAATAAGATGGAAGAGCTTGAAGCCAAAGTAGATAGCGAGGAGTCCGATGTAGTTACAGTGAGTGAGACATGGTTTAAGGAGAGTAACTGGAGGACAGGATTAGATGGCTACAAGGTGTATCGGTGTGATAGGAAGGAGAGAATAGGAAGAGGAGTCGCAATCTGGGTAAAGGACAGCATTGCATCAAGAGAAAGGGGTGACATTAAGGAGGGAAATAATGTTGAGGATTCTGTGTGGGTAGAGATTAGAGATTGTAACAAGACTGGAGACGGCGATGGTTCATGAGCAATGTACACGGTTCGCGTTTTTTTTATTTTTTGACCTTCGAGGGGACGCCACGGGCAAACTGGCGGGAATCGGGAAAAACGTAAATGATGAAAGTTGTAATACTCGAAGAGCACTACTTGCATACCAACTTTCATTCGAAACAGTTGAAAACCCTAGGTGCTCAATGGCCAATTTATTGATTTTTTTGACATTTTCGAAGTTCGTGACCTTGACCTTGGGATGAAAATGAAAAATCGAGCTCCGTTGGGGCTATGCAGGTGCCATTGGGCTAACCAAATACTGAAACCCCTGCCAGATTCGACAAACCCCCTTGGAGAAGATGTAACTTGAAATCGGCTACCCCCTAAAAACACATGTTTTTTGGGCGTGGCTCCACCCATAGTGGGCGCAGCATGCCCATTCTCAGGAAAACACAACTAAATCATGATATAAACCTCCCACCCAAATTTTATCAAGATCGGATCAAAACCCACAGAGCTATGCTCGGGACAGATGGACAGACAGACCGATCGACCGACTCATAACGAATATAGTGGTCACTTACTGACTCGTGAACCAAAAACAGTAAGATACTGGAAGGATGCTTTTATAGGGCTCTGGGTGTGAAGGGAGAGGCGGAAGGAGGAGTACATGAAGAATTCAAAAGGGGATGTGGTCTGGGAAGAGTATTGATTGTGGGGAATTTTAACTTGCCAGGGATAGATTGGGTCCAGGAACAGGGGAAAGGGCAGAGCAGATGAGGATTTCCTAGTGTTATTCCAAGATTGCTTTGTGACCCAGTTTGTAGATAAGCCCACGAGGGGGAGTTTCGTGTTAGACCTCCTTTTAAGTGACGATCCCAATGTGGTGGAAGAGGTGGAGGTCAGGGAGCATTTTTGGAGCAAGTGACCATAACATTGTGTGTGCAAATATTCTGTTGGGAGTTAGAGTTCAGGATAGTAGGGTAAGGCTATTAGATTTCAAGAAGGCAAACTTTGAGGGTATGAGGAGAGAATTGGGTGATGTAGATTGGGAGAAGCTAACAACAGGACAAACAGCATCAGAAAAATGGGAAACCTTCAAGGAGCAGATGTGTAGAGTGCAGAGTAAGTACATTCCAGTGAGGTGTTAAACTAAAAGTAGAAAGAGGCCAGGGTGGTTGAGCAGTGAGATCAGGAATCTGGTGAAGATCAGGAATTTTGGTGAAGATCAGAATCCGAATCCGGATCCGAGAATTTTTAAAGGAGAAGCAGAGGACATTTATCAGGTTTAAAATAACAGGACTGGAGTTAGATTTATATCACTATCGGAGTAAACAGAGGCAAGTGAAGAACATAACTCGGCAAGCCAAAAGAGAGTATGAGAAGGACATGGCTAAGAATATTAAACATAATAACAAGGCTTTCTTTAAGTATATCAGGGGAAAAGAACAGGTTAGGACCAGTGTGGACCCATTGAGGAATAGCACTGAGATAGTAGTTAGTGATGAAAGTGAGCTGGCAGGCTTATTAAACAGGTATTTTTCTTCAACTTTTACACAAGAACAGTTAGGAGAATTGCTAATAGCTGAGAGTATCTATCGAGGAGGTGAGGAAGGGCTTTTGCAGAAGATCCAGGTTGGAGTGGAGGAAGTAAATGAACAGTTTGGAAATGTAAGAGTAGATAAGGCTCCAGGTCCAGATAATATGCACCTGACAGTATTGATGGACGTGGCTGAGCAGGTAAGCGAGATGTTAACAGATATTTTCAATAGTTCCCTGGAGTCAGGACAGGTACTGGAGGATTGGAGAGTATCAAATGTAACACCATTATTTATGAAAGGATCCAGAGAAGAATTGGGAAACTATAGACCTGTTAGTTTGACTTCAGTTGTGGGGAAAGTGTTGAAGACATTAATTAAAGACGGGATTAGGAACCATTTAAACAAATACAAACTAATTAAAGATAGTCAGCATGGGTTTATCAAAGGTAGTTCCTTTTACCAAATCTTTTGGAGTTCTATGAAGCAGTGTCTCATTGGGTGGATGATGGAAAGGCAGTGGACATAGTATATCTAGACTTTAAGAAGGCATTTGATAAGGTACCACATCGGAGTTTGTTACCAAAGTGAGGACTTGTGGAATGGCTGGTCATGTAACAAATTGAATTGCAAACTGACTTCGTGATGGGGAGCAGAGTGGCTGTGAGTGGGAGGATGTCTTGCTGGGAGGATGTAAGTAGCGAGGTACCTCAGGGATCAGTACTCGGACCATTACTATTCATTATTTACATCAACGATTTGGATAATGGGGTAAAGAGTAAGCTGTACAAATTTGCAGATGACATAAAGCATGGAGGTGAGATGGACAGCAGAGGGGGTGGTGATCAGATTCAGGAAGGTATTGATTCTTGAATAGATTGGGCAAAAGATTGGCAGATGCAATTTAACCTGAGCTAGTGTAAGGTGATGGGGATCGGAGAGAATAATGAAAATAGAGGTTGCAGGATGTAAGGGGTAATTTTGGAATGTGTCACACAGGAGAAGGATCTGGGGGTGGTAATAGATATGGGAGGTAAACAGGCAGCACAGTGCCAGGAAGTTATAGGTAAAGCAAAGAGGGTTTTTGATTGTATTCAGAGGGGGATCATTTATAAATCAAGAGGTGGTGTTAACATTGTACAGGAATTTAGTGAGGGCCACATCTAGAATTGTGTACAGTTTTGGTCACCACACTTCCAGAAGGACATAGATGCTATCGAGAGGGTTCAGCGCAGGGCTACTAGACTGATTCCCGGCCTAGCTCGACTCAGCTATGAGGAGCGGCTGAAGGAGACAGGGCTTTATACACTAGAAAGAGGTGGTTATGAGGAGATATGATGGAGATGTTTCAGATAATGAAAGGTATAGATAAAATAAGTGCAGATTAATTATTTAACAGAGTAGACAGTGATAGGACCAGGGGCCATAGCCTGAGAGTAAAGAAGAGGAGAGTTAAGGTGGTAGTAAGACAGGGGACTTTCACTCAGAGAGTAGTTAATGCAGGGAATGGTCTCTGGAAAGGTAGTGGGAGCAGAAAAAGTAGATAAGTTTAAATAATAATTAGATAGGTACCTGGAAGTTATGGAGATAGAGGGGTATGGGGATGTTGATAGGACTTTTAAATAGTTCGAGCATTGATGGGTGATTGTGTGCATGTGTACGGAGTGCTGTTGGTGGGGGTCTTGTCAAGGGAGGGTTGTGTGGTTGATGTGTTTTTAACCAAGCCCCTGCCCCCTCCCCTGAGGGGAAGAAAAAAAAAAGTACAAAAAATACAAAAACTAAAAACAACAACAAAAAACAAAACAAACAAACAAACAAAAACAACAACACCAAAGCAAATAAACAAACAAAAAATGTATTTCATCAAATAAAAACTTTTTTTGCATTTTCTTCCTTGGATCTTGTGTAGATAAATTAGTATTGTGTTCGCGCAGGCATGATGGGCGGAATGGCCTCCACCTATGTTAGATTTCCTTGTAAAATCGAATAAATTATTCCGTGTCACGTACCCAACCTCCACACAAAATTTCGGCTCAATCGTACAGAACTTTTTGAGATATTTCGTTCACAAACAAACAAACAAACAAACAAGAAGAAGTCGTCGTGCAAAGCATGATACTTGCAAAATCCATGAAACAAATTTGACCTCAATAATATAATTGGTGGTTGAATTCTCCAACACGATATGCAAATCCTCTTCAAATTTCAAGTCGATCAGATGAAAATTGAGGATTTTAGAAATCTCACCTTCGTTGTTGACCTTTGGCTTCTGTTGACCTCAAAAATAATTAGCTGGTTTAATTCATTGACCTGAAATATAAATCCTCTCAAATTTCAGGGCAATTGCATGAAAATTGAGAATATTAGAAATCTCACCTAAGTTGTTGACCATTGACCTATGTTAACCTTTTGGCCAATGTTGACCTGAAAAAAATAATTGGTAGTTGAATTCAGTTAGTTGATATGAAAATCCTGTTCAAATTTCTCATCAATCAGATGAAAATTGAGGATTTTAGAAATCTGACAAATTTGTTGATCTTTGGTTTATTGACCTCAAAAACTTCTTACTTCTAACTTATGATAAACTCTACCATGTGGTGAAGTTTTGTGAAGATCGGTTGAAAATTCTGACCTGGAGGCAATTAAAAAACCAACAAACAAACGGACATACAGACAGACAGACAATATGAGTGATTTTTACTTGGCAATTTTTTTTTTCCGCCAAGTAAGAAAAAAGGCTGACCATATATACTTGAAAAGTCTTCGATTGTGCAAGCAACAAACAAACAGACAGACAGGCAGACTGGGGTGAAAACATATAATAACCTCCTTCCACGTTTGGTGGTGAAGGTAAAAAAAATATTGTGTTATAGGTGGATAAATTATCCAGTATAACAATCAGAAACCTGAATCCCATCCAAGTTCCTCCTGATGACTCCATCTTTGCTCTTTAATTATTCGGGTTCCTTCTGATGACTCGGATACAGTATTTGGTCTTCCGTTTGATTATCAGCTAACAGGGTTCGTTTGGGATCTGTGCTGCAAAGCATTAACCATTTAATAACAGATTAAACATTCCAAACGGTTGATAAATATTTCATAAAATGACGTCATACTGATTAAAGTAAAGACGTGCTTTACAATGGATTTTGAATGAAAGTATCACTTCGAAGGAAAATCCATAGTTACCTTTATGTGTAATGTTTGTTTGATAAGCATTACCAATAGTGGGGCAACTTAGCATAACAATTGTGCATTTTATGAGGAAAGCACCAAATTTGGCACACTACTAGCCAATCATATTATGAACAGATTTGGATATTGGGCCATCACAAAATTTTTGATGGCAGTGGAAAATGGCTGCCACAGCCATCAGCGGCTGAATTTGAGATGGCCCAATATCCAAATCTGTTAATAATATGTTAGGCTACTAGTGTGCCAAATTTAGTGCTTTCCTCACAAAATGCACAATTGTTATGCTATATTTAGCTAAGTTGCCCCACTACAAAGTTTGTTTTTATTTTGGAATACAAAATCGAGGCTCATGGAAGCGTCAGGTGACATTGGGTAAAGGGCAATGAACTGACAGTGGGGAAGTGGAGCTACAGTTGAACACAACAAGCAAAGGAATGAATGAACAGGTAGGAGGGAAACGGTAACCTGCAAGAAGAGGGTTGGATTTCGAGGTAGAGTAGATTGCAGGAAGTGATGACGGTGCACCGCCGCATGAAATGCTGGTGAAGCACCACCTGCTTGAAGCCGTTGAGTCTCTGGAATGCAATTCCCCAAACGGGAGGAAAGATGAATAAAAGAGTGGAGGGTGTGTAGAAGTCTAGATTTTGGGAGTTCAACCGAGAAGTTTTCACCAGAATACCACATGCCTTCAGAGCTGGGATTGGTCGGATGGCTGAGAGAGCAGAGGGAGCTTATTCCAGAAGAGAGGCAGTAAAAAATAAATAAAAACAGATGCCATAGACCTATCTACGATGTGCGAGGAACAGTTCTTGTGCTGAAGTGCTTCGGCTTTATTGTGGGAGATGGAAATAAGGTTGAGACCAATAGGATCCACAGAATCCAAGAGAGAGAGAGAGAGAGAGAGAGAGAGAGAGAGAGAGAGAGAGAGAGAGAGAGAGAGAGAGAGAGAGAGAGAGAGAGAGAGAGAGAGAGAGAGAGAGAGAGAGTCGTTTTGCTGAGACCCCTACCCCCCAATCCAATTGTTTGAAGGTGGAGGGAGAGGGTGGGATGTGTGGGAGGTTAACTCCATGCGTTTTTCAATATCTACTGTAAAGCACTTTGAACATTGCAAATCTGCCCTCCAGCTTATACGAGTCGCAATTCAATCACAATCATTCCTCTGAGGCTTCGAGCAAGTGGTTCACCACCATCTCATGTTATCCCCCATCCTGACCCACAATATTTTCTCGCCCCATTAATCCCACCAAACCCAACCCTCATATTTGCAGATTTTTTTTTATACAAGGATCTAGGCTTATGGAGGAACTGAACGACAAAGGACACCAGGTTCATCAAATACCAAAAGGTATTGGAGGGATGGACGTATACACAAGGAAGAAAGGAGGAAGAAGAAGAGCGAGATTGCTTTGCAATCCATGTGCCCTGCCGATGTGATATTTTCTCAGTCCAAAAAGAGCATAACTCTGTGAAAGATTGATAAAACGCCCTGAAACTCGAACTTGTTCTGTAACTTTTCATTATAAAGCCAGGTACCAAGTCTCAGTTGAATCTGTTTAGGGGTATGGGAAGAATGTTAGAAAAACCACAGGTGTGACGAACAGACAGACAGACAGACAGACAGACAGATGATGTTTGTTTCTTCCCTTGCGCTGCCAAACTCTGGAACTTTTTACCTTCTCATGTCTTCCCAAACACTTATAACCTTCCGCTTTTTTCAAAAAGCACATTTTTTTAACTTTCTCAAAAACTCTGAGACTATTCTCTCTTTCCTTACTTTTCTATCAATGCAGTTCTCATATTTAAGGTTTGGCCTCGATGAGGATTATTTAGTCCGTAACTGAAGCCCTCAACATTAAAAATAAATAAATAAAATAAGACGGACAGACGGAGCAGACGGAGAGCAAACCTAGACTCCCTTCCGGTGAAACCAGTAGGGGACCAATAAACAAACGAATATCCATGGCCCAGAGTGGAACACAATGGGAAAGAATTAGCTTATGTACAAAAGACTTTGGATGTGCATGGGAGAGTGCATGAGGTAGTGATCGGCAGCCACATTAAAAAAAAAAAAAAACTGTAGTGAGGAGGATGAGACAATGGACACAGGGAGACAATTCCATAATTGAGAATAAGGAGCCAAATGAATGCAGGTGCACAACTAGCCTGCATTTTGGGAGAGGGGGCAGGCGATGATTTCTTGATGAACATATGTGACCTGGAGAGGCTTGGTGAGGGCAGCAAGAGCAAGTCAGATGTAAGCTCGTATAAAATAAAGAGCCCAACAATTTTCTATCGGTGGGAAAGTGACAATCCTTCGGAATCTGCCTCCTGCCTTAAGATCCCAATGATGTGGATGGCCTTGTTTTCAACAGTCTCAAGAGGAACAAGGTGGTGAACATTCCTCCTGAGTTTAATTCTACATTCAAAGGAAAACCTCTTGATGGATAAAAACCCTTTCAATTAGACAAGCAAAGGAAAATGCCACTAAAATCAACTGGGATGTAGAACAAGTAGACAACAATTTTCAAACATCCTTTTTTTGCAAGGCTGTATGCATATTCGCTATTTGTAATGATGATGGAGTTTTGGCATTCTCTCCTTCTTCCAAACCTTCTCCCTCCCCCACCCAACATTCACCTCCCATCCCCTCTCCACACATATGGTGTTGGCAGTCCTATCACTGCCAAAAGCACAACACCCAGAATTCAACTTTGGCGATTTTAAGTCGCCATACACAATAGGAAGACAATGCAAATATTGGAGCACATGAGCAGTTGCCGCACATTCAAGCAGTTGACCCTCCAAAGTGAACCTGTCATTTCGACTGGGTGTTTCAAAAGTAACAGTGCATTGAACGAAATACTTAAGTTTCACATGTTTGTTCAACTTAAAGTTAAAAAGTATGCTTGTTTACTTGTAGTTATCAGCGACTTGCTCAGGCGAGATCCCCACCAGCTGAGAGACGACGCAAATGAATTTCTGCTAGCCGGATGTTAATGCTTTATTCCTAAGACAACCCATAAAGAATGGTCCTAACAGTGGAAGAAATCATGTTTTTGGTGCAGCATGTTTTTCATTATGATGGGAAACACACTACTGAGATGCAGGATTTATTTCACGAGAAATTCAGCAAAGGACAATTGCCTCATTCCATCCATCCATCCATCCATCAGGACCATACTCTGTGCAGTGTTGGTGGTGCCTAAGCAGTCTCCTTGGCTATTGGGCACAATCCTGGACAGGTCACCACTCCGACACAGGACACCAGCAAGCTGGTACTCATTTTGTTGGCCTCTGAAGGATGACGAGCAGAGTCAAACCCACCTGGTATTAATTCAACAGCCAAGCAGGATTTCAACTCAGGATCCTTGGATCCCAAGCCCACCAACCTAACCATTTGGCAAACACCTGGCATATTTCATCATTGAAAAGGTATAAAAACGTTGATTGAAAAGTTTCGGGAAACTGGCACCGAGCATTGCAGCCAAGTCTCCAAGTTGTCAGCTGAAGGTTGTGATGGGTGTGGTATTGCAGGATATTGGTAACCGTTTGCAAATAAACCCAATAAAATTTCTCACATGGTTGGCTCACCAAGTATACTTCCAGTCAAAAGTTTTAGAACACCCTCATTTTCTAGTTTTTACTGAAATTTAAGCAGTTCAAGTCCAGTGAATAACCTGAAATGGTACAAAGCTCAGTGGTAAACTGCCAGAGGTTAAAAAAAAAAAAGTGTAGGTTAACAAAAACTGAAAAATAACGTCAATTTCAGAGTTGTTAAAAAAGGCCCTTTTCAGGGAGCAAGTATTGGGTTAGCAACTGCAGCTGTTCTGCAGCAATGGAAGTAAATTAAGCCTTGGAAGTTCCTACATTCCTACAGGTGTAAACAATTCCTACAGGTGTCCCAACTTTTGTTGATTAGTTACAAACCCTCTGTCTGTATAAAAGCAGTGTTGGAACAGACTGTGGTGCTACACCCTCTGAAGCATTATTTGGACAATATTGCACTGCAGGAAGTAATATATTGCTATCATAATGGCGAGAAAAAGACAATTAACAAAGGAAGACAGACAGACCATTATAACCCTTAAAAGTGGAGGTCTTTCCTTTTGAGAAATTGCAAAGAAGCCAAGGTGTCAGTGAGTACAGTTTCCGACACCATCAAAAGGCACTTGGAAACTGGAGGAAACTCTGACAGGAAGAGGTCTGGCCAAACTAAAGCCACAACACAATCAGAAGACAAGTTTCTATGAGTCAACAGCTTGTGTGATAGGCGGCTCACAGGACAGAAGCTTCAAGCACAGCTTAACACTGGTTGAAGTAAGGAAGTCTCAGTTTCAACTGTGAAGAGAAGACTTCGAACTGCAGGTTTGACAGGTCGAGTGACAGTAAGAAAGCCATTGCTAAGATGGCAAAATAATAAAAAGAGGCTTGTCTGGGCCATGAAGCACTGCCAGTGGATGACTGAAAACTGGAAGAAGGTCTTATGGACCGATGAATCCAAATTTGAAATCTTCGGTTCATCACGCAGGGTTTTTGTACGCCATCGAGTGGGCAAAAGGATGGTTCCTCAGTATGTGACACTAACTGTCAAACATGGAGGAGGAAGCGTGATGATCTGGGGCTCTTTTGCTGGATCCAGAGTCGTCGACTTGCACAGAGTGACTGGCACCCTGGACCAAAAGGACTACTACAGCATTTTTCAGCACCATGCAATACCCTCTGGTCTATGCCGAGTTGGTCAGGGGTTCATCATACAGCAAGATAACGACCCAAAACATACCTCCAGAGTATGTCAGAACTACCTTCGAAGAAAAGAACAAGATGGTAGGCTTCAAATTGTGGAATGACCAGCACAGTCTCCAGACTTAAACCCCATCGAGCTGGTTTGGGATGAACTGGACAGAAGAGTGAAAGCAAAGCAACCTCCAACACATTTGTGGGAACTTCTGCAACAGTGTTGGGAAGAACTTTCCGAACAATATTTGATCTCCATTGTCGAAAGAATGCCACGAGTATGTTCGTCTGTTATATCTACAAAAGGTGGCTACTTTGATGAGTCAAAAATTTTGATTAAATTTTGTTCAACAAAACGATTCCATGATTTCTTTTTCATTTGCAATTGTTTATTTGTTCTGTGCTTTAATTTCAGAGAACATTGAAACATTAAACTGCTTAAATTTCAATAAAAACTGGAAAAATGGTAATGTAGGTATCTCGCTAACGGCTACATGCAGAGCTGTAAGGAATAAAATGAAGTTTGTTCCATGTAAGGAGCAGGTATTTCAGGAACTTGCACTCTGAGACACAGAAGAGCAGGTGAACTGTTGTCAACGGCTCCGAAATTTCATCGCAGAAAGAGGAGATCAGGTTTTCGATTGCACCTTCTGACGGATGAAGCACGGTTCCACACGTCTGGCTGTATGATAAGTCCAAACACAATGATTTGAGCCACAGAGAATCCCCAAGCAATCTTCAAAATCATTGCATGATCAAAAAATTGGTGTATGCATGGTGTGCCCTTTTTTTTTTTTTGAAGATACAGTAAATTCCAAACGGTAAATTAATGATATTCTCTAGCAGTTGTATTTTAATGAATTAACGGAAGAGGAGAAACGAGATGGATGGTTCCAGCAAGACGGTGCAAGCATGCATATGCAGTCAGCACAGATTTTAAAGATCGCATCATTGCTCATGGCTAATGGCCACCTCATTCTTCTGATTTAACAACTCCAAACTTTCATCTATGGGAAAAGCTTAAAAACATGGTCTACAGTCTACACAAACAATTCAAATATGACAGAAAAGCTGAACGTTAATATTTCAGAGGCTATCCGTGCCATCCATGCTGAAGAAGTGCAGCGAGT
This sequence comes from Eptatretus burgeri, assembly GCF_056783735.1. Taxonomy (NCBI): domain Eukaryota; kingdom Metazoa; phylum Chordata; class Myxini; order Myxiniformes; family Myxinidae; genus Eptatretus; species Eptatretus burgeri. The sequence continues at coordinate 89,704,078 of NC_140962.1, read as the reverse complement.
GTTTGAAAACATGTGTATCACATCCAACTTTCCCTAAAAATTAACAGGTTATACTTTCAGCAATTGTTATAAATTTGCTGCAACTGTTCAATAATTTTCAAAATCAAATCTTGTTACTTCTGTTATAATTAGAACGGCACTTGTTAGAGCATGATACCCAACAGAGGTATCTGCCTGACTGAACAGTTTACGTTTTGTATCCCACTGATAGGCTAGATCTGCTCAAACACATCCGTGTTCCACTAATGAGTTCACCTTAAAGCACGATTGGAGTGTGACTGTATCTGAAAAATTGTGGTTTAATGTGAACTCAATCTCGTTGACCCTAAAAGGTGGCCTGCTACAACCCAGTTGAAAAAAAATATATCCAAGCAGCAATTTTTTTATTGCTGTTATTAAGTTCAATATAGCCAACTTTGTGGTTGGCTTGCAGGATAGTCAAGATGTTCGTGTACAGTACTCTCTTCTGAACTGTGCAGCCAAGGTTGGAATCCCGACCCAGCTTTAAACTGTCACCCTGGTGTTTTACATCCATTGTGATCCATCATTGTGTGCACTTTCCCTCAAGTGGTCCAATGGATGTTAAATTTGGTGTCCCATCCACTAGTGAACCTCAAATGACCCATGGTGTCTTTTGTAAAGAGGAGGTGAGCTGTCTCTGGCATCTTGGCTAAATTATAAACTCCTACTCCAACCTACATGGAGCACGGCATGAGTGGCACACCGATACTCCCAGCAATGATGCAAGTAGCAACACGGTATTGCAAGCAAAGTAACGATGACTACAAGGTAATTCTGTGAAGATGATTAATTCAGTTATTCACACAGAAGTCATCAGCAAGGTTACGGAATCCATCATCGCTTCAGATATGAAATCCTTCCTCTTCTCCAATGGCTTGATTTCCGATCATCAATTTGGTTTCAGATCAGGTCACTCTCCCCTGGATATGCTGTTTCTGTTCTCCCAACAATGGATGGAGGTACTCAATGCCAGACATGAAATGGGAGCCATATCCCTAGACATATCGTGTGCTTTTGACATGGTCTGACACCCTGTCCTGCTCACTAAACTCTTCCTATGGTATCCAAGGACATCTCCACCCATGGCTCGCAGACTTCCTCTCCTGTCACAGCCAACGTGTGGTCCGAAATGGAGTTCTCTCATCCCCTCTTCCTGTCCAGGCTGGAGTTCCTCAAGGCAGCGTTCTGGGCCCTGTTCTTTTTCTGGTTTTCATCAATGATCTCTCAGACTCTCTGGAAAATTATCTTTATCCCTTTGCTGATGACTCCACCCTCTGCCGTATCATCTGTCATCCCTCAACCCAGCAAGCAGCAGCTTCTTCGCTCACTGCAGATCTGGATAAAATCACAAACTGGTCCAACACGTGGAACATGTCTTTCAATCCAGACAAATCTCACACTCTCAATGTCTCTTCGAAAGGACCGTTTAGAAAACCCCTCAATCTACTTTCTCAACAATCTTCTGGAAGAAGACCTTTCATTCAAGTTTCTGGGTCTCACTATCTGCCATGACCTTTCGTGGGAAAGCCACATTTCAAACCTCGCCTCCAAAGCCAGTCACCGACTGGGAATCCTCCATCGTGCAAAGTCCTTCCTCAGCCCTCTTGAGCTCCTGACCACTTACAAAGCTTTCATCCTCAGCCTGATGGAGTACTGCTCTCCCCTCTGGGCTGGTGCTCCTGCCTCTCACCCTTCTCAGCTTCACGCTGTAGAAACCAAGGCATTTCGGATCATTGGCATCTCCCCTGATGAGGCTGAGTCTTTGGGCCTCTCACTCTCTCACCGCAGGCAGGTCGGTGGACTTTCTGTCTTCTACCGTCTCCTCTCCGGTCTCGCCCCGCCTGCTCTCTCTGCGATTTGTCCCTACGATGTCTCCGCAGGGTGCTCAAGGTCTGCCACCAAAACCCCCTTCTGGTAAAATTACCGAAATCACGAATCACTGTTCACCTTCACTCTTTCATTCCTCTTTATTCCCGACTTTGGAATCAACTCCCACACTATGTTCAATCCCATTCTTCCCATCCAGGCCTTCAAAACAGCAGTTCACCACCACCTCTTGTCATCCCCCAACCAAAACCTCGATCTTTTCTACCCCCGTTAATCCACCCCAAACCCACATCCTTCAAATTCCCTACTTTCCTTCCTGAAAATCCCTGTAATATCCATCTTGTTTATCCTATGTTCCCCACCTCATCCCTCTCCCTTCCACAGATCTCCTAATGTCTCTGTTCCCCATTGTTTTGTCCTTACCTCTCCCACCCCTCTTGTCTCATGCCCCTCTTGCTTTGTGTTGTGTGTTAGCTCTCACACGAGCCTCGACAAGGTATACAAAAAAAGGAAAAAGTAAAACAGGCAAGAAATCACAAAAATAATCAGTGACACATAAGATGAACTTGATATTGATTACGCACAACATAAAATCATGAAATGCAGTGACAATTCTTCAGGTAATAAAATTAAAATGTGTAAAAAGCATTGAACACAATTATAAATCCAACAAATTATCAGGATCCAACACAGTAACAGGGCATAAACAGTGAACATCTGCAAAGAATTTCACCAAAACCATTTAAACTCTTAAATGAAACACAACACAAACACAGTGACACGCAAAAAGGGCAAGGAGAGCGATGATAGGCTTCAGCTTTTATCCTCCAGAATGAAGGTTTCTCAATTGGTTTTGGAGATAAATTTCTGGGCAAGTGGAAGGGAAATGATGTGGGACACACAAACGTTCGTTCAAGCTACAATCTCCAAGCAGGAATCAGGATAACGGTGCAAGCCTTCAGATCCTACCTCGCTCAGAGCTGTCACTGTGTACACCGGTTGAGTGAGTAGGCCTTCAGGCATCAACGCTCTGCCCTCCTCAATTCACATATCAGTGGGTTCCTCTTTAAGAGGCTCAATTAGCCTTTTATGGACCCCAAACTCAGTCTCATTACTCATTACTCTTCACAAATCTCTCTAGCTGCTCACACTGTCAGTAATCCTCAGCAACGTCTCCTACTAGCTCTTTCATCCAGTTTCTTGACACACAGTACTCTTCGACCCCTTCCAGGCTCCCTTTTCTAAATCACAAATCCCCTGGAAAAGCCGAAGCATGGGGTCCGATTGATGACAGCAAATGGGGCAGCTACATATTATGGCTCTTCACACTCACTTGCATCGATGCTGCTCTAGAATCACCTCCGCATTAAGCCGTACATCTTCTGGGGTCAAATCGAGCTCACATTCTCTCGATTCCAAATAACATCATAGTGGGGCAACTTAGCTAAATATAGCATAACAATTGTGCATTTTGTAAGGAAAGCACCAAATTTGGCATACTAGTAGCCTATCATATTATGAACAGATTTGGATATTGGGCCATCTCAAATTCAGCCGATAATGGCTGTGGCAGCCATTTTCCACTGCCATCAAAAATTTTGAGATGGCACAATATCCAAATCTGTTCATAATATGATAGTCTACTAGTGTGCCAAATTTGGTGCTTTCCTTACAAAATGCACAATTGTTATGCGAAGTTGCCCCACTATCATTCCATTGGATGCACATACTTTACATCCTGCATCTGCACAGTTCTGTATACTGTCAGGTTTCCTCTCAATGCTTTCACAGGGGGTTTTTTTTTTGGGGGGGGGGGGAATCGATACAAGACAGACGAAGAATAAACTAAAATTTTCAAAATGCAAAACCCTTTAAAAACAAATAAACATGTCAAGGATATACACATGAAGATAATGCAGCACACATTCCCCATGATGCTGCACCCATGAGCTAAACAGCTTTCCATTCCCAATCATATTTAAGGCGTAAGGCATGACTTGCTACACTTGGAGGAAGTAGCAAATAGTAATACTGTGTAACTTTATTATTTCACGTAAATTTTAAATATTTCCTTGATTAATCATGAATACATTTATAATATCTGGCTTGGGGGGGGGGGTGTTTCATTGATTCTGACGGGTTACAGGTAAATCTGCAGGTAACTTCCTTTCGATTTTATTCTTCTTCTTGGCTGTTTTGATTGTATCGATTCATGTGATGTGCAGCTATTTCTTATGAGGAATCGTCTATTTCTTACGCGAGCAAATGTAGCAGAAATTTTGATCGCACATCCCCTGAGGAACCAATGGGGCCACTGGGTCTCAAAATGCCTTCCCCCTTTTGTAAAAAATATGCTTTGGGACTTTCGCTTTAATACATTTAATACAACATTTCCCGAACATTTTAAGCAATTCTTAAAGCCTCGACCAAAATAGAAAGTATTTTTTACCGCCGCCACCGAAGGTGAAGGCCGTTATGTTTTCACCCCTTACTGTCTGTTTGTTTGTTACTTACAAAATCTTATATTGATGACTTCCGTCCTCTGTTTGTGTGTTTGTGTGTTTGTGTGTTTGTGTGTGTGTGTGTGTATGTTTGTGTGTTTGTGTGTTTGTGTGTGTGTGTGTGTGTGTGTGTGTGTGTGTGTGTATGTTTGTGTGTTTGTGTGTTTGTTTGTAGGCACGATAACTCGAGAACAGAAGAAGCTACCAATGTCAAATTACACCAAGTGATTCAGGAGGGTGACGGCTAGCGGTGATTAGATTTTCGTCTTAATCGGTCATAGGTCAAGGTCACAGTGAGGTCAAACATAATTCCGTAAATTAATGTGGAGAAATGGAGTATTTTTGCTTCGGTCGATGTTACGAGTTCGTTTTAACGTTGATTTTAATTTTGTCTTCGGTGTTTGCGATCGCTTTGGACGCTTAAAACTCGGTTGTTGAAATTCTGGTAAAAATCTGATATTTTTTTGACGTTTTAAGATTGTATAAAAAATATTTCACTCGCCACATCACGGCTCGTCACGTGGTGCAGTGCGCTCGAGCAGAGGCGTCGTTGAGTCACGTAAAGGTTTTCTGTGTGCGCGCTGACGGTGTTTTCGATAAAGATGGTGTTTAAAAGTCTTTTTTTTATCCAAATAAAGGTTATCGTCGCATGCCTGACTCACTGAGCCGTCGGATTATGTAAAGATTGTTGGTGGATGGCCGAATATTACGGTTTTATGACTTTGATAAAATAATATTAAATAATTGCGTGGAGAAATGGAGATTTTTGCTTTGGTCGACGTTACGATTTTTGATGGTTTGGTAGAGAATCATTGTAGAAACTTCTGGTCTGCGTCGCTACCTTCTCTGGAGACAGCTTTTATTAGACAAGGTCAGAGGTCAAGTTGACGATTTCGTAAGTACTATGACTGCTTGTTTGTTTGTTTGTCTGTTTGTTTGTTTGTTTGTCTGTTTGTTTGTTACTTGGCAAAAAAACGTATTTTTTTGGACAAGTATGTTGATCACCTCCGTTTGTGTGTTTTTGTGTGTGTGTGTGTGTGTGTGTGTGTATGTGTGTCTTTGTGTGTGTGTTTGTGAGTGTGTTTGTGAGTGTGTATGTGTGTGTATGTGTGTGTTTGTGTTTGTGTGTGTGTGTGTTTGTGTCTGTGTTTGTGTGTGTGTGTTTGTGTGTGTGTGTGTTTGTATTTGTGTTTGTGTTTGTTAGTGTGTTTATGTGTTTGTTTGTCTGTCCGCTAATCTCCAGGCAAAACCGCTCAACCGATCGTCCTGAAATTTTCAGAGATAAATGTCACCGACCCTGCGACGGTCACGCATTGAAATTTCATAAAATTCGGTCGACCGAAAAGGTCTACATAGGCCAACAGGCCAATTTGAGCCAAATTTTCTAAAATCCTCAAATTTCACCCGATTGACTTGAAATTTGAACAGCATTTGCATATCAGATCAGTAAATTAAACCACCTATTACTTTTGAGGTTATCATAGGTCAAAAGGTCAATATAGGCCATAAGCTCATCCCAAAATAGGTCAAAATATTAAATTGTTTCTAAAATTGTCAATTTTCATCTGATTGACTTGCAATTTGAAGAGCATTTGCTTATCACGTCACCATATTCAACCACCTATTAATTTTGAGGGAAACATAGGCCAAAAGGTCAACATAGACCAAAAGGTCAACATATGCCAAATTTTTAAAATACTCAATTTTAATGCAATTAATTTGAAATTTGAAGAGAATTTGCATATCAGGTCACTGAATTCAACCACCTCCTAATTTTGGGGTCATCATAATACCAAAAGGTCAAAATAGGCCAAAAGACCAGTTTGGACCAAATTTTCTAAATCCTCAATTTTTATCTGATGAACTTGAAATTGGAAGAGCATTTTCATGTCAGGTCGTTGAATTCAAAGACCTATTAATTATGAGGTAAACATCGGCCAAAAGGTCAAAATAGGCCAAAGGCTAATTTGGCCCAAATTTTCTAAATCCTCAATTTTTATCTAATTGTATTGAAATTCAAAAATAATTTACATATCAGATCACTGAATTCAACCACCTATTATTTTTGTGGTCACCATAGGTGAAAAGGTCAATATCGACCAAAAGGTCAACATAGGCCAAATTTCTAAAATCCTCAATTTTAATCCAATTAACTTGAAATTTGAAGAGCATTTTCATGTCACATCACTGAATTCAACCACCTACTAATTTTGCGGTAACCATAGGCCAAAATGTCAAAAATAGGCCGAAGGTCAATTTGGGCCAAATTTTCTAAAATCCTCAATTTTCATCCGATTGACTTGAAATTTGAAGAGCATTTTCATGTCACGTCACTGAATTCAATCACCTACTAATTTTGCGGTAAACAGGCCAAAATGTCAAAATAGGCCAAATGGTCAATTTGGGCCAAATTTTGTAAAATCCTCAATTTTCATTCGATTGACTTGAAATTTGAAGAGCATTTTCATATCATGTCACTGAATTCAACATCGAATTAATTTTTTGGTTAAAAAAAAGTCAACACAGGCCTTATTCCTAAAATTGAGAGATATGGCCAAAAACTAAATATATCACTATATCTCAAAAAGTTGTGGACGAGTTACGACAAAACAAGGTGGACGAGTTGGATAGGTGACAAGAACAGCAGATTGGATTTTGGTTCAGATCCAGCACATCAGTGGGATACAAAACGTGAACTGTTACACCTGTCAGAGGTATGTGTTCTACCGAGTTCCATTCTACTTTGTGCTGTTTTGCCAAGTTGTCACTCGATGAGTGATTTTTTCATTTGTTTGTTTGTCTGTCTGTTTATTTTTCTGTCTGTGTGCGCAGGACATCTCAAAAAGTTGTGGACGGATCTGGATGAAAATTTGTGGACAGGTTGTGTGTACAACGAGGTTGAACTGATTAGATTTTGTTGAAGATCCAGATCCAGATCCGACTAATATAATTTTTAAAGTAATTCTTTACCATTGAGAGATAGGGCCAAAAACGATATTTAGCACAATATCTCAAAAAGTTATGGTCTGATTTGGACAAAAGTTGTTGGACAAGTTGGGTGTGTAGCAAGGAAGAATTGATTCGATATAGCTGAAGATCCGAACCCGGATCTGGATACGAGAATTATTTAATATTAAAGAGATTCTTCACCATTGATAGTTAGGACCAAAAACAATATTTAGCATGGTATTTCAAAAATGTATTCGGCCCGATATGTTCTCATGGATCAGGCATAAAAAGGGCAGAGGTTTGCGCTCTACCGAATGTCCTAGTTTCCAATAAGATTGGTATTTTGGGAATTCGAGGAAAAAGCGATTGTTGAAACAAAACCTTTTGTTGATCAATATGTAATTTAACAACCTGTCAAGCATCTTGTTGAAGAATTAGAACTGTAACAAACAGAAAAAAAACATAAGAAAAACTCTCTTAGGTGGCCTGGCGAAGGCGAGGTTCCATGCTGCCGAAGGAGTCTCATTGTAAGGATTATAAGGGGAGGATTTATCATCTTACCTAAAAAAAACACCAGGGCCACTGGTTATTGACAACCTGGGAATCTAACTAAGACTACAGACAGCTGAAAATTGAATCGGCCATTCTATTCTTCACCTTGCCCTTGTTGGGGATGTGTTGTTGCTGGCTGCTGTGTTCCTGCTTGCCTTCATCTGAGTGCCAGTAGTCATGAAAGAAAACCTCGGGCAGCATGCCAGTGTCTTTATCTTGCTGCTGTCCTTTGGGACTTAACTTACAAAACCTTGTTCAGTTCCTTGTGAATGAGGTCGTGAATGTGGCACCGAGGGTTCATTATTTCCTTGGATTTTGTTATTTATTACCTCCGCCACCAAAGGTGAAGGACGTCATGTTTTCAGCTCTCTCGGTTTGTTTGTTTCTTGCAAAATCGAAGATTTTTCAAGTATATTGGTTAGTCGATTTTGTTATTCTGTCTGTCTATTTGTCTGTCTGTTGTTTGTCTGTCTGTTTATCACCTTCAGATCACAATTTAAAACCGATCTTCACGAAACTTCACCACATGGTAGAGTTAGTCATAAGGATGAAGCCAAATTTTTTTGAGGTCAAAAGGTCAAAAGGTCAACACAGGTCAAAGGCCAACAACTTAGGTGAGATTTCTAAAATCCTCAATTTTCTTCCCATTGGCTTGAAATTTGAAGAGGATTTGCATATCAGGTCACTGAAGTCAATCACCAATATTTTTGCGGCCAAATTTGTTTCATGGATTTTGCAAGTATCGTGCTATGCATGATGTCTTCTTCTTGTTTGTTTTTCTGTTTATTTGTCTGTTTGTGTGCAGGATATCTCAAAAAGTTGGAGACGGATCCGGATGAAATTTTGGTGACACGTTGGGTGTGCGACAAGGACGAACTTATAAGATATTGGTGAAGATCAGGATCCGGATCCGACTACGAGAACTTTTAAAATGATTCTTCATCATTGAGAGATAGAGCCAAAAACGACATATAGCACGATATCTCAAAAAAGTTGTGGATGGATTCAGACGAAACTTGGTGGACATGTTAAATGTTTGACAAGGAAGAATTGATTCAATTTTTTGTGAAGATCTGAATTTGGATCTGGATACGAGAATTATTTAATTTTTAAAGTGATTCTTCATCATTGAGATATGTGGCCAAAAACGATATATAGCTTTATATTTCAAAAATGTATTGTGCCCGAAATGTTCCCATGGATCAGGTGTTATGTGGTCCATGTATGCGCTCTACTGGGTGCCCTTCTAGTTTTTACATTACAGTGATTGAGGTACAGTGTCATCAAACTCGGTGGTGTATTACTGGAGAGTCCATTCTGAGTCTGGCAAGTTGACAGTTAAAATCCCGGCCGAGTCATACTAAAGTATTGAAAAAAATTGGTACTTGCTGCTTCCTTGCTTGAGGTTCAGCATTTAAAACACAAAGAGCAGAGACAGACCCTATCGGTTGGCATCCATGGGGAAGAGGAAATTCCTCCATAGGAAATGCCCCACTGAGTGCGTTGAGGAAGGTGGTAATATTGTTGTGGCATCACTCATACCCAGAATGGCCAGGAGAATTGACGACACTTCCTCCAAGCTCAGTGGCTGTTTGTCTCATCCAACAGTCCTGTGTTGTGTCCCGTGCATTTTTTGTATGTCCATGTGTGCAGAGCCAGATTTAAGTTCAACAGCCAACGGGACATGAGAGGAGTAGTGCCACCCTCTCTCCCTCCCCCCCCCCACCTCACCAAACCTGAAACGTAGTGGTCAGAGAAATAAAGAACAAAGAAAGAGCTGAACTGCATGACTGTGTATTGACCTAAAACATTTCAACACAACATTATTTTGAGGTAAAGCCACATTAGAAATATGACTTGCTACAGGTACCATGTAAACCTGTACTAATCTGTTCCATGGTCGGGTTGTCGGTGACTAAACCATCTCCCCCACCAGGTTTTCTGGTTAGGAGGGTGTTTGGATATGGACACCCAGCAGGATTAAAAACGAAACCTGTCAAAGGGTGGAGGAGCTCCTTATGAGCCAACGGCCATCCGTATCTAGTGCCCAACTGTGTCTGTGAACATCCTCCTGCCATTCAGTTACTTTTATAAGAGGTTGGTGGCAGCATTTGCACTCCAGCCACTGCAATAAACTTCATTCCACAAAACCAACAAATGTCAGGAAACCTGAAAATCCACTCCGTGGGAGTACCTCCTGTGCTGCTATGCTCCACAGCGCAGCTCACTGGATGACAACATTGGGGCAAAGCCGTTGGGACCCCCATTCCTTGATGATAGGAGGAAAAACCAAGGGGAAAACCTCCAGGGTGAGACTGCGGTGGTGTGTGGCGGAGTGGTGCTGAGGTGTCGTCCACCAGATGGTGGTCTCCTTGGATTAACCTGAGGTGGTCCCTTCGGGTAGTTGCCTGGAATATCCTATGTCGAAGAGAGGATGATCACCTGTCTGTTATCATCTGTGCTCAAGCGTTTTAACGTCGGAATTGCCGCACTCTCTGTGGTTTGGAGACCGGATAGTGGCGATATCATGGCGGGTGATTACACCTACTATTGGTCTGGTCGCTCTGATGGTTACCATTCCCAAGTAGTTGCTGTATTTGTGTCCAATAAGCTGACTCCAATGATAATTGAGGTAACACCGGTCAACGAGCGTATTATGAGACGAAGGATTCATCACTCCTTAGGTGTCATTTCCCTGGTCTCTGTTTATGCTCCGACCGAGGAGAGCGATCTCACCGTGAAGGACACATTCTACGCCACGCTCGAATCTGTGGTTCATCAGTGCCCCAGGCGAGATACACTTCTCATCTTGAGGGATTTCCATTCATCGACTGGAACTGACAGGGATGGTTATGAGACATGTGTTGGTTCTCATAGGTCTGGAATTTTGAACCAGAATAGCACTAAGTTCCTTGATTTTGCAAAAAGTCATGGACTTAGGGTGGCTGGTTCATGGTTTCACCTTCAAAAGGCTCATTGCTGGACTTGGTATTCCAACGCTGGTAGAGTCGCAAAGGAGATTGATCATGTGCTGGTTTCTGGTCGCTGGAGGATGATCCAGAACTGTAGGGTCTACGGGAGTGCTCTGTTCCTCAATACCGACCACAGCCTTGTTGTAGCAATTCTGAAGTTTCAGCTTAAATGCAGGAGAATGGTACCATCCCAGCTGAGGCTGGATGTTGGCAATCTCAAGGATGAGAGGGTGGCTGAGGAGTTTGCGAACAGGCTGAGTGGAGATTTGGGGGTCTGGGTGCTTTGGGGGGTCCTGAATAGTTGTGGAGGGCCTTCAAGATCACTGTCCCTGATGTTGCCGGTGGATGCCTTGGAGCTCACCGCAGGGCACAGAAGAATTTTGTCTCTCAAGGGGCACTGAATACCATTGCCCAGAGTCGCAGGGTCAGGCTGAATGGCAGAGCTGAGCAGTTCAGGGAGCTGAGGCATAAAACTGTACGTGCGCTGAGGGTGGACAAGGAGGCCGATGTCCGAGGAATCTGTGAGGGGGTAGAGCATCACCTGTGGACAGGTGATTCTCGTCCCGCTTACAGGGGAATTCGTGCATTGCATTCCTCTAAGCCCATCCCTCAGTGTAATGCAGTTAGAGCAGAGGGTGGTTGGCTCTTGTCAGAGGAGTCTGAAGTGAAGGCCCGTTGGGCCGGTTACTTAGAGCGGTTGTACCAGGCTGATCCCCCAGCTGTCCAGTTGGATGTCATGGGTGTTAGTATCCCCATTGCTGACCCTCAAATCAACTGTGATCCACCTTTGTTTGAAGAAACACGGGCTGCGGTGAATTGGTTGAAACAGGGTAAAGCTCCTGGGATCTGTGGCATCCATGCTGAACTTCTCAAGGCTGTTGGAAATGCTGCACTTGTGTCGTTGCATGCAGTTTTGTGCTCTACCTGGAACACAGGCATCATCACAACTGACTGGAGGAGGGGCTTTGTTGTCCCTCTCTGGAAAGGGAAGGGTGATCGCCAAGACTGCAACAACTATCGAGGGGTGACGCTGCTCTCATTTCTGGGCAATGTCTTTGCTTGGATAATTCTTGATAGGGTTCACCACAATCTGCTTGGGCATCAGCATCCGGAGCAGTTAGGCTTTTCACTAAAGAGGTCAATGATTGACTGTGTCCTTGCTCTTGGCGTCCTCACAGAATGCAGATGACAGTTTCGGCAGGGGCTGCTTGCAGCCAATGTTGATCTCTGTAAAGCATTTGATTCAGTGAATCGGATGCCCTCTGGAGGATTCTTGGTCTTCGTGGGGTGCCACCAAAACTGATCGATCTGATGCCTAAACTATACTCTGGTCTGAGAGTGCTGTGAGATGTGGTGATACCATCTCTCGCATATTTCGAGCTGTCACTGGAGTTTGTCAGGGGTGTGTACTGCCCCCCACTCTTGTCAGCACTTGTGTGACTGGATACTGGGGAGGATGTCAGAAAGATCAAACTGTGATCCATCCTTTGGGAATGTTAAGATGTCTGACCTTGATTTCGCAGATGATGCAGAGACTCTGGATATCCTTTTGGGGTCCCTCGAGGTGCTGAATGAGGAGTTGGAGCCACTGGCATTACGGGTTTCCTGGGTCAAAACTAAGATCCAGGCTTTCACTGACATCTTCGATGTGGCTATAATGTCTGTACCTGTTTGTGGTGAGGATGTTGAGGTCACATAGAGATTCACTTACCTTGGCAGTGATATTCATGTCTCTGCTAGCTGTGAGCCAGAGGTTAATATACATCTGGGTCGGGCCTGGGGAGTCATGGATTCACTGGATCATGGGGTGTGGCACTGCGAGTACCAGTGCAGGAGGACGAAAGTCCAAGTCTTTAGGTCCTTGGTGCTTCCAGTCATGCTCTAAGGATGTGAGACTTTGACTCTCACCAAGGATCTGAGACAGAAACTTAATTCCTTTGGTACTAGGTCGGACTTTGTGTCCAACGAGCGGTTGCTGAGAGAGACCCAAATTATGTTTGTTACCTGCATAGTCCGTGAGCGTCAGCTGCAACTGTATGGACATGTGGCTCATTTTCCTGATGTTGATCCTGCTCACCAGAGTCTCTCAGCGAGGGAGCCTCGTGAGTGGAGGAGGCCAATGGGCCGACCACGTGCCTCGTTGTTGCAGTAAGTTGTTCAACATCTCAAGGAGATGGGGATGGGCGAGGAATCTGCCAGGAGGATGGCCAGATAGAGGCCCCTGGAGTACCGGTGGAAAGTGGATGCAGCGACGCGCTGCTCCGGCGCATGCTCCCACACCTGACCTAACCTTACTTTATAAAACAAGTTAAATTAAAAGTAAAAATATTTTAAATTATCAATTAGCGCTTAATAAAGTGATATCGAATTGATAAAGTGATTTTGATGGAATATTCACTCAAATTTATCAAAAACTGAATGGGGAATTTATCAAAAACTGAATGGGAAAAACTTAATCCTTGTCTCTGTACCTGTGAGACAACAAAGGAATAAATAAGACAGGAGTCGCTTGTATATCGTCGGGAATGCGTTCCCATAAATTGCCGAGTTATCAGAAAATGTGTTTTCTGGGCAATATTTTTTTAATGTAAAAACATCTGGGTTATGTTCCAAACAGGGAAGATTTCAACCTTTTGAGGTTGAAGACCGACATAAAGACCTCAAAAAAGTAGTAAACAATGCGTAAATAAAACAGAACAAATAAAAACCTTAAAATGAATTTACTTTTTTTGTATAAACTGTCGAGGCTCGTATAAGAGCTAACACACAGAATGTACAACAAGGGCAGCAGTGGACAAGATGGGCAGGAGAGGGAAGGAAAAAACAGTGTGGAACAAAGCCACGAGCAGATCTGTGGAAGGAAGAGGGAAGGGGTGGGGAAAACAGGGTAAACTAGAGGGGGAGCACTCGGGAGAGTGCAAAACCTCCGCCGCCAATACTGCTGGGTCACTCAAGTGAACCTTATATCTTATTCATTAAATATGATGTCAACAGTGCTGACAGAGTTATAGTTCTTTTCTCTATTTCTTTTTTTTTTGGGGGGGGGGGGTGGGGAGGGGGTTGGAAATCACTTAAAACGTAAAAATGCAAAAAAAAAAAAAAAAATCGAAATTTTGTTGAAAAAAAAGTTGCAAATTTTTTTTTTCTCCAACAATTTTTGGGAGGGGGTTGCATATCACTTAAAACATGTAGAAATGCAAAAAAAATTTTTTCCTTTTTTTTTTTTTTTGGGGGGGGGGGGTTTGGAAATCACTTAAAACATGTAAAAATGCAAAAAAAAAAATTTTTCTTAATTTTTTTTCTCTAACAATTTTTTTGGGGGGGATAATTTTTTGGGGGGCGTTAGAAATCACTTAAAACATGTAGAAATGCAAAAAAATATTTCTCTATTTTTTGTGGGGGGTAACAATTTCTTTGGGGGGGGGTTGGAAATCACTTAAAACATGTAGAAATGCAAAAAAAAAATTCTTTATTTTTTTTTGGTGGAATTGGGTAAAAAAATTTTTTAGTGGTGGGGGGTGTTGGAAATCACTTAAAACATGTAGAAATGCAAAAAAAAAAAAAAATTTCTCCAACAATTTTTTTTGGGGGGGGGGGACCAAATCCAAAATTTAATGGTATGATCCTTGGACCATACCTAACCCCCCAACCAAGTTTCGTCGAAATCAGTCGAGGAGTTTTTCTGTAATACTGTTCACAAACAAACAAACAAACAAACAAACAGAAAGGGGTGAAAACAGTAACCTCCATCCATCTTCGAAGATGGCGGAGGTTAACAAGAGGGACACTACACAGACTTTCAGGTCCTTACACGACAGGGATTTTCAGGAAAGAAAGGAGAGAATTTGAAGGAGGTGGGTTTGGGTGGATTAATGGGGGTAGAAAAGATCGTGGTTTTGCATGGAGAAAGATAAGAGCTATTTTGGTGAACAGATATTTTGAAAACCTGGAGGGAAGAGTGTTGGATTGAAGTCAGTGTGGGAGTTTGTTCCAAAGCTGGAAAGAAAGAGGAACGAAAGAGTGAATGTGAGTAGTGGTTCTTGATTTTGGTAATATGGGGGGGGGGACAAATCACAGAGAGAGCAGTGGGAGTGATGCCGGAGAGGAGTTGGTAGAAGACAGAAAGACCACTGACCTGTCTGCGGTGAGAGAGTGGGAGACCCAAAGGCTCAGCCTCATCAAGGGAGATACCGATGATCCTCAATGCCTTGGTTTCCAGAGAATGAAGCCGAGAAAAGTGAAAGGCGGGAGCACCAGCCCAGAGGGGAGAGCAGTACCTTGGCAGTGTCAAAAAGATGAATACGAGGTGATGAATTTTTATGAATTATGAAATCAAAAGATGAATACGAGGCAAGAGTACAGAAGGCCAGCTTTTATTTTTGGTGTTTATATGAATGTATGTTGTACTATTGTAGAACAATAGCACTTTTTATGTTCAGCTACCCCATCTTAGGTAAGCATAAGTATTGGAACAAATGACTGACAGTTGTTTATTGTTGCATTGATTGTTCACATATGAAAGAGCTGTGAATGTCTAGTCTTGGTTTTAACCTTTGCTTTTGCCTTGGGAGTCAGTAGACATAAACCACCATGAAGACCAGAGAACTGTCTATGAAAGAAAAGCAAGCAATTTGGAAGCTGAAAGAACATAATTCAATTATAAGCATAGCACAAAAATTGGGCACAACAAATACAACAACTTGGAATATCTTGAAAAATAAACCACCAGTGTACTTTGCAATAGACTACGGCCAGGTCGGCCAAGGAAAATAACTGCAGTTGATGACAGAAAAATCATCAAAGGTGTGAAGAAAAACCCCCAAACAACTGTCAGTGACATCACCAACAACCTTCGGTCCTTCCAGATATCTGTATTGTGTGCAAGAGCAAAAAAATCGCAATTTTACCAAAAAACACAAGCATCAGAATCCACCCATCCATCCATTGAGACCATAGTCTGTGCAGAGCGTTGGTGCTGCCTAAGCAGTCTCCTTGGCTATTGGGCACAATCCTGGATGGGTCACCACTCCGATGTAGGATACCAACAAGCTGGCACTAATTTTTGCCAACCTCAGAAGGATGACATGCTGAGTCAACCCCACCTGGTGTTAATTCATAAACCAAGCAGGATTTGAACTCAGGACTCTAGGATCCCAAGCCAACCACTCTCACCATTAAGCCAACACCTGGCACAACATCAGACTAGAATGAGGACCTGGTAAAAGCTGAGACAGAGACAGCAGGTGAGTATCTTATACAATATATCCAAACAATTTTATACAGTTAGGTTATTTAAGTGGATAAAGGGGAAAAAGGTTCTCGCAAATTTCAAAGCAAATTTTGTTTTAGAGTTGCGCATTTGTACCCCAGGTCGAAATAACCTATCAGAGAAAGGAGAGCGGTATGTGTCTTTATAGTTATGTAACTTTGATATAAACACTATGTATATCGAAAGCACAAAAGGTAATGTTCATCAGTGAAATGACATCTGCTTCTTGGGAAAGGGAAAAAAAGAAAGCATATTCCCTGCTCACTGCAAATGACAACTTTGTAGATATTTTCACAGACCTGGGATCGAGCATCACACTGGATGAAGAGACGTTTGCTATACTGGAACAGTTTGTATGCACACTGTACTGGCTACCAAAGTCACACAATGTGAACGATGCTCGCAACAAACTGTTCTGCCATCACTGCCAGAAAAAAAAAATCATACCACCAACTCGTGATTCTCCGATACAAATTACCAAGCAGCTATATTGAAGAACTCTCTGAATGCAACAATCAATGCACCTTCTCCTGGAGGTCATGCTTGGCACTTGCTGGATGGAGAATTTGTAGTGACCTGGCTGACCCAGACATCAGCACCAGACAGCATCCTGAAAACAGTGTACTGTAGCTGCAAGCAAGGGAAGTGCGACTCTGGAGAGACTAGGTGTTCTTGCATTACTGCAGGTGTGTCCTGAACAGACTCGTGCAAGTGTGTTTACTGCATGAACACAAAGAGATCAGATGCTGAACGAGTCAGTGATGTCGGTGGTGATGAAGAGTGTGAAGACAGCGATGAAGAGTAAACCAAGGGACTTTCATGTGTTAAATAAATAAAATTAATTTTGTGAATGTGATAGTCTATTCTCCCGGAAGGCATGGCGACAATGTATTATGTAATAATTGTTGCTTTCTGAAATATACACTTTTAGACATATTTGTCAGTGTGCTGGTATCAAAATATGCCACGACAAACATGATGGAGGAAAATGGTCGCTGCACTGCAACATCATGTGATATTATCATGATTTATTGAGAATTCCCAATGAAGCTTGAATTTTTTTTAAACTATTTTGAGTTAATTTAATCCGTATGACCTTGACCTTGACCTACATAAAGGTCAAAATCATTACTGTGATTCATAAATCATCTATATCGAGATATCTGAGTGCAGAAATAAATGCTATATATTAATAGTTAGCTCGATATAGCTTGTTTTCCAAGTTTTATTTGAAAAATTGGATATCGTGACCCCTTGACCTTTGACTCTACCGTACACAAAAACTGCAGGATTTTGAGCGGAGAGATTTTAGTATATGATTGGTGGGCTTATTGACAATATAAAAACAGCAAAAAACTAGAAGGGCACTCAGAAGAGCGCATACCTCCACCGCGTAATGCCTGATCCACGAGAACATATCTGGCCCAATACATTTTTGAAATATCATGCAATACAGGACTATATCATTTTTGGCTCCGTCTCTCAATGATGAAAAATCACTTATAATTGCTAGTAGCCAGATCCAGATCCGGATGTTCACCAAAATCTAATAAGTTCGTCCTTGTCACACACCGAACCTGTCCACAAAATTTCATACGGATATGTCCAAAACGTTTTGAGATATCGTGTACACAAATAAACAAACGGACAATCAGACAGAAAGGGGTGAAAACATAACCTCCTTCACCTTCGGTGGTGGTGGTAAAAAGTAATTCCCCTCTCGTTGAAATGAAATTTATTTTCTTGCCACTTTTTTGGGGATACAGCTGACAGCCAAAAATGGGGTAACTGAAGTACTGAACATAAAAAAGTGCTATTTTTCGACAATGGTAAAACATATGTGCATAGAAATACCAAGAAATAAAAGCTGACCTTCTATGCTCTTGCTTCATATTCATCTTTTGATCTCAAATCCAAATTTCGTGAGTATATGGCAATAATAACAAATTTGACTTCACTAGGTAGATACGAAGGTGGATACTTTGAGACCTGGGAGGGCTCTGTTCCACCTACTGAAACCCACATATGGAGATAAAAACCAACGACACACACACACACACACACACACACACACACACACACACACACACACACACACACACACACACACACACACACCAATTTTCTTATTGGGTGTGATAGTGCGATAGATCATGTGCCATCAGAGTAGTGACCACACATTCGGTGAAGTAGTATTTCCCACCACAAAAATGCATTGCCTTCTGCAATAAAATAGCACAGGCACATAGCTACACTTTTCGGTTGTGAAATAAAGATAAAAAAATTAAATTATCCAACCTACAATTAGCTCAACTAAAAGTCCATGTGATCAACCACAGATTTTTTTTTTAAAGGCATACTGGCAGGTTTGTTTGGCCACAGAGATCAGTAGAAGCACAGCTGTGAACATTTCATAATTGTTGGCATTCATCAACACAGCATTGTACCCCTACCATCTGTAATGCCATAAAAGTCCTATCATTCTATATAATGGGAGCTAAACCCCTTAACTGCATGTACAGTATGGCAATGCAGCAGATTGAGTCCCATCACAACAGATCAAATGATTATGACGTTTCATCTCATTCTGTTTTTATTGTCCCTGTGAAAATGGAAACTTTTTTTCATCCACTGGCAAATCAAAAAGTGCATCACACCTTTGTGCACTAGCATTAAACAAATTAATAGAATTTGACACAATGTCTATAATGACAGCACAAGGTAAGTGGAGCATGCAGATGAATGCCTGAACGATTAAAACAAAAAGTAGACAGTTCATAGAATGCCTTACCCCATGCAGTTCTCAGAGAGAGAAAAACAAGGACATGAGTGTGATCTGCAAGCAGAAATTTGATTGGTCGAGATGATGTAAAATAACATATTGTCCAAGTACTGCTTAACGGGTTTTGAAAGTGCTGAAAGGGTGATTTGTGTTCTACAGTATTGAAGTATATAATTAATTTGAAATAAAATAAATATTTTAAAGGCTGGAAAACAAAAAAAATTCTGTAAGTTTACCGCCATTGATGCAGCGTCTTTCACACCACCTTATTTAACATGTTACATTTGTCATTTGTACCTGTTGTTTGTGTCCTTTATGACATCCTTAAAAACAGTAAGTTCCTGTTTGGAATTATTTTCAATTTTGTTTGACTGCCAGACAGGCAGACAGACATATTTTTTTTGTCTCACTCCTCTCTGTGAATGTGTGGCCCATTTTCCGATTCTTGTTCCTGTTCATGTTCCAATCCATGTTCAAAGTATAACAATCAATTGAAGTTCAGTAGTTCCTTGATCATAAACTGACGTTTGTAGCCAGACGGACAGAAGTGAAACAATTGCTCAACCACACTTTTCACTTTGCGTGAGCGGGGTAATTATTAAGTGGGGTACGATGGGTCTTGCATTATCTTGTGAACCCTCAACACAGCATGTTTCTCATACAAGGTACAAATTGAGGAAAGGTTTATCAGTGTTACACGTTGGACAAACTTCTGAGCCCTTTCCAATTTCTTAACACTCTCTTTTGACAAATTACTAAATGTACATCTAAAATTGAACAAAAGAATACTTTGAAATCAAGGACTGATAGAAAAACACCAAAATGGTATTATCAACATGAAACTCTTTCAATTTAATTAAAAAGTACAATCTTTAGTTTGCTTTACCGGCCAACACGACAGAGTTATTGCTCCATTTCAATTTGTTATCGATCACTGCACCCAAATATTGATGCTCAGAAACTTTTTCGAAACTATGGTCATCCATGTTCTGTTAACACCAACCAATGGTCACCAGGTAAATGCACTGCCATTTTTTTTCTTTACAGGAGTGAGGCTCGTGGACGATCAAGGTAGATCTGACAGTGGGACAAACATCGAAGTAATGAACAAAGAGGAGAAGATGAAAAAGTGGAGGAGAGGAAACACTGAAACTAGCAAGTATGATGGTTGAGTTAGGAAAGGTTTATTGGAGGTGATGAAGATTATGGGACATAAATGGGAATGACAAGAGGTAACGGTGCACTGCTTGCTTGAAGCCCTATCGGAAAGATTGAGGCAGAAGTGCAGATTCGGAGAAGTAAGGAATAAAAGAGTTGAGGTGTGCAGTCAGCCTGGATTTTGGAAGTTTAACCAGAAGGTCTTTCCTGAAAGTTGGGGTAGACAGGGAGGGTCGGAGGACAGAGTGCAGAGGGAGCAATATTGGAGAAGAGGTGATAAAAAAACACAGAAACCACCAAAAAAATTCTTACCATCATTGTGACATCACCAGCAACAGTGAGCTCAATTGTGACACCAGTCTTCACAAACAACAGTAGTGCTTCAGTAGGACTACACTTACCTAACCCTCGAACTGCAAATGGCAACACAAAAAAAAGACAGGCTTTAAATATTTTCAGGTGCCCATTCTTTCATATCTCCACCCACAACAGGTTCCTCGTGGATATGTTTGAGGAATGTCTTTCAAACATATATGGACAGTTGCATTGGAGTTGAATGAGCAAAGAGTATTGCAAGGACTACCGAAGGACACCATTAGACTGTTGAGAAATTTTGGGAACTATACAAGTACAAAACAAATCAGGCATGATTAAAAAGATGATTCAAAAGGACTTACCAAACAGGATCAGAATTTATGATCGTTTCCAAAAAAAATAAGAGCATCATCGTGTATCACGCACATGCGGAGGTGGTAGTTTGTGTGAAAGCAGCAATATACTCATCGTTGGAAGTGAGTCACAATCAATGAATAATCATTACCAGTCACTTGAAACAAGAGTTATCACGTGATCCAGACAAAAGTTATTACGTGACTCAGACTCCTAATATTGATGAGCTGGAGGACACTGAAGAAAATAATCTTCTATTTGGAAACTGTCTAACTTGGGAAAAAAAGAACTTTGCTGCTCGTCATTTCAGTGAGAAATGTCTGGATCCAGAAATTGTAACATTGAGTGAAAAATCACTGCTATTTTCATTAATTAGTGAAAAGTACACTTCTTTAAAATTCTACTAGTATAGAGCTTCGGTTGTCCAGTTAGCATTTCCATCTTAACCTCTGCCTTTTGAATCTGGGAATCTAATTTCAATTACCTCATACCTCATAGTCATACCATATGTGTTTGTCGATTGTCTACCAATGCTCTGAGCTGGCAGGATATTATAAAAGTATCCACACTCACATTTGAGCTTTCTAGACTGGGTTCAAATCGACCCAGGTATAAACTGTCACCCTGGTGTTTCGCATGCAGGGTGAGGCATCATTGTGCATGTCAACCTCCTGATTGGGATTCAGATTGTTCGCAGGTGAAGCGAGTTAATGACCGGTCACGTGTGCATCCTGCTCGACAATGAAGAGCCAGATGCTCCACCACCATGCAGTTATGTACGTACCATGGCTGATCTTCCATCCACAAAGGCACCTCTACCAAAGAGATTTAGTGGTATTTTGTTGCACAAGAGAAAGCCTCAACAGCTGGAAAAGATTATGCAAAATATGATTCAGAAGCTGATATGATTCTGAAAACGAGTCTGACAATAGTATGGAGAAAGATTACGATGACACTCGGTAGGGCGCATACCTCCGCCAGACTGAACAGTTTATGTTTTGTATTCCTCTGTTAGGTCAGATCTGGATCAATACCTTAACCAAATTCTCATCAGCTTGTTCTTGTCACCTACTTAACTCATCCACCAAACTGTCATAACCAGTCCACAACTTTTTGAGACATTGTGCTAGATATCGTTTTTGATTCTATCTCTCAATGGTGAAGAATCACTTGAAAAATTCTCAGATCCGGATCTGGATCTTCAACCAAAATCGAAACGTCACACAAACAACCTGTCCACCCATTTTCATCCAAATTCATCCATACTTTTTCACATATTCTGCTCACAGACAGACAAACAAACAGACAGGGGTGAAAACATAACCATCGTCCACCTTTGGTGGCAGAGGTAAAAATGAGTAGGACATTTTTGGGATGCTCCAAATGAAAACAGCACTTCGAAATTTATTTGGAGAATATTATGGCAGTAATCGTTCTTGGAACATCATGATTTTTGAAAGTTGAATCATTTAACTTCGGCATTTTGTGGCTTAAAGTCCTTCTTCAATGTCGAGCAATTTGATATAAATTTAAATAATTTTACCCCTTTTCCGCCCAAATACCCAGAGAGTTAATACAGCTTTATATGGCAATTATGAACTGAGTTTGCCATTTTAGAGATCTTTGGCATCAATCCAGCTGCCAGTTGCACAAATTTTTGAGAGGCTCCACCAAGCAATTCTTCTTTTTTTTCACAAAATGCAAATAAAACGACCAACCGTTTTAAAACAAGCTCAAATGAGCTAAGATCCTCGTCCTCTTAATGATGACGTCATAAAAACGAATATGACGTCATTGTGATGTATCAGGTTTGCGATAAATTATCTGTGCTAATGCCCGGCTTGATTCTCGCAAACAAAATTCAAACAGCTTGCCTAGTTTCGGAGGTAATGATATAGGCGATTTACATTAGCGGTGATATTATGACGTCAACTTTTTTTCTCGGAAGAATTTCCAAAATCGGAGATGGTTACTGCCTGCGCGTGGGCTTTCTGCATATACACGGCAAGTTTCACGAAGATCCGATGAAAACTCTGGGTTGTGAAACAAAAAATGTCAAAAAATAGGAATGACGTCATAAAAATTGATATGACGTCATAGTGATGTATCATATGTGCGGTAATTCATCTCTGCCAATGCCCTGTTCGATTCCCAAAAACAGAATTCAAAAAGCTTACCTAGTTTCGGAGATAATTTTTTAGGCGATTTCCATTAGTGGAGATATTTTGACATCATAACTTTTTTCCCTGGAGGAATTTTCAAAATCGGAGATGGTTACTGTCTGCGCAGAGTATTTTTACATATGTATGCCAAGTTTCAGGAAGTTTCGATGAAAACTGCAGGTTGTGAAATAAAAAAGTCCACACGAAGAAGATGAAGAACAACAACGTGAGTAAGACTTAGAGATCCTCCACGAGGGTCTAAAAATAAGTTATGCAAATAAAACTACTTTGAAACGTTTTCCTCCATGTAAATTCGTAATGCAGGTCTCCTATCATTTTCTCTTACATCCCATGCTTATATGTGCATCCAGCCCATGTCCCTCCCCCTCCTTGCTTCCACCATGTCCTACCGCCTCCTGAACCATGCCTGCTCTTTATTTCTCCCCCTGCATCCCAGCCCTTCTCTTCTCCCCCTGCATCCTTGTCCCCTCTCTTCTCCCCCTGCATCCTAGTCCCCTCTCTTCTCCCCCTGCATCCTTGTCCCCTCTCTTCTTCCCTTGCGTCCTAGTCCCCTCTCTTCTCCCCTCTCTTCTTCCCTTGCGTCCTTGTCCCCTCTCTTCTCCCCCTGCATCCTTGTCCCCTCTCTTCTACCCCTGCATCCTTGTCCCCTCTCTTCTACCCCTGCATCCTTGTCCCCTCTCTTCTTCCCTTGCATCCTTGTCCCCTCTCTTCTCCCCCTGAATCCTTGTCCCCTCTCTTCTCCCCCTGCATCCGAGTCCCCTCTTTTCTCCCCCTGCATCCTTGTCCCCTCTCTTCTCCCCCTGCATCCTTGTCCCCTCTCTTCTCCCCCTGCATCCTTGTCCCCTCTCTTCTCCCCCTGCATCCTATTCCCTCTCTTCTCCCCTTGCATCCTTGTCCCCTCTCTTCTTCGCTTGCGTCCTTGTCCCCTCTCTTCTTCCCTTGCGTCCTTGTCCTCTCTCTTCTTCCCTTGCGTCCTTGTCCGCTCTCTTCTCCCCTTGCATCCTTGTCCCCTCTCTTCTTCCCTTGCGTCCTCGTCCCCTCTCTTCTCCCCCTGCATCCTTGTCCCCTCTCTTCTTCGCTTGCGTCCTAGTCCCCTCTCTTCTCCCCCTGCATCCTTGTCCCCTCTCTTCTCCCCCTGCATCCTAGTCCCCTCTCTTCTCCCCTTGCATCCTTGTCCCCTCTCTTCTTCCCTTGCGTCCTTGTCCCCTCTCCTCTCCCCCTGCATCCTTGTCCCCTCTCTTCCCCCCTGCATCCTAGTCCCCTCTCTTCTCCCCCTGCATCCTTGTCCCCTCTCTTCTCCCCTTGCATACTTGTCCCCTTCTTCTTCCCTTGCGTCCTAGTCCCCTCTCTTCTCCCCCTGCATCCTTGTGCCCTCTCTTCTCCCCCTGCATCCTTGTCCCCTCTCTTCTCCCACTGCATCCTTGTCCCCTCTCTTCTTCCCTTGCGTCCTTGTCGCCTCTCTTCTCCCCTTGCATCCTTCTCCCCTCTCTTCTTCCCTTGCATCCTAGTCCCCTCTCTTCTCCCCCTGAATCCTTGTCCCCTCTGTTCTCCCCCTGCATCCTTGTCCCCTCTCTTCTCCCCCTGCATCCTTGTCCCCTCTCTTCTTCCCTTGCATCCTAGTCCTCTCTCTTCTCCCCCTGCATCCTTGTCCCCTCTCTTCTCCCACTGCATCCTTGTCCCCTCTCTTCTTCCCTTGCGTCCTTGTCCCCTCTCTTCTCCCCTTGCATCCTTCTCCCCTCTCTTCTTCCCTTGCATCATAGTCCCCTCTCTTCTCCCACTGCATCCTTGTCCCCTCTCTTCTTCCCTTGCGTCCTTGTCGCCTCTCTTCTCCCCTTGCATCCTTCTCCCCTCTCTTCTTCCCTTGCATCCTAGTCCCCTCTCTTCTCCCCCTGAATCCTTGTCCCCTCTGTTCTCCCTCTGCATCCTTGTCCCCTCTCTTCTTCCCTTGCATCCTTGTCCTCTCTCTTCTCCCCCTGCATCCTTGTCCCCTCTCTTCTCCCACTGCATCCTTGTCCCCTCTCTTCTTCCCTTGCGTCCTTGTCCCCTCTGTTCTCCCCCTGCATCCTTGTCCCCTCTCTTCTCCCCCTGCATCCTTGACCCCTCTCTTCTTCCCTTGCATCCTTGTCCTCTCTCTTCTCCCCCTGCATCCTTGTCCCCTCTCTTCTCCCACTGCATCCTTGTCCCCTCTCTTCTTCCCTTGCGTCCTTGTCCCCTCTCTTCTCCCCTTGCATCCTTCTCCCCTCTCTTCTTCCCTTGCGTCCTAGTCCCCTCTCTTCTCCCCCTGCATCCTTGTCCCCTCTGTTCTCCCCCTGCATCCTTGTCCCCTCTCTTCTCCCCCTGCATCCTTGTCCCCTTTCTTCTTCCCTTGCATCCTTGTCCTCTCTCTTCTCCCCCTGCATCCTTGTTCCCTCTCTTCTCCCCCTGCATCCTTGTCCCCTTCTTCTTCCCTTGCGTCCTAGTCCCCTCTCTTCTCCCCCTGCATCCTTGTGCCCTCTCTTCTCCCCCTGCATCCTTGTCCCCTCTCTTCTCCCACTGCATCCTTGTCCCCTCTCTTCTTCCCTTGCGTCCTTGTCCCCTCTCTTCTCCCCTTGCATCCTTCTCCCCTCTCTTCTTCCCTTGCATCCTAGTCCCCTCTCTTCTCCCCCTGAATCCTTGTCCCCTCTGTTCTCCCCCTGCAACCTTGTCCCCTCTCTTCTCCCACTGCATCCTTGTCCCCTCTCTTCTCCCAGTGCATGCTTGTCCCCTCTCTTCTTCCCTTGCGTCCTTGTCCCCTCTCTTCTCCCCTTGCATCCTTCTCCCCTCTCTTCTTCCCCTGCGTCCTAGTCCCCTCTCTTCTCCCCCTGCATCCTTGTCCCCTCTGTTCTCCCCCTGCATCCTTGTCCCCTCTCTTCTCCCCCTGCATCCTTGTCCCCTTTCTTCTTCCCTTGCATCCTTGTCCCCTCTCTTCTCCCCCTGCATCCTTGTCCCCTCTCTTCTTCCCTTGCGTCCTAGTCCCCTCTCTTCTCCCCCTGCATCCTTGGCCCCTCTCTTCTTCCCTTGCGTCCTTGTCCCCTCTCTTCTCCCCCTGCATCCTTGTCCCCTCTCTTCTTCCCTTGCATCCTTGTTCCCTTTCTTCTTCCCTTGCATCCTTGTCCTCTCTCTTCTCCCCCTGCATCCTTGTCCCCTTTCTTCTTCCCTTGCATCCTTGTCCTCTCTCTTCTCCCCCTGCATCCTTGTCCCCTCTCTTCTCCCCCTGCATCCTTGTCCCCTTTCTTCTTCCCTTGCATCCTTGTCCTCTCTCTTCTCCCCCTGCATCCTTGTCCCCTCTCTTCTCCCCCTGCATCCTTGTCCCCTCTCTTCTTCCCTTGCGTCCTAGTCCCCTCTCTTCTCCCCCTGCATCCTTGTCCCCTCTCTTCTTCCCTTGCGTCCTCGTCCCCTCTCTTCTCCCCCTGCATCCTTGTCCCCTCTCTTCTCCCCCTGCGTCCTTGTTCCCTCTCTTCTTTCCTTGCGTCCTTGTCCCCTCTCTTCTTACACTGCGTCCTGGCCATGGGCTGACACCTGAGGCCTACGGCCTATGCGGCTTCACTCATGAAACATTATTTTTAAGTCACAGCACTAAATGGAAGTTTATCTCTAAATAAATGATTTCCTTGCACAGAAACGTTTGTTCAAACACGTTCGATATAGGCCACTGTTATTAAAAACACTTACATGGTTTGTTCAACCTTGCGATAAACCCAAGGACGTATTTTAACGCACTGTTTAACAAACCGATTCCACAATGTGTGCATACATTTACAATGTATTGTGAATGGTATCATGCCCTTCTTCTGATTGATTGTTTGTTGAGTTTTGCCTTCATGCGGAGTTTTTCAAACGCAGTGAGGGAAGCGGCTGCCGGAAACGGAGGACCACTTGACGCATGGACAGACAACACGGTTTGCATTATTCAATAGATCACATTTCTATCCACATTTAAAAAGATTTGTCAACATTCAAAGTGTGTGTACATTTTTTTCAAACACCCTGTAAAACGAGTGTTCACAGAACCCCTTACACCATGCAGTCTTGAGAAAAAGGACATGGTCGAATGATCTTTTAAAACCTTGCTTTGTGTCTTGAACGAAACAAACGGCGCTCGGCACAGCCAGATTTGTCAGTAACTTTGCTCTCAAGGTATGAGAGGCGGAAATATATTTTTTTCCAAGAACTGCCAAATGGATGATTTTTGAAAGTGCCAAGAAGGCAGTTTGTGTTCTACAGTGTTGAAGTACTATATAATTCAATTTAAATAAAATAAAGGTTTTAAAGGTTGTCGAAAAACAAACAAAAAGAAACCCAAAAACTTTTTTTTGGAAGTTTACTGCCGTTGATGCGGTTTACTGCCTTTTTAACCACCTTGTTTAACACCTTGAATTAGTTCTTCATGCTTGTTGTTTGTGTCCTTTATAACATCCCGAAAAAAAAAACAATAACTTTCCTGTTTGGAATGACTTTCAAGTTTTTTGGATGCTCGACAGGCAGGCAGACTCAAAAAAATCACCTCACTCATCTCTGCGCATGCACGGTCGTTATGAGATTCCATACATTTTGCTGATTGCAGATCCTAAGTCCTGTTAACTGCAGGTTCGTGTTCCGATTCGTCTTCTGCAGTATTAAAAATATTTAATTCAATGGAAATTAAGTAATACCTCAACCATAGGCTGACGTCCGAAGACAGACAGACAGACAAATTTCAGCAAATGCTTAACCCCGCTTTTCATTCCATGTGTACAGGGTAATAAAGATTGACAAAGTAAGTACAAGATGATGTCAGGAGCTCTTCCATAAGATGTTATATGTGTTTTTTTCCATATGCCTATTATGCACATGCAGGAGTACAGATTCAAAGGAACAAATGATTGCTTCCTGGGATGTTGTCCTCTTTTGCTTCCATTATAGCCACAAACGGTAAATTGAAGACAGCACTTCAAACATTATTTATTATTTAAATATACCTTTGCACATTCTCCAAAACAGGTTGCTTGCTAATGAAAATGCATGTTTCATTTCTACGGTTTCCTCTAAACACTGAACAGAATATCTTTGCAGTCTCCAAAAGCTCGGTACGACATGAGGCTCCCTCGGAATTTTATTTGCCTTTTTTCCCCACCGGTGTGGAAGAGAGCAAATGTCAGCTGAACTGTCCTGCCTTGCCTTTTGACAGCCTGTGTAATGCCAGAAAGGATAAACAGTAATATAAAAACTTTGAGGAAAAGTAGGGCAAAGGCAGCAAGCACTGGAGCATATCTTCCTTTGCACGTGCTCCGGTGAACACTCATCACAACAAAACCTTTCTTCCTTTCATTTGTTTTGGGTGATTAAATGATCATCTCGGATTATTTTTGTCACGGTCTCTGCACAACCTGACTCATTTAATAATTGCAATTTTATGCATTTCAAAAATTCCCCTAATTCAAATTACCAGACTGTTATCGTCTTCAATGTGCAACACATGAATTCCTGACACTAAGTTTTGCTCAACTACACAAGGAAGTTCCAAGCTTGGCTTATTTAATCCGTGGCCCATCCTTTCTCAAGCATTGGTTGGCAGTCGTTGGTGATGTCCTTAACTCTAAGCTGTCCAGTAGTAAGTTTGGAGTCTTGGTGGGTTTGTACAGAAGTATGAAACGACAATTAGGTGTTATGCCAGGGGCACTGAGTAGCACGCTGGCTTGTGTTAAAAGGATGCTAAGCCGAATGTTTCATCTGCTAGTACTCACCTGTGGACATTAATGATTCCATGATGCTCTTTGAAAATACAGAAGTACAGGGGTTAACACAATAGAGGGATTGCTCCAGAACAGCTTATATGTTTTTGGGGAAATGGGCAACTAAGTTGGGGATGAAATTGAATGCAGAAAAATGTAAGGATAAAAGTACAGGGAAGAGAAAAAGTAACAGATGATTGGTGGGGAACTTTTCCAATGAGTGGATCGAGGGATATTTGGAGGAAAAACATATAAGCAGACACAACTCTCAGGTAGCATTAAATAAGGCAAAAAGGAATTTGTGACATATTCGGAGTGGGAATTTTGTACCAGTCTGAATATGTAATGCTAGTATTGGATAGTCAGGTTACATTTAGAGATTTTAGTTTTGGTCACTTTGTTTCAAAAAGGAAAGAGATGGGGTAGAGAAAAAAGTTTAACGGAGAACAATTAGATTGATACAAGAAATGACACGACAGAAGGGGAGGAGGTTCTTCATTATGATGAAAGATGAGAAAGAGCTGGACTTTTTTACATGAGTAAAAAGATTATGTTGGAACTTGATAGAAATACTTGAGGCATGCAAATAGATTGACAGAGTAAGTGGGTACAGATTTTATATTTCCAGGTGTCCAAGGTAAAAGGGAAAACACACTTTGTGATTTAACCCTCTGTCTTTGAAGTCATCAAAAAAGGAGATTTTTTTTTGAACTGTTCCAACTGGAGAGGAATTCCTGTCTATCTGGTGGAGTGTTGCTAATAGTACTATTAAATCGACAGTCGATAAGAAAGTAAGAAAAGAACAGGGAGGGTTGAGAAGTGGTCGGTCTTGCTGTGACCGAGTCTTTGCGTTGAGACAAATTAGAGAGAAAAATCTCTTGCATATCAGCAAAAACTCCTGATAAATTCCATTGATTTCTAAAAAGCCTTCGACAGCATTTATAGAAGCTGTTTGGCATCCTGGAGAAAATGATCAACATTATGAAAGGCATGCAGTATTTGTGCCTGGTCTTGGCTATATGAATGGATGAGGTTGTGGGCTTTGGATCCTTGGGTCCTGAGTTGAAATCCTGCTTTGCTGTTGAATTAATACGAAGGTGGAGTTGACTCAGCCTGTCATCCTTCTGAGCTCAGCAAATGAGTACCAGCTTGTTAGGATGATTGAGCCATTTGAGTATCCTGTGTTGGAGTGGTGACCCGTCCAGGAGTGTGCCCAATATTACAAGAGACTGCTTCGGCAGCATTGATGCTCTGTACGCAGTATGTTCCCAATGGATGGATACAGTTTGTCAAAATTGCAAACTCTGCGTGAAAACTGTAAATGGGCTGATCAGATTTTTTGACATCTTCACAGGAGTTAAACAAGGCTGAATTATTTCACCCTTTCTGTTCCTAATTGTCATTGACTTCATTATGGAAAGATCACTGTGTAAAGAATCATAAGAAGAAGAATGTGTAAATAAGAAAGAAGAATGTGTAAAGTTCCAACATAACTGATGATCTAAATTCACTATATCTCAAGATCGGGCAAAAAAAAAAAATAGAAGATGGAGGCATGACCCTTAATAACGTGAAATTCTTCCCATATTTTGGCAGCGCCATATCTGCTAACGGTTCCATTGAGGATGAAATCAAGGTACGCTTTGGAAAAGCATACTCATCTTTCGGGAAACTAAACAAGATCCAGAACAATCCAACAATCTCTCTTAAATTAAAGATGAGATTATTTGATGCAGGGGTAATTATGATGGCCCTTTATGCAGCAGAAACTTGGTAGTTTACTACGCTTTATGCTTTTCAACAGAAGTACCTTGTATAAAATACTGAAGGCGACATCCTATGATCGAGCAACAAATGAACAAATTGACAAGAGAGCGAAACAGTTACCCCTCACGTGTAACATCCTCAGAGGAGGAGACTTCTTGAATCGGTTGGACATCTTCATCGGATGAGTGATGAAAGAATCCCTCGCATAGCAATGAAGTGGGTACCTGCAAATGGAAAACGTAAAAAGGGGGCATCTCAGGAGTTCCTGGTGTGACACGGTCAAAAGGGACCTGCAGTAGGTGTATGGAACATTGTTTGGGACGATTTGGATGCTAAGATGGCTGATCGAGCTGAATGGAGACGACTTCTGGACTCGGACTCGGTATCGAGTGGAAAACACCAAGGACTATGATGCACCAAATTGATAGATGATGGACCAGCTGAGAATTGAACCCAGGCAACACCGTCGAAAAGTAAAGGTTTGTGACATCCTGTCAAATCATAAATACTTAAAGGTTGTAAAAAAAAAATCATACCCGTGTTCAAAGGAAGCGATTCAGTTGAAAGTAAAATATAAATAAAGGTCTGTTTGCGTGTATGGGTATGTGGGCATACGTGGTGAAACTTCAAATGCCAACTTGTGACTGGTTATCCTGGCACGGAGGGTTATAAAGGTTATTTTTATTCATTTTGACTGATTGATGGATGGATGGAAGGACGTACCGAACAATGAAGTGGCTCCACTGCTTAAAAATAGATGGATAGATGAGGCTCGGGTGATTATATGCAGAGAGAACTATACATGTCCGGGGTATTATATGAGTTGTGTGTCGGGGAGGGGGTGTGGGGGGTGATGTGATTGGTTTATTCATACAATATGTAAGTAATGCCATTTTTGTTTTTGGTGCTATTCTTGTAATTTTTTTTGTGCCGTGTAATTTAGTGCTCTTCTTGAATTATTGAGTAGCATATGATGACTTGTAGCTGCCATTGTGGAATAGAAAAAGTGTAAATTGTTGGTGTGGAGTCATGGTATAGATTTGCCAATTTTCTTTTCATATCTTCCTTTCCTTATAGATAGGATTTCAATGAAGAGTCACAGCATTATGAAGCACATGTTCAGATGGGAATGTACAGTGGCTTGCAAAAGTATTCACCCCCATCGAAAGTTTTCACTGTTTGATGCCACCTGAGCTTATCTTGTGATGCTTTCAAATACAACTTAATAATAAAAAGTCTTCATGTGGGTAAAAGCAAAAGTGACAAAGCGAAAAATGCAGATAAAAATGTGAATAAGTGAGATTAACAGTGAAAAATCAGATGATTTGCAGTTGAATAAGTATTCAAACCCTTTGCCTAATTCACCCTAAATCTCTACAGACTCAAATTACAGTTGAAATGTCACACAATAAGTGTAATATGTTTCACCTGTACGTAATCAGTGGTTTAACTTAAAAATGAAGCTCCCTGACTTATGTAAGGAGGTTTAAGGTGTAACTCACTTGGTCAACCAACAAGGTAAACATGAAGATCAAGGAGCTTTCCAAATAAGTCAGACATAAAGTGGTGGAGAAATACCGTTCAGGAGAGGGTTATAAGAAGATTTCAGTCACTCATTATCCCTTTGATTATGGTGAAATCCATCATTAAAAAGTGGAAGATGTATCATACCACCCAGACTCCACCAGATCAGGTCGCTCATCCAAACTCAGCAGCTGGACGAGCAGGAAACTGGTTCGGGATGTCATTGTAAATCCAATAATGCCTTTGAAACATCTGTAAGGCTCTATGTCTGACATAGGGATCAGTGTTCATCAATCAACAATATCCTGTTCCCTTTACGAAGTTGGCCTCTATGGACAGGTGCTAAGAAAGAAGCCATTACTGAAAAATATGCATCTAAAAGCTTATATGAAGTTTGCAAAAAAACAGCATCTTAAGATACTGCAGGCAAGTGAAGAAAAATGTTGTGGTTAGCTGAGACAAAAATTGAACTTTTTGGTCGTAATTGAAAGTGTTACATTTGGTGCAAGCTGAACACTGCACATCACCAAGTCAGCCCCATCCCTGCTGTCAAGCATGGTGGTGGCAGTATCATTTTATGGGGCTGCTTTTCACCAGCATGGACCGGGTAGCTTGTCAGGACAGAAGGGACAATGGACGGTGCAAAGTAGAGGAGAATCCTTGATGAAAACCTGCTTGAGTCAGCCATGAATCTGAAACTGAGTTGGAGATTCACATAATCTGAAGTACAAAGCTAAGTACCACAACAGTGTTTATTTTGATCTCTTCAGTTATGAATAAAAAAGTTAATTTGGAAAAATTGTTTCCACATAATTCATCTAAATGTGGCATTATTGGTAGGAGGTGAATACTTTTGCAAGCCACTGGAACCAAATTATCCAATGATGATTGCCATCCGGCATTTATTTTTTCAGCTTTGATTGAAAAATATTATTCATTAACTTCGAGAACTTTTCTCTTTTTTTTTCTGAAATTATTGAAAGTTTGCTTTTAATTATGTGATCAAAAGATTACAGGGAAAATGCATCTGTGGCTCATTTTATGACCCGAGAAGACGTCAAATGCCAAAGACTTCTGCATTGTTCAAGTCCAAAGAGAGAAAAGGCTGCTTCGGCAAGAAACCCACCTTCATCTT
>NC_140962.1:89628540-89663540 GCF_056783735.1 Eptatretus burgeri | reverse complement strand
AGGGGATGGATGGTGCGGAGGGGTACATCTCCTAATCTACCCTAACCATTTAACTCTTAAACTACCCCGGGGCTTTCAACAAGCGCCTCTCGCTTAAACTATTGGTTCTAACAACCAAGATTCCCGTCGCCTGTGTTGGTGTCCTCACAATTTCGGGCCTCGCCCCCCAATTTTCTCTCCGTGCCCTCACACGGTCTCCTGGCTGGGACACGTGGCTCCCTTTGGCAGGCACGACCCTCTGCCGATTCTCCCGCTATGGCACCCCCGGGCACTACACTGCCTCCGAGCCTACCAGCTCCCTAACACCGGGGAGTGCCCCCATGGCACCTCCCCTGAAACGCACACGTGGCAGGCCGGCCTCCCGGGCCCCTTTCTGAGGGTCACCCGTGCCCACAACACTGCCCACGCGGCTAATGGCGCCCCGGGCCCCCGCACGAAGCAGGCGCACCCGTGCCCACTACTCTATCCCGGCCCCCCATGGGCCCATGGCCTACCGCGGCCGACTAGCCTGGTGCCCGGGGTACCCACTCAGCGATACTCACCTTTCGCAGCCACGCTCCCAAGCCCGTCAACAGGGCTCCTGCACCCCTCCAAATGGGTCTCGAGCCTACTTTCCCACCAACAGCAAAACGACCTCCATATTTCAATTTAACTAACCCCCTAACTCACTCTACACTGACCCCGGGGGTCCCTTGGGCGGGAGTCACTCCTCCCCCCAATCACTCATCGCACCATGCATTCCCCATTCACTCCACACACACAGACCCGCTGGCCTCACTCACTCACCAAGCACATGCTTCCAATTCACTCACCAACAACTCTTCAACAAACACACCACTGAACTCTGTCATCCTTCTATCTGCATCCCCTAACTAACTCGTGCTCCCACGTCGTCCCTTACACTATAGCACATTCCTTTTAACACTACGTAGCTAAGCTACGTCCCCTCTACACACTCAAAAGTCTGTCACTGTCTCCTAACTCAAAAATAACTTTTATTTCCCCACCTAAAGCTCATCTAAATCCCTCTAACTAATCCATTCCACGGACTCCATGAGGACTTACCCCTGCCCCATGAAGTCGGTCTAACTAAGCTAACCCTTCCCCCTAACTAGTTTCCATCCTGTGCCCCGGGTAAGGGGGTCTTTCACCCCTTGCCCAGGAATCCTGTGCACCCGAAAGTGAGGCTTGCTTTTCCCTTTTTTTTTTTTTTTTTTTCTTTACATGCGCAGCACCTGCGCGGCAACTCAGAGCTCGCGCACTTTGCACCTGCCCGTGACGTCATGCAGCTGCACGTGTTCCTCGTCCCTCCTTGGACGGTACCATCTGGCAGAGATACCCCTCCTGCCGGATTCCAACCCCACGTGCAGCCATGGCGTCACCGTGCGCATAAAAAAAAACACAAGCCCCACGTCTCGAGGGGTTCCCCACGCGAACACATGTGCTTTGCCCGTTGGAGCTTAACACACACGATCGCGTGGAGAACCCGTCCGGTCCAAATCCGTTTACCTGCCTAAACTTTGTCCGTCCGCGGGATCGGCAAATCCACCGCGTGCGTTTCCGGACCGGGACTTCACTCTCGCAAGCGAGCACGTGGCGGTCTCGTGCGTTGCACAGCACGAACCGCGTGCTCACTGCTGGGTGAACCCGGCACGGTCCCCGAAATAGCTACAGCCGCTACTCGGCTTTCTCTCCTCTGTCGCCGTCTCCGTCTCCATTCCACACACGCATACCTGCGTGTTACGACGCACACAGTCCACACCATTAAACTCACACCGGGAGACGCGGCTGCGTGCTCCCGCATGCCGACCGACATCTCCCTCTCATACCGCTCTCTCACACACACACGGTCTCCCTTGCATACGGCCGTTCACTCACGCGTGCCTCACTCGCACACGTGGCTCCACGCACTCGCGGCCTTTCACTCACTCGTGGTGCCTCATCCACACACCGTGCCTCACTCACACACGCGGGGGCACACACCCGCGGTGCCTCACTCATACTGGCCGTTTCACTCACACACACGGCCTCTTCCACACACGGTGCCTCATCCACACACGGCGTGCTGGGAAGCACGTACTCCGGCACACTCGCCACCACACCACTCACACACGGGGTCGCTTCCACACACGGGGACGCACTCACGCCTTGCACCACACACACAGGGACAACCACACTGGGGATTCGTGTCCCCACAAGGGTCTCCGGGGCCTCTATACCCCCCAAGCTCTCCGTGCACCTGTCCACAGCACTCCTCCTCTCAACCTCGCAAAGCACGACCGAACTCACCTGGTCGTGACTCGCCTCAAGGGGGCATACTCCCTCCCCTCGTTCCTGGAGGAGGCCATCCAGGTGCTCGCACTGGGTCTCTACACGCTCCGCGAGCTCACCCTCATTGTCCTCCACTACCTGTGTGTGTGCGTCACTTACCCCGTCTTCATCGTGTTGTCTCTCCTCTATTTTTTCTGTCTCCCGTGTCTCTATACATTTTATTCTTTCTGTCGTCGTCACCTCGTGTCTCGTCTCACACGTTTTGGTCTCCCCATTTAATTTTTCCCTCTTGGTCACCGTCGATTCCTCTGTCACGACCCTCGCCCAACACGCCCCCCGAATTATTTTTTTACCCGCCTCCACCGCGGGCCTGTCAGCCGTTGCACCCCCTTCCAGCTCGTTTGCTCCTACACGTGGAGTCGCCATTTCTTTCTCCCTGGTCACGGCCTTCATGCCCGCCTGCAGGCATCGGCCCATGTTCTGCGTCTCACCCCGTAGCTTTTTCATTTCTTCCCTCATGTTTGCTTCCATTCCGTTTATTTGCTTGTTCATTTCGTTTTTCATTTCATTTGTGTTTGTATCCATCTTTTCGTTCATGCCTTTCATTTCGTTTTTCATATTCGCATCCATCTTTTCGATCATTTCCGCATTCATCTTTGCCAGCATGGTCAATAGCTGGGCCATGTCGGGTGCGCTTGGGTGAGCCGTTTCGGCAGGGATCGGGGAAGGGTTTTGGTGGAGAGGGGGAGGGGAGGTGTCATACACCGCGGCCGCTGCTGCACCTATTTCGGGCTCTGGGTTCAGTTGGGCGAGTCCGTGTTCCTGCACAACCAACATTTCCTGCACGGGGATTTCATCCTGAGCCATGGACTCTACACATTCTACATCCATTTCTAATACCCCCGGCTCCCGCTCGCCTTGAGATGCCATCTTGCTTCTCGTGAAGGCTTAATTTAACTCGCTCGTAATTTGGAGGGAATCGGGGGTCGCTTCTCTCACCCCTGGACCGATTCCCGTGAATTTAGCCGGAGACAGGAGAGCCCGTTTTCCTGTTCTCCGATACCAGTGCCGTGAGGAGGGCGATGGGTTTGTATCCCACTCCTGACACCAGTGTTGCGGATTCGCGCCCGCCGGCGTGCTGACGGCCACGTAACTCGAATCGCGGCAAGTCGCCCACCGGACGGACAATCCAGTCGTGACCCTCTCGGACTAACGCCGGGAACCAGTCACGGGTGGACCTTTCGGTCTCACCGCGATCGAGCCAATCAGCCCCCGCATGGGATAGGGTTGCTCGCCAAATTCGACCTACCTAAGTACCCACGCGGAGGGTAGACCGGGCGATCGCACCTCGCCGCAGGTCGACTTCGGACACGGGCCATAGCGACCCGTTCCGTACTATCGGGATAACCGAGCGGTGTTATTCGTCGACCTCGATGGTTCGATTAATTATCGGGCGTATTCAGCCCACTACCAACCCTTTACGTGAAGCAAGATGAGGATTCAATGAAAGAAATGACGAAGCGAAGCGGGAAACAGTTCAACACAAAGCACATTTATTCGCGGCACACGGGAAGCACACATATTCAATTCCACCAAAAGCACACAGAAAAGAAAAACACAATGCAATTTACACAAAAAGCAAATGCGACAATGCAGATCTACTACCGATTACGCGAGCACACGGCAACACTTATACAATTTTACTTCACAGACGGCGCCGACAACACATACCCAAAACCAAGGAAAAGAATAGAGAACCCTCAAGGATGAGGCGGGCCTGAGGCCGAGACCGGGTCGGGCCTACCCGTCTGGTGATGAGAAGCGGAGCGGCGATGGTGCCTCAACTCCGCGGGCCTCGCGGGCAGTGTCTGGTTGGGGGTGGGAAAGGGGCCCCCTTGGTCGCACTATCTCAGCGCGGGGGGGAAACAGGAGGGGGTTGCTGATGCTCGGGGGAAAGGAGGATTTCTAGTCTGCCTCGAGTCCCGCGACGAGTGTCTCCACCTCGACCAGGTCGCGCCGTCGGCCTCCCTGGTGTGCAGCTCCCTGCACGACGCGAGCACCCCCTCGTCTGCCCTCGCCGCCTCTCCACAGCTCCGTCCCCTCCGCTCCGTCCCCTCCGCTCCGACTCCAACGCACACGACGACCAGCTCCTTCTTGCCAACTCCACCGCCCGCGAAGTCTTAACTCTCTGTCCCACTTGACTGACGAACGCGGTCGCTTATATCAGCCCGTGGCTTCGCCCTCTCATGTTTGACCCCCTCCCTTCGACCTTTCACCTCGCTCCCCATTGGCCCGAGAAAAAGTCGGCGTGAATGCTTTTTGATCCATAAATTTGCATATATCGATCGCCCTCCAACACCCTGGGGGCGGGGCCAAATCGCCCCTCGCTCACCGATTGGACGGAACAAAAGTGGGCGTGTGTCGTTTTTGATCCGTTTTTGAAGTGGAAAATCCGTGGTTTTGTACACACTGTTCGGCGCGCGCCCTGCACGAGTCCAACACCGGTACCCACAAGCGGCGCAAGAACGGTGGCGATGCGACGGTTGCGAGGTGTGACGTGAAGGTCGTGGCGGTTGTGGTGAAGCGGCGTTGTGGTTGGTGGTTGATGTTGTGACTGGTGGTGGTAACAATGGCGGTTGGTCCAAAATAAAGATAGTAAAAGAAAAACGGCTATCCTGAAGAGTCGCAGCACGCATAAATGACATGTATTCCCACTAGACAACGGGTTTGGGCCTAACTACACATGTACTTACCGAGATATCTCACCTAAGGGACCTGAATGGTGGTTTGCGAATTTGGTAACCACAACAATATATATATATATATATATATATATACACATACATATATATATATATATATATATATATATATATATATATATATATATATATATATATATATATATATATACATACATATATATATATATATATATATATATATATATATATATATATACATACATATATATACATACATATATATACATACATATATATACATACATATACATACATACATATACATATATATATATATATATATATATATATATATATATACACACATATATATATATACATATATATATGTATATATATATATATATACACATACATATACATATATACATATATATATACACATACATATACATATATATATATATATGTACATATATATATATATATATACATACATACATACATACATACATACATACATACATACATACATACACAGCTCTGGAAAAAAATAAGAGACCAATCCAAAAAATTTTAAATCAGCATCTCTACATGTATGGCAGCCATTCCATTCCAGTGTCTGTTGAATTCCAACACAGGCACACCTCATTCTCCTTAGTGAGGTACTGATTCGGTGATCACCTGAACCGAATCTTATTTAACAAGGAAAAGTATAAAAACCACTGCTGTGGTCATCACTATCCTCTTGCAATAGGACCAGCTAGATGGCAAAAACAGTGCTAGTAGTACCTCAAAAGTAATTTGAATCAAAAAAAAAACTATTGACCATGCCAAAAGAGTTGAAAAGAAAAGTTTTGACTGAGGAAAAGAAGGGTTCAATTCTGGCTTTACTGGCAGAGGGATACAGTGAGCGTCACGTTGCTTCCATCCTTAAAATTTCAAAGACGGCGGTTCATAAGAACAAGGTCAAGCAGTAGACATTGGGGACAACAAAGCTACAGACAGGCAGAGGGCGAAACCGACCTTCCACAGACCGGGATGACCGCCAACTCATTCGAATGCCACTCAACTGTAGGATGACATCAAGTGACCTACAAAAAGAATGGAAAACGGCAGCTGGGGTGAAGTGCACGGCGAGGACGGTTCGAAACAGGCTCCTCGGGGCAGGGCTGAAGTCGTGCAAAGCTAGAAAAAAGCCCTTCATTAATGAGAAGCAAAGACGAGCCAGGCTGAGGTTTGCAAAAGACCATAAGGATTGGACCGTAGAGGACTGGAGTAAGGTCATCTTCTCTGATGAGTCCAATTTTCAGCTTTGCCCAACACCTGGTCATCTAATGGTTAGACGGAGACCTGGAGAGGCCTACAAGCCACAGTGTCTCTCATCCACTGTGAAATTTGGTGGAGGATCGGTGATGATTTGGGGGTGCTTCAGCAAGGCTGGAATCGGGCAGATTTGTCTTTGTGAAGGACTCATGAATCAAGCGACGTACAAGGAAGGTTGTCCGGGAAGAACACTTGCTTCCTTCTACTCTGACATGTTCCCCAACTCTGAGGATTGGTTTTTCCAGCAGGACAATGCTCCATGCCACACAGCCAGGTCAATCAAGGTGTGGATGGAGGACCATCGGATCAAGACCCTGTCATGGCCAGCCCAATCTCCAGACCTGAACCTCATTGAAAACCTCTGGAATGTGATCAAGAGGAAGATGGATGGTCACAAGCCATCAAACAAAGCCGAGCTGCTTGAATTTTTGCGCCAGGAGTGGCATAAAGTCACCCAACAGCAATGTGAAAGACTGGTGGAGAGCATGCCAAGACGCATGAAAGCTGTGATTGAAAATCAGGGTTATTCCAGAAAATATTGATTTCTGAACTCTTCCTCAGTTAAAACATTAGTATTTTGTTGTTTAAAAATGAATATGAACTTCTTTTGTTTTCATTATTTGAGGTCTGAAAACACTGAATCTTTGTTGTTATTTTGACCAGTTGTCATTTTGTGCAAATAAATGTTCTAAATGACAATATTTTTATTCGGAATTTGGGAGAAATGTTGTCAGTAGTTTATAGACTAAAACAAAAATGTTCATTTTACTCAAACACAAACCTATAAATAGTAAAACCAGAAAAACTGATAATTTTGCATTGGTCACTTAATTTTTTCCAGAGCTGTATATATATATATATATATATATATATATATATATATATATATATATATATATATATATATATATATATATATATATATATATATATATATATGTATATATATATATATATATATGTACATATATATATGTATGTATGTATTTATATATATTAGGTATATACATATACACGCGCACACATATATACACGCGCATGTGCACACAATTGATGATACACTGTGCGCGCGCGCACACACACACACACACGCACACACACACACACACACACACACACACACACACACACACACACACACACACACACACACACACACACACACACACACACACACACACACACACACACACACACACACACACACACACACACACACACACACACACACACTTTGTGCCCTGGGAGGGCTCTGTTCCACCTTCTGAAAGTAGTTTGTAAATTGTCATTTGACGGGTAACTCGGGATGCATTTGTGCAATTTTGGATTTGAACCTCATGGCAAAGACTTTGTCAAAGGAAAGCACACATGAGATCAAAGTTCAAAATGGCTGTTAACTTGAACTCGTGCACATATTGGACTGGAATAGCACTCGGTAAAGCGCGTACCTCCACCCGGTTGAGCAGTTTATGTTTTGTATCCCACTGATAGGCCAGACCAGGATCCGGCCCTGAATCCACATCGAATCGGCTTGTTCTTGTCGCCTAGCAAACTCATCCACAAATTTTTGGTATATCATGCCATACATAGTTTTTGGCCCCATCTCTCAATTGTTGTTGTTGTTTTTTTTATGCAGCCTGCTGCTGCCGGTTGCATTATTACCTGCAAAATCGAAGATTTTTCAAGCATGTTGGTCAGTCCATTTTGTTATTCTGTCTGTTTGTTTGTTTGTTATCTGCAGGTCAATATTTTAAACCAATTTTCACAAAACTTCACCACATGGTAGAGTTTGTCAAAAGGAAGAAGACTATTGTCTTTAAGGTCAAAAGGTCAACATCGGCCAAAGGTCAACAACTAAGACGAGATTTCTCAATTTCTCAAAAATCCTCAATTTTCATCTGATTGACTTGAATCTTGAAGAGGATTTATATTTCAGGTCACTGAATTCAACCAAGCAATTATTTCGGAGGTCCACATCGACCAAATTTCTAAAATTGTCTATTTTCATCCGATTCACTTGAAATTTGAAGAGCAGTTGCATATTTGGCCATTGAATTCAACCTCCAATTCTTTTTGAGGTCAAATTTGTTTTATGGATTTTGCAAGTATCATGTTACCAGAAAGCTGGCACTCATTTTGCTGACCTCGCAATAATGACAGGCTGAGTCAACCCACCTGCTGTTAATTCAAGAGAGGATAGGCCACAAACTCAAGTTGCTAATGTTTTAAGCCAGCCACCTTAACCCTAAAGCCAACACCAGGCTTATATCATTTAAAAAGCACTATATATATATTTTCCCCACATCCGAATCTTCATCACAATCGAAACAATTCGTCCTTGTCGCACACCCAACCTTTCCACGAAGTTTCGTCCGAATCCGCCCACAACCATTTGAGATATCCTGCTCACAGACATACAGACTGGCAATTTTTATCAGCGGTGAAAGCATAACCTCAATTCCGAACACATTAAGTGTGTACATATCGTTGGAATTACACTGCAGTATCTGAGGTTTGTTTTGATGAATTAAATCCTTGCTTCAAGAAATGTCATAAATGTCCATGTGATGTGAAAGTGTGCAGGTGGTGCCGGGAATGGAAGCACAGAGCTCACGTTTAATGTCAGGGCACCTCGGTGCCTTCATCCTTCAAACACAATGTCCCGACCAATAAAGCGTCCCCGAAAGAGTACAAGGTGAACGAAATGCTCACACCTTCACAAAAGCCTCGTATACCCCATTTGTAATGAAACTAATGATGTATATTATAACTAGTTTACCATTCTCGTCGGAAGTTCCATGCTGTCGGGATCATTCATCCTTCTAAGGGACAATTGATTTGTCGTGTTACTACAAGTTTCAGTTTCACATCAACTGCTATACGTGTGTGCTCCTTGTTACCTGGAATCGTTTCCAATTTGTTCCCAGATTCATTTTCATCAATGTGCATTTTAACCCGTGCATGGCATCATCGGCAGGGAAATCTTCGGGAGCAATTGTTCCAGACCTCATCCAGCAGAGGGCACTAGATACCCGCTTCGAAGGACGCATTTGCTCTCATCGTCAAGAAGCACGATGCTGGTTTGGATATCAGATTCCTTGCTGGTTTAGAACAGGCCTTGGCCTAAGTTTTGGACTGCAGTGCAGTCTCTCAGCTGGACTACCAAGGAAAAGTTCACAATTTCACCAAAGCATCTGCTTCCATTGTCCTGTCTGTCTGATCGTTTCTTCTTCTTTTACATATATCTGTCCTCCATTGTTTGCCAACTCCCTCTGTTCCACCATTGTGACAATGCCATCTTCTTATTCATTTGTATGCAGCATATGGTTGGGAATAGCATCATTGGCTGGGAAGCGCAGCTGTGCCGCTGATCCAATCCCCGCTGTGGGTTAGAATTTAACCATGGTATGGTACCGACGAAAACTCACCTAGTTTTGGTTAAGCACACTGTGGGATCCTTAACGTACTCCGATATATGTCCATTTTAACATCCATCGGAGGGACGGCACGTGAATTGATGGATCGGCCAGTGTGTGTGAAGCACTCCCTCGAGGCCATTCACCTTACAGGTGCTTTTGATTGCATCACTCATTTTATTGTTCATTAGCCATTAGCCATTACCCATGCTCTTTGTTCATCATCCCCAGAGGTTGTGGATGATCGTTTGACCTCTGGCTTCAATCTCTCCTTGGTATCGGGCTGTGCTTACTGTCTTTTAACACTTTGCATGACTTTTTCACGAATAAACTGATGATGTAAATTGCTGCATTGAACACACAAACTCGAGTTCATAGAACACGATACCCCACACAGTGTTTAGGTATATATAGGAGGGTCTTGCCATTCACGTGGGTTATGTTCTTAAGAATCTCCAAACAACTTACAGGGTAATGGGGAAAATAGGTTTAGAGACTTCAACTTAAAAATTTGTCTCAACTGTACCTTTAATTAATATGTTTGTTGATTGTTTTTGTGACATATATATATATATATATATATATATATATATATATATATATATATATATATATATATATATATATATATATATATATATATATATATATCACAAAAAACAATCAACAAACATATTAATATATATATATATTTTTTTTTTCATGGATAAAAGAGTTATTAAGAACATAAAATAAAGTTTATTTTCTTGAGTTATTGTTATTTTGAATGCAGCCGGAGACTGCTGGTTGCATCATTGCTGGGAACATAGCTGTGTTGCTCATGCAGTGCTCCCTGTTTTCAGTAAGCTGGTACTCATTTTGCTGATCACAGAACAATGGCAGGCTGAGTGAACCCACCTGGTGTTGTTTAACATCAAAACAGGGGCTCAAACTCAAGATCCTAAGATCTTAAATCAGTCATCTTAACCATTAAGCAAACACCAGGCTTTTTTTCCTGGATGAAAAATATCAAACAGTTTATTTTCTTGAGTTATGAAGATCATGAAACTTAACTTTAATAATAATGACGATAAACTTCATCCAATAATGTGATGGCGATGTTGACGATGGTGGCAGGAAAGAATAGTTGATGGAGATGATGTTACATACAGCCATTATGGCGGAATCTTCTTTACCCCAAAACACATGCCATGCCCTCAAATGCTATATATCGATATTTGTTGCATGGTTCTTGGAAGTATTATGAAGGTGATTTGTGTTCTACACAAATTCTACAGACCTTAAGTATATAATTCAATTCAAATAAA
Source organism: Eptatretus burgeri (assembly GCF_056783735.1). Classification (NCBI taxonomy): domain Eukaryota; kingdom Metazoa; phylum Chordata; class Myxini; order Myxiniformes; family Myxinidae; genus Eptatretus; species Eptatretus burgeri. Next base: position 89,652,515 of record NC_140962.1, on the reverse strand, counting down.
GATTTAAAGAGGTTTAAAGGCATATAAATAAATTATTTTTTCTGGTTTTACCACCCTTTTCCTGAGTGTCTATGACATCACCCTTTATCAAACACGCCACATTAGTTATTCATGCCTGTTGTTTGTGTCCATTGTGACATCCTTAAAAACAGGAAGTTTCTGTTTGGAATGATTTTCAATTTTGTTGCATTGCCAGGCAAGCAGGCAGTGTAAAAAAAATTAGCTCACTACTCTGTGCGCACGTGCGATCGGGACAAATTTGAAGATAAAGTACGGTAAAACGGCAAACTTGTCTTCCTATTCCTGTTCCAATTCGTGTTCAAAAGTATAACATTTGATTTAAATAAGTTGTTCCTCGATCATGAACTGATAAGACAGACGGACGGACGGACATGAACCAATTCCTTAACCGCGCTTTTCGCTTCGCATGCGCGAGGTAATCACATCAGGTCATTCCAGCTTAGATATTCAAAATTTATAAACTCAGTATGGAAAAAGCTTCATGCTTTTTTTGCAATATTTTCACACCTTCATTTGGAGTTTAGACAATCTGCATCACAGATACAAGTCTGCATGACGAGCGCCCAGGACCCCGTGTGACGTCGCTGCTTTTGATGCTCTTGGGTGGTTGTTGCGCAAAATAAAAAAGAGGAGTTTTGATCAGGATTGCTCTTTGTTAATGGAAATGACAAAAAAAATTGCTTTGATATAGCTTTATGATATTGATCTAAGGTTCATGAGCTTGAACACAAATCACAGGCATGAGAAAGACATGAGTGAACCTCGATGTACTTTAACCAGAATTACAAGGACATTGGTAGACAAGATACAAATCAACACAATAATTGAGATTATGAACGTGTGTTTCCAGGATCATGAGTTATCTGTTTAGATGGGAACGCATAACGATGGGAAAATGTTAATGGTCCTGTCTAGACAGTCATCAGCACTTCGACCATTTCATTATTTTGGTAAATTATATCTGATAACATAACCATAAATACCTACCTGTCAGTGTGCCACACATTCCATTGTGTAACGGATGTTCCGTGCTTGGAATGTAATGGATGTCCTGTTTATTTGTTGAAGTGACCTGTAGTGTAACACGTGCTCAGTTGTGTGCTTATGCTGCTAATTAATGAATTGGTGTGCAATTTGTGCTTCCTGCATGTTACTTTTAATCATGCATAATTGGTGCCAAGCAGATGATTTTTTTTTTAATTATTATTTATTCGATGCATTTGCAGTGTCAGTGTTGGAAGACATCTACGATACGCATGTTGGGTTGTGCGCTCAAATAGGTTCGCAGACCAAGACTAAAACGTGTTCAGAAAGTTTCTTCACAATCTCAATTGAAAGAAATAGAGAAGCAATGAGACCTAGAATGAAGGTCAGAAGGAAACTTATGCAAAATTTTGTGGCTAGGAGGAAAATGTTTCATCACCAAAGACAATATGTAATCGTTCGTCATCTCCAGGGTATGCTGCCACACCCCAACTAAGATGTGATGTTAAGATTTGGCCCAAATACTCCTTGACTCTATGTCTTTGGCACCTGAAAAGGTGGAGAAGGTTCTTTCAACTCTCGACTCTGACTCTGCAACTGGACAGCACGGCATCAGCTCATGCGTCCTATAAACATGTTCTGCTGCTCTTTCACATCCTCTCTCTCTCTCTCTCTGCTCTTTTCAACCTGTCATTTGGGCTAGGTCATCTTCCACCTGCTTGGAATCCACCAACATCACCACATTACTTAAACTTCCTCCACTCGTGTCGCCAACATGTGGCACTCAACAGAATCCTTTCATCTCATCTTCCTGTCAAGGCCGGAGTGCCCAAAGGCAGTGTCCTGATCCCAGTCCTATTCCTGATCTTCATCAGTGATCTCTCTGACTCACTAGAAAATCCTCTTTATCTATTCGCTGATGACTCCACCCTCTGCTGTAACATCCATCATCCCTCAGACAGGCAGGCTGCAGCCTCTTCCCTCTCTTCAGACCTTGAAAAAAAAAAATCACAAGCTGACCAAACACTTTAAATATGTCTTTCAATCCTGACAAATCTCACATTCTCACTATTTCTCTCTGAAAGGACCGCCTAGCAAACCCTCCTATCTATTATCTTAACAATCCTTTTAGGGAAGTTCAGTCAATCAAACTCCTGGGTGTCACTAACAGCCATGATCTTTCTTGGGCAAACCACATTTCAAAGTTGGACTTCAAAGCCAGCTGCCGACTGGGCATCCTCCGTCATACAAGGTCCTTCCTTGGCACACCTGAACTCCTATCTACCTACAAGGGTTTCATCCGCAGCTTGATGGAGTACTGCTATCTAGTCTGGTCTGGCTCCCCTGCCTCACATCTTGCTCAGCTTGACACCATGGAAACCAAGGAATTTAATATTATTGGAATTTTCGGCAATGAAGCTGAGTCTATGGGCCTATCACTTTACCATCACAGACAGATCAGTGGTGTCTCTGTCTTCTATCGCCTCCTTTCGGGTCTTGCAGACTCTACTCTTTCCATGCTTTGTCCCCGCCAGGTTTCTGCAGGGCTCACATGGTCCACCATCAACCCCTTTCTGGTGAAACTACCAAAATCTAGGATGACTGCTCACCTGCACTCATTTTTTCCTCTTTTTTTTTCCTGCCTGTGGAACCAACTTCCACATCCTCTTCAATCTCATTCTTCCCTCTCGGTCTTCAAGACAGCTGTTCACCATGATCTCAGAGCATCCCCAATCTTAAACCATATTTTCTTCCCTCGTGAACACACCCCAATCCCTCCGCATTCTAAATTGCCAGTTTTCTCTTCTGATTCCATCTTGTCAGAGGCAGATTAAGATTTTTTTTAGGGCCCTGGGCAGAAAAAATATTTTGGCCCAAAACACCCCAAAAAGAGGACTCCGTGTTATTTCCGCCAAAAAAGCCTAAAAAGAGGACTGCTATTTTCACACTTGCTTAGCCTATGTTGCTTTAGTCTCTAGGGGAAAAATCTGGAGGAATTCCCATTCCATTGCCTTTTTCCCCCCTTGGAAAAAAAATGCCGTGTTGAGGTGTTCCATGACTAATCAGCTTGCCAAGGGCAAGCCAGCCATTTCTCATCAGCCATCCTTGCTTGAGTGCTGAAGCCGCTTGTTCTACACATTGCCAGCAGCCACGTCTGCCAAACCCGAAGCTGTGTTGCCATCATCTGTCGTTTCTCCTTGAAGTATTGGTTTATAGATGGTATCTTTTTTTTTAATCAAAGCAACTGCTTTAGCCCCCTTTGCTTGCCTCACCTTTCTCTTTGAGCTCCCACGTAAGTACCGCAGATACAATACCAAATATTATATCTATTGAGTTATATTATCTATATTATCAGTTGTTTTAACTGCCTGTCAATTCTAATGGAAGCTGCCATCTGACTGATGACGTTGCAAGTCATTTGCATATTGGAAAATGAGTTTATAAAATGTTTTTTTTTTTCTCTTTTTTGTTTCGTTTTGTCTATTAACTTACATAAATTACTAAAAAAAATTGCATTACATAAATTTTGAATGGTCACATGTTGGGGTTAAACATTCCATGACAGTGTGACGAATCAGCTCATTCTGATATAACTGTGGTGGAGGCTGACATGGATGAGAATTGTTGAGTTCATCATTTAAAAGTGCAGTAAATGTGTGTTTCCCAATCAGTCCGTTACCGGATTGTGTCGCAGTTTGTGACTACAGTGCAGTCATTGTTGAAGTATTGTCTGGTTTTGCACCCCTAACGAGACTCGACGGTCATGCAGCGCTCGAACACAGAGAACCTCGCAACAGTATAAAGCCGAAACCAGCACTGAAACACCCCAAACGGTAACTCATAGGTGGAAACATAATATTGTTACGGTTGTGGAAATTCGCATTACACCATAAAGAGTCCTCAGGTGAGATATCTCGGTAAGTTCATGTGTAGTTAGCCCAAACCCGATGTATAGAGGGAATATATGTGATTTATCAGGCTGCGATTCTTTGAGTTAGCCGTTTTTTCTGTTCTATCGTTATTTTGGACCATCTGAAGACTTCAAACGAAGGCCCCGTGAAAGGCCTACAACAGCGCGCAAGTTTTCCCACCTTTTTTGCGGCGCCGGGGGCTGACGGGAGAGGCTGCAAGAGCTCGCTGGCGATTGGTGGATGCACGGCGTGAGGCGGTCGGAGTGGGGGCATGCCCCCCGTTTGAGAGCTGTCTGGAAACGCCTCGAAGAAAGGTGGAGCCGAGAAACGGGGCGGAGCGAAGGGCAGGGCCCGCGCTACAAAAGGAACGGACGAGGAGGGTTCGCGTCTTCTGGGGCTGCTTCTTTTTCCTTCTTATCTTCCTCATGAATCTCACTCCCTCTTCTCTCATCCTGGTCCTGGCTTCGTGTTCCTTCTTCCTCGCTGGCTCTTCCTCTGCACTCGTCTGCTCTGGCAGCTGTGGAGGCTGGGTCTTGGCTCGTTCTCGCCCTGTGCTCGCGGTTTGGCGGGCGGCCTGTCCACTGAGGCACGGACGGGAGGCGCGGCACGAGCTCGCAGACCGCGAGAGGAGTCGGGGCCAGGCGCGACCACGCCGACGGTCGTGGGAGGAGGGGACGACGCGCCCAGGGAAGTTGCGACTTCCTTTTCTTTTGGGGTTTTGTGTAAATGTCTGTGGGTGGCGCCAGTTCGTGAAGTAGAAACTGTGTAAGTGTTGCCATGTGTAAATAATTGTCCCCTTTTATTCGGTTGTAGCTCTGCGTCGTATTGCATTTGCTTTTGTTGCATGACTGTATATACGTGCTTGTCTGTGTGTGTGTGTGTAAATAAAGTGCATTGTGTGACTGTTTTCCCGTTTCGCTTCGTCTTTTCCTTGTATTTAATCTCCATCTTGCATCACGTAAGGGATTGATAGTGGGTTAAAAACGCCCGTTAATTAATTGGAATCGTCAAGGCCGACGATAACTCCTCTCGATTATCCCTGTAATACGGATCGAACCGCTTAAGCGGTTCGTGTCCGGAGTCGGTCTGTGGCGTGGTACGATCGCCCAGTCGACCACTCGCGCAGGTACTTGGATAGGTCGAATTTGGCGAGCAACCCTATCCTGCACGGGTGGGCAACTTGCACGATCGTGGTGAGGTTAAACCCCCACCCGTGACTGGCTCCGGGTGGTAGTTCCTGGAGGGTCACGACTGAATTGTCCATTCCGGTGGGCGAGGCGGCCGCTTTTGGCTACACGCGGTCGGCTACACGCTGGCGGGCGCGAATTCGCAACAATATTATAGTAATGAAATTGGTGCAGGACATTTTAACAGGAAATGTATTTTTCCCCAGGATCCTCATTGAGCCCAGGGCCCTCAATGAATTAATCAGCCACTGAATATTGTCCACCCTATGCATCCTCTCCTGCTCCCATTCCTCTCCAAACATCTTGTTTGCCTCCCCCTGTTGTTGGTGTTTCCTCCTTTTCTTTATTGTTCCTTTTGTCCTGTTGCATCCTGATCCATTCAGTGTCCTCATGCGAACTCCTTCACAGTGAACACACTGTGGAAATTGTGATGCTTTCTTCCATTTATAGCACAACATATATTTACTTTGAAATTTCCAAAATACCGTTTTTTTTAACTTGAGAATATCGAAGATTTTTTTTTCAAGTTTATTGTATTGCATTTGGGTGCGTTTGTTTGTTAACTTGCCAAAACGAAGTTTTTGCAAGTTATGTTAGTCAACTTGTATGTTTTTTTTTGTTTTTTTTTTGTTTGTCTGTAATCACGTATAAAAAATTCTGCAGAGCACAGTTATCGGAAATTTTTGTAACTTCGCATATCAGAGGCCTATAGAGGTCACTTTCAGTGCACAAAATTTTGAAGGTCAAGGTCAAAGGTCAAGGTCACTTTGGCGCAAATCAGGGGAGTCGACGAAACCCTTATTTTTTGAGTAATTTTGATCAGATCGTCTTCAAACATCATGGGAATATAGTTCATGGTCTGGCGCTCAGCTGATTAATTTTTGGTGGCGATTGGCCTTGACCTTCATATGTTTTTTGTTTTTTTTGTTTTTTTTTGTTTTTTTTTGGTCTGTAATCGCGTATAAATCACTCTGCAGAGCACAGTTGTCATTGGAAATTTTTGTAACTTCGCATATCAGAGGCCTATAGAAGTCCCTTTCAGTGCACAAAATTTTGAAGGTCAAGGTCAAAGGTCAAGGTCACTTTGGCGCAAATCAGGGGAGTCGACGAAACCCTTATTTTTTGAGTAATTTTGATCGGATCGTCTTCAAACTTCATGGGAATATAGTTCATTGTCTGGCGCTCAGCTGATTAATTCTTGGTGGCGATTGACCTTGACCTTCATATGTTTTTTTTTTTTTTGTTTTTTTTTTTGTTTTTTTGGTCTGTAATCACGTATAAATCACTCTGCAGAGCACAGTTGTCATTGAAAATTTTTGTAACTTCGCATATCAGAGGCCTATAGAGGTCCCTTTCAGTGCACAAAATTCTGAAGGTCAAGGTCAAAGGTCAAAGTCACTTTGGCGCAAATCAGGGGAGTCGACAAAACCCTTATTTTTTGAGTAATTTTGATCGGATCGTCTTCATACTTCATGGGAATATAGTTCATGGTCTGGCGCTCAGCTGATTAATTTTGGTGGCGATTGGCCTTGACCTTCATGGTTAGCGCCTGAGGTCAAACATATTTGACCCCAAGGTCAAATTTTCAAGTTTTAGGAACCATATCGTGTAGTACCTCAAATTGAACACCTCAACGAATGCTTTCTAGATATGTCAAGCTTAAGACATTATGACGTCATTTGGTGACGTTATGAGGCAAAAGCATATTTTTCATGGTTACTCTGTAGAACGATTCTCATCGGAATCTCTCGTAGGCAGATATTCCTCAAGGAGTCGCTCCTGGTGGATAGCAGCTCTGTTCACCTCGGTGTGACCTCAAAGAAGTCACACGTGGTCACCTTTTGGCAAGATACGGGTCACCCTGCAGATGACATTGGTTTATTTTTATGTTGATTGATTTCAGGTCACAATTTTAAACTGATCTTCACAAAACGTTACCACATGGTAGAGTTCATCATAAGCATGAAGCCTATTGTTTTTGCAGTCAAAAGGTCAACATAGGTAAAAGGTCAACAAATTTGTCAAATTTCTGAAATCCTCAATTTTCATCTGACTTACTTGAAATTTGAAGAGGATTTGCATATGAGGTTACTGAATTCAACCAACGATTCTTTTCGAGGTCAACATAGGCCAAATTTCTAAAATTGTCAATTTTAATCCGATTGACTTGAAATTTGGAGAGGAGTTGCATATTTGGTCATTGAATTCAACCACCAATTATTTTTGAGGGCAGCATAGGCCAAAGGTCAACAACTTCGGTGAGATTTCTAAAATCCTCAATTTTCATCTGACTGTCTTGAAATTTGAAGAGGATTCATACTTCAGGTCAATTAATTAAACCAGCCAACTATTTTTATGGTCAACATAGGCCAAAGGTCAACAACTTATGAGAGATTGCTAAAATCCTCAATTTTCATCCCATTGACTTGAAATTTGAAGAGGATATATATTTCTGGTCATTAAATTCAACCATGCAAATATTTTTGTGGTCAACATGGACCAAAAAGTCAACATAGGTGAAAGGTCAATAACTTAGGTGAGATTTATAAAATCATTAATTTTTATCCCATTGACTTGAAAGTTGAAGAAGATTTGCAAGGCAGGTCACTGATTTCAATGAACTAGTATTTTTGAGGTCAATGTAGGCCAAAATTTCAACATGGTCCAAAAAGTCAACATAAGCCAAATTTCTAAAATTGTCAACTTTCTTCCAATTGACTTAATTTGAAGAGGATTTGCATATTTGGTCATTGAATTCAACCACCAATTATTTTTGAGGTCAGCATAGGCCAAAGGTCAACAACTTCGGTGAGATTTCTAAAATCCTCAATTTTCATCTGACTGTCTTGAAATTTGAAGAGGATTCATATTTCAGGTCAATTAATTAAACCAGCTAACTATTTTTGAGGTCAACATCGGCCTCATGGTCAATATAGGCCAAAGGTCAACAACTTATGTGAGATTGATAAAATCCTCAATTTTCATCCCATTGACTTGAAATTTGAAGAGGATTTATATTTCTGGTCATTGAATTCAACCATGCAAATATTTTTATGGTCAACACGGGCCAAAAAGTCAACATAGGTGAAAGGTCAACAACTTAGGTGAGATTTATAAAATCCTCAATTTTCATCCCATTGACTTGAAAGTTGAAGATTTGCAAGGCAGGTCACTGATTTCAATGAACTAGTATTTTTGAGGTCAATGTAGGCCAAAATTTCAACATAGACCAAAAAATCGACATAAGCCAAATTTCTAAAATTGTCAACTTTCTTCCAATTGACTTGAAATTTGAAGACTATTTGCATATTTGGTCATTTAATTCAACCACCAATTATTCTTAAGGTCAAATTTGTTTTACGGATTTCGCAAGTATCATGATATGCACGACGTCGTTCATGTTTTTTTTGTTTGCCGCTATGATCAGTGCAAGCTGGCATCATAGTTGAGAGGTGTTTAGCCTGGTTTTGAAATCAAATTCAGATATTAAATGTAATCTGGCAGATGTTATGCATGTGGGGTGATGCATCAACGCGTGGTACATCCAATGGATGAATGTTAAGCCAAATAAAGGATCTCACCATTTATTTTACAAGAGTCAGCAAGTCAAAGCCATTACCCTAGCTAAATTTGAAATTCCTGCCCAAACTCTCTCACAAACCCCACAAGTATAGTGAGCATGCCATTATCCCCCAATGTGAGAGGAGCCTTCATCATGCATTGAACTGAAAACAGGCACACAATGATAAGGATTGTGAGCATAATGAGCATTGCATGCACGGTCTGTTCACTGCATGAAGCATACAAGTCTCATTCAAGCATCAGCTTTGGAAACATGTTTTGACTTTCAGAGTTTTTCAGCAAAACCAATTAGCTTATAACATAGTACTTGACCTGAAATGTGTGTTGTCGGTATTATGAAATGGTTCTTTGGAGAAATGGCTTGTGCACTGAATCCAGCAAGTTATCAGTGATGTTATACTAGATTAGCCAATCAGTAGAAATATGAAGGAGATGGAAGGACAAGAACCCTGAAGAAATATAAGCAAGCACTGCATTCAAGCACCAGGAATGTGATCCTGGAATCATGGTCATGATGAAATATTATGAGGGTAACTTTAATTATCTCACTTCAGGGAGGGTAGCATTACCCCTTCTGCTACCTTATAGCGATAGTAGTGATCTATCTATATTGAATCCTATCTAAGAGGTCCCCCTTTTGACAAGAGGCCATCTTTGATGGTGAATGTTCTGAGGCTTTAAAATAGAAAATATACATTTTTTTCATTTCTGAGCTCATGAACTCTGAAGTGCTGTTACGAAAATGGGAGTCAAAAACCAAAGTATATGCTGAGAAAATACATGATAATGCAAGAAATGCAAATTAAAAATTTATTTACTTTGTGTGCTCAACCTCTATATTCCCTGTACATGACATGTCTACATACATCCATTGTGTGTGCCATTTATTCATGAAATACATAAGAACATGTATGAAGACTTGTCAAGAAACATGGTTCTCAGGAATTAAGACATTGTGTCAGAAGCATTCAGCAGGCAATTCAAGGATGATGCACATTTTACATTCCCAGAAAAATTAACTTTTGATATTTCACAGAGTAAATAAACATTTTATGCTCTTTTGTTCAATGAGCATCCTCCAGGTTGGGGGTTATGGTCGTGGCTGGCCATTCAGCTAACAACCATAGAAACAAGTTCAACCAGAGAAAGATTGAATGGTGTTAAAGGCAGCATTCCCAATCAGGGTTGGGTCTCACTTGGTAGGATTGTTGAAGGGGAACAGGTATGGTTGTTATAGTCAGGTCAGCATCGCTTTAGTTGGAGGCAAGACCTTTTCATTTGGCTACTCTTAAAGCTACTCAAGTGAGAGGTACGAGAAGGTTGAGATTTGGGTCTTGGGATGTCAGTAAATTACATTGATCAAAAATCAACTGAGCATTGATTGGGGTATGCTCTTCACCGTGGGAAGCAAGAAGAAGCTGACGTTTTGGGCATTAACCGTTTCTTGGAGCAAGAGGGACGAAGGACACTAGAAATACATAAATCTGGGTTTCTAGTCCCCGATTTTCAATAAAAACATTGCCTGTTCGAGGACTCGCAGAGAGCTTTCGGCTCTCACTGAAACAGCTGTTACAAAAGTCTGAAATGAGACAAGATTTCCAATATGGTTTTGGTAGGACTCAAAGATCGGTATCAATGAGATAACTAAAATCCACACTAAATGTTTACATTAACTAAACTGATGCCAGTGAAGCAAGGCAGAAGGTTTTATCCATTCCACCTTTGAGCCAATAAAAGTATGGCAAAAAGCCCAGCAATTATAGTGAAGCACATTTATTTAACTCGGAGAAATTCCCAAATTGACTATATTTAGGTGGCTTGGTTGTCGCCACAATGGGGATTGATTAAATGAGATTGGGGTGACAAAACCACGGTGAGGAGAGTAATGCAGCAACTGAACATGACCGGGCTGCAGTGGCCTGCAGCCCTGTTATCAGTCACTCGAACCCCATTCTGGTACAACCCCTCCCCAAAAGTCGATCCGCTCAGAAATTTGATGGATTCTGCAGACAGCTCGATTAATTTTCCACATTTTTGTTTTTGAAATGCTCACAATTTCTCCAAGGGCCACAGAACATTTCAAAATTCTCATATGGCAAAAAACAAAACCCATCACTTTTGGGAAATGATATTGATGCAGTGAAAGCATATTAATGTGAAAAGGAGGCAATTGTGAGTTTGATCAGTGTAGGTAGGAAATTGATTGATGTCGTGGATGAAAGGGGGAGACAAAACGGATCAGACGGGTGTTCATTATAATGAGAAACAAAGGAATGTAGAACAGGATGGATGAGAAACAAAAGCAAAGTGTTTATTATAATTCACAAGCCGAACCAGATGCTACCCACCCCCACATCCTGCTGTTTTATGTTTATCTGTTGTCTTTTATCCACTCTCCAGCCAGGTTAGCTCCTTTGTCTGCCAAATTACCATCCCCCATTTTGATGCATGAATTACTGTGACCATCCAAGGCTGGAAACGCAACATCTTTACATGTGGAATAGGAAAGGGACCAGTGATGGAAAAATTACACATCCCTGACAATGAAGTGGCAGATAATAGGTCGACGTTGAATGAACAATTACGGTTCGGGAGAGTAAAACGTTTGCGTAAATAAGTGAGTGCCGACATGATAATCTTCCATCTTTAAGAAGTGAAGTATGTTTGCGATGTAGCTTTTGAGCAAAAATTGTCGAAAACAACATTGAGTCTCCAGCACAGGATCAACAATAGACTGTATAGCATTGCAGTAAGTGCCAGCTTAAGCCTCAGGATATTTACCACCGGAGATGGCTTTCATCAATACGTTAGGTTTTCCCAAATGCTGGCTCCAGAATAGCAACTGCTTTGTCATGAAGCTTCCTCAAGCACTAGCACTTGACGTAGACGTAGACGTAGATCAACCCGAAATATAAATGTATATTTTCAGAGATTAAATAAAATAGTTGCCCTACACATTACATTTTTAAGATGCACGAAACGTTTGTCGCTTAAATATTAAATTCTGAAATGTATGCTCATTATGTTTTGGAGATGGAATAGCTCTTGAGAAGAAGATAAAGTAGGTGAGATTGCAAATGCAGTATTTTGATTTTGATGTACCATACTCCTTATAGAGTGAGGGTGCTGCCAAAGCAGTTTCTTGGCAAAGGTTATACTACATGGTTTGCCATTGCCTTCCCAGCATTGACTGTCCATGCTATCCTTTTTAAATGCTGAGCATCAAGCAAGGAAGCCAGTACTTACCATTTTAAAAATTGTTGGGGTTATGTTGGCTTTTTCTGCAGCAGCAGAGCTGTCTACAACAGTTGCACAGCCATGAGAGCACCTGCCTGGAGAGGCGGTCATTGTTTAGAGTCATGGCCAGCATAACAGAGATTGAAGGATGGTGATTGTTGAGTGGGCCATTGCACCAAACAAAGGGTCAGAGGAGGATGGGGTGTAGGGGCAGGAATGGCAATGTATTTGCATACCTCCTGTGCACTGTCAAACAGGATTGCACAGCATGACTGCATATTGTAACACAAAGTTGAATTTACAGAGTATGACTCAGCCGGGGTTCGAACCACCGACCTCCCAGACTCAGAGCAGACACTTTAACAATTATGCCTCCAAGTGTGGTACAAATACAGGATAGGGAAACTAAACTCAAATATGAAAAATTAAGAATTAATAGATCATACGTTTGTCCAATTTTCAGATAACATCGTGAAATAAAAATTTGCACCATTAAGAATCAAATGCAACGGCAGTGATTTACACGCTACTCTTAGAGAGGAATCCATCTCTTTGTCTTTACGGGTCTCAAATTGGCTGTGAAATGCAAAGGAGTGATGAAAATATTATTTTACATTCAGTGAATATATAGGCTCATGTTCTGTTGTTTGCTACCAGCAGATAACGAAGCATGAGAGCAGAGAAGAAAAGGACTGACAGGATAGCTCAGAGGTAACACGTTCGCTATTGAGCTGTCTAGTCTGGGTTTGATTCTCGACTCTAGTGTCTTTCAGGCAGGGTATTCTATTCATGAGTGTGCCTGTCTGTCGGATGAAAGCACGTTGGTGTGCTGGTCTGATAAGCTGCCAGCTTTGGTTGCCAGTGGACGTTAAAGACCCCACAATGCGTTCCACAAAGAGTCGGCGATTGTCACCGTCAACAAATTAAAATTCCTCACCTGGCTCTGCTTATATGTCGAGTAATGCAGTCACATTCATGGGGTTCTCGGCGGACCTGGTGAATTGCTGCACTATCAGAATAATTGATCACCACAGAGAGACAGAGACACAGAGGATATTGGAGCATCGCCATCATCTTCAGAAAAATCCATGAGACTTGAGACACAACAATTTTACAAATAAACTCGAGGGTCAATTGTCTTTTTCAAGGGCAGTCGATGAAACACTTTTTTCATCCTGATCAGCTAATACTGTCATTGGTTGCCACTGATTATTTGTCATGTGCAAAACTGGAAACAACATATTGTGCTCACTATATTTATCTTCATAGTGTTGAGCCTCAGCTGGGAAGGAAATGCTCTAACCTTAAAATGGTCACAGCCGCACACTTCATACAAGGTGAAAGCAACTAGCTGAAGGTTTCTGCTGGACATGTATGCATTACTAATAGCAAAATGGATGCCAAATGCATTTTATCCACAGAACAAAAGCAATGATAACAATACGCATGATGATCATTGCTTTGTATTTTACCTTTAGTCTGAAACTGCTGCAGTAGTCAGAAAAGGCTGCAGGGATAGTGAGAGAGCTGCAGTATGGATGGTATCTCTACTAATAAGTGTGTGTGTGTGTGTGTCCTCCATAACTCCAAAACCATGAAACCTCGTGGCCTGAAACTTTACTTGTGGACGAAGGGATCTCCAAGGTAGTGCATGAGTGAAAATTGGGTGTTTGGGTTAATTAAAACACCCCTTTTGAAGATGATTCAGGGGCTTCTCATCACGAGAAACCAAAATAAGCCTTACGAAGATGGCAGTGCTATCTTGGTCAGCCCTCTGTCAGCTCGTGGAATCTTTAGCCACCATTTTTTTTGGTCTGCTCAACCATGCCTTGACTTGGAACAGGCCACAACAATTTCTTAACGATAAAGATATTTTTTTCACTTTTCTCACTTATGCCATCAATTTCCTGATCATCATACCTACAAATTTTCTGGATACATTGCAATGCTTATAAATGTCCAGACGCCAGCGATTGTGGCTTTTTAAATTGCTGCATATGCTATAACCTCGAGAATCTCTTAATCTCAGCCGAATCTCATTATCACACCTGTCAACTCTCACGTTTTTGCCGTGACACTCACGACTTTCTGTTGAAAGTCACAATCTCACGTTCTTGCTGATAATTCTCACACTTTTTTGAATTTCTCTGCACCAAAAAATATTTCCAACATGATTGCATTGCGACTGGTGTAACTGATGTTATATCCTTGAATACCGGATTAAATCCGATTGCTTCGCATAGTTCCGCACTTCCTATATGAGAGACGGAGTATTTTTGGTCAATTATCGACGACCATCCTGATCCAATGAAATGTCTTGTTACTGGGGGTTCATTTTTCACGTGACATCGCCACAAAATACTGGGAAATACTATCAATATGCTGAAAAAATACATCTTAATTCCAAGGATGATGATTGTTCTAATTCCAGTATTGCATTTGATCTGTTGATGAAAATACAATATATGTCTTGTTTGCTCATGTTGTTTGTTCATTTCTTTTAATCCATAGAGTGGACTAAACAGTAACAACATGACATAAAAACCTATCTTCTGACTGAAAAAATATGGATGAATTTGGCACTAGAATGCAGGAAATTGCATCTTAGACACACCAGGAAGCAAACATTTTGCAGGGGGGGGGGGGATGCCCCCAAACCTATCTAGATTTTTCAGGTGCTTTGCACCCTCAATTTTCGGTCACTTCGCGACCTCAATGGACACATTTTACATTCTCGCACTCTTTCATAACTTGGGGTTGACAGGTTTGCATTATTGACTTCAGCAGTAGTTTCGACTGTGAAAAGAAAGTGTTCATTTGTCCAATTCGGACATCACTTGACATTCTGTACGTCTCTGGATACATGGCGTTTATACAACTGATCGGTGATCGCTAATCACTTACCAAGCCAGCCGTTCCTTATCAGTAGATGATAAATGGGGTTTCTGTGATTCCCATTCAAATGAATGGGGAAAAGGGAAAAACTTTCTGACTCAAGCCCCAAAAGCCCAAAATAGACTGAGTTTCTCCCCATCTACCATCTTCCCTCCCATAAAAGTAAATGCAAAATTTGAGACTTATTTTCTCCCCACCTATCCCCTTCCCTCCCATACAAGTCAATGCAAAATTGAGATTATGATAGATTGAGACTTACTGGAAAAAAGCACTTCTTCACTTTTATATTTTCATTCCACTCAAAGAGTGAACCAACAAATATTTGCCCATGTTCGACTTTAGGGAATAACTTGATTTTCTTTTTACATTCATTTCCATCGAGTGTATTCACAAATAATAACTTAGAACTTGGTTCTTGGTATAAGTGTCCTTGTTGAGCAGAAATGAAATGATAAACGTCTCTTAATGCTCTTATTTGACCACCTCCTGAGCCACATATCATTTTGAGATTGTAGTAAATTGTTTTTTCCATTGTTCAATTGATAACCATCAAGGTTTTCAGTCCATTCAAGAATATTAATTTTTTTCTTTTCATACTCCAACTTATTTGTAATTAAATTTATCCACTTATTTGTTTTATCTACTTTTACCCTGGTTATTTCTTCAATAAGACTTATTTGATATTTCTCACATTCTTTATGTTACCCATTTAAATACCAAGGCTGATTACATCTCCACTCTTTGGTTTGGTTATTGCTTGGTTTTATTATTCATAAATCAGTAAAAAGACGTCGATAGCCTGTTAAAATTCCCAACCCAATATCTTAACACTTCCACTTATTACCATAAAGGAGACTATTGATTCCATTCTCTAAAATATATCTTTTATCATCAAAAGCTCCGAATGCTTTCTTATTTATAACTTCTGATTGTATTCATTTTTCTGTACTCTTCCTTCTTTAAGGTTAAAAGTTGTGATAATGTTTAAAGTTTATTGTTTCCTTGATTATATTTTTCTTTATTCCCTTTAGCTTCTTATCATACCTTTCAATGTTATTATTATCAATACACATAAAAGCATGAGACTTTGATCTCAATCCGATAAATTCACTCATGACCTTCCCACCCAATTCATCTTTGAACTTACCAATAACCTTTTTATTCTTTGATGAAAACAACACATTACCTGACTTGTAATTACTTGTATCATATATATTAATATTATCAATCATATCCTCATATACATCACTTGTCTTAATTTCTAATATAAAACTATCTGTATCCATATATAACAATGACACATTATCCTTATACTTTGATTTTAAATTATTATAGTAATAGTCATACATTAACGACTTTGACAAGTCAAGAATTGATGTTCCTATATAAATAGGTTTATCCATTTCAATACTCTCTTTTTTTCAAATGAATAGCACAAAAGTTCTCTGAAAACATCTCCGCTCGCTCAAAACTTGGTCTATTAATTAACTTTGAAGCCTGTTTCCAAGATGTAGCAAGTTTTATCTTTTGTCGATTCCTAACATTTTCCATCGTCTTTCCAAATATAGGATTATTCATTAATTGAAAAAAGTCCTTCTCAAAATCTTTTTGATTCTGTTCTCCTTTTTTTAATTAAAATCAATATACTTCTTTAACCAATGACTTTGTTTAAATTTCAAAATCCTATGAAATTTCCTCACTTTCAAGCCAGCAGATAAATATTGTCTCAAGCTCCTTTGATGCAAAACATAACTTTATCATTTAATGTAGTAAGTAGTTTTTCTGTAGATTTACCTTTTATATTAAATGACTGTTGGTAATCACTAGACCATTATTTTCTTGGACTTTATTTATCAGGGGCATAAGGTAGATCTTTATGTTTGTGATGAAGTTCTTCTGGATATTTCAAATCAACCTCAAAATAATATCCAACTTTCGCTTCATCCAATTCTTTTTGAGAGGAGACAACAACGTCTTGTAAAACTTTTTCATAATGTTTTTCTTTAACCCATTTAAGTTGTCCATAAGGTAAAGATTGAGACATAGCCCACCCATACAAATTGTTAGCATCATAATACATCAGGTAAGAGTTGTCCTCATTCTTATTATAATCAGGATGATATTTGTTATTTGCTTTCGCATATCTTGGAACATACTTGAGATATTCCTCCTCTTTTAGCCTTCTCTATCATTAAAAGCATATCTATATCACTGATTAATTCCAAATTCTGTTTTGTCATTTTTAACATAGCACTCCAAGCCAAACCGTGGGCCATGTAATAGTGAGCGGGGTCTATTCCATAAGAATTTTTATTATGACAGACTGTCTTAAAAGTTTCAAACACATCAGTCAATAACAATACATCAGTTTTAAGATACAAAACATGATATTCTCCAAGATTCTTTATATTACACTTCTCCCAAACCCTTTCATCCTGTGTATAATCTCTATCGGAAATATGAGTTTTACTCAACTTGCTCTGGAAACTTTCCCTTGAAGGAAGTTGTGTTTCTTTAAACTTCACAAATGAATCCATGTCGTCATATGAATATATTCCCTTTTGTGATAGCGGTTCAATCTCTTCTTGATTTAAGAAATGTGATTTAAGATTCGGTAAGTTTTTAATATTTGATGCTAAGTTAGATAATGCACTTGCCATAAACTTGTATGTGTCAAGAAATCTGATGTGGGTTATGGGGGATGTATGAATTGTTTTTGTGAATGAGATGTATTTTGATCTGTGTTAGGAATTGCAGAAATATCTCCAGATGTCTTTGAAAGTTCATTTATAAATAGATGTGTCATAATGAGCGTTGTTGTGAAGAAAGACAGGAATAAAGTTTGGGGGCTTGTAATTAAGATTACAACGACAATGAGCTGGACCTCTATATTTTCCAGTAAGATGACAATGATCCCTAACTTTGACCTCTCCCTCAATTTTCTCCTCACAAATATGACAGATACTGTTCTTTCTAAATTCCTTTTTCTCTCCCTTTGTTAATGACATTGGTTTATAGGTTTTAACCATTATTTCTCTTAGTCTTATGCAGTCTTTTTCCAATCGTCTTACAAACTCCTCTGAGGCATCTTCTCCTCTATAAAGTTCTAACTTGTTGTATTCATCACCAACAGATGATTTGATATAATAACAGAAACCACAAGGACTATGTTTTTGATATTTATATGTGTATGATTTATTTGCATTTGGAGAAACAGTATCTATCTTTTCAACGATACTTTCAAAATCAGCATATATCACAAACGAATGTTTTATAGATTTGTTAAAATCTTTGAATGATACGTTTGAACCTGCTTTTGGTAAATTGATTACAGTTGATTTATGATTACTACAATATTTTGAATGTTGATTTAATTGTTCTTTTGTATGGAAGGAGTTGAGACATCTCTTACAAGGATACGTTTTACATTTTCTCTTGTACAGTTGTGATTTGGTTAACCTTGATAAATTTTTGTTGAAAGCATTGTGTGATTTTTTTTTTTCCTTTGAAGTAAAGTAGAGAAGGTCAATGTGCGTTTCATCATTTTTATTGTTGTTTGAAATTTTTAATATCTGAACTTTGTTTGTATCCGTTAATCCATATACATTAACAGATAGATTATTCATTTTCTAAAATTTAGGAATATCTCTCAATGACAATGGAAACTTTAAATCTTTAACATTTAATGTATTCTCGTATTTCTTATAATGTTCAACTCTTTCAGGTTTCCATTGTGTAGGACGCAAGTGAGCAAGAACAGACTATAGAAAACATTTATTTTCTTTGTTTTGAATATTAACAACCACTTTCTGAAGTTTTATCTCTTTTGGTAAATGAATATAAGAACAAGCTTGAAGAGGATCTGATTTTAAGATGTGTATATCTAAAAAGATTATTTTTTGTAATAACAAATCCACTACCGACTACAGTGTTATAAACCTCTTGTTCTTGTCTCTGGAGTTAATCGTAAACATCACATCTTACAAAATCTTGAAATGATGAGATAAAGTGAGGGTTTGTCCTCATTTTGAGAGTAGTATCATCGCCTTCTCTTACCATATTCAATTTTACTCCCATATAAAACGTAAAAGTTTTCATTTCACTTAATGTGTTTTTAATTATAGTTTCACGACTTTGTTTAACCACATCAACAGCTTCCATGTTTGAAGATGGTCCAGGGTCGTGAAAGTGAAACAATCTTATTTTTATATGTCCTTTAAATGCCCCATCAGTGTTTTCAATGGAGAATTTAGTGGCACCTTCCCTTTCTTCATTGTTCTTGTGTTTGCATGATTGAAGGTGTTTATTATTAAAAAAATTTTTTAAAGAATGTCATTATCACATCTATCACAATGTTTTGTTTCTTAGTCAAGTGGAGATATTTGACTGAAAAGATTGAATGTGTGTTTGTTGGTTTGATGGTGTCTTTTTATAACATTTATATTCATGATTAAAACACCACAGTACGTTGTATTCACCATATTTCTATTACAAAACTTTGCTTAAAATAAAATTTTCTTGATGAAAATTCTGTTTAATTTAGAGGTGAATCTGTGCTAACCATTTTATCATCCAACTTTTTTCACTTAAAAATACAATGTATCAAGACACAAAAGACAAGTTTCAATCAATCTCTTCATTTGTAAAAGATACTGAGAAATACGTCGAGGATGTAAAATTGAATAAAGATAAATATCACAACTATTGGATAAAAACAATTATGGTGAATAATATGAGTTCTTCAATTTCTTTCAGTAGAAGGGCTTTTGGTATATCTGGAAGAACATCAATTAAAGTAGCTCTTACAAAAGTTTCTCCTCTCCTTCTGGCAATAGATTCAAAACTAGAAAAAAGCAATGAAACAAGAAAAAGTATCAAAAAAGAAAAACCTCATGGATGAAGCTTCAGAAAGAAAAGATAAGACCATATGTAATATGCAAGGAGAAATTTGTATTTTTTTCAACAACCCTGAAGATGTAAATCCTGATGAAATATAGGATGTTAATATATCAGGTGAAATGACATTTTGTTCAATAGTAGTTAAGGACCATTGTAAAATTACCTTTAATATAAAAAATGTAGTAGTTGAATCTGTTAATGAAAAAAAGTATATAGATATCGATGGTAATGTTTTTTTTCTACTAATTAAATACTAGTCATTATTCAACTGAAGATTTTGTAGATTATGAGATTGATGATAGTATCTCTGTTGGAAAAGAAGACAGTTATGATACCGAGAGTTTGTGTTCAAACGATAGTTATGAAAGTAGTTTTATACATGATTGTGAAAGCATCAATGAAAGTACCGAAGATGATACCAAAGATGAATTTTATTTTAAGTAAATTTTTACTTCAGAAATATGAATAGTTTACTCGATTTTGAGCCTCTTGAATTTCCTGATTCTCCACATGACAAATTTGAGAATTGTCCTGCGTGTGAAAGACGGGGATTAAACACATAGTCAAAAGCCTATAAACAATGTATGTTCTGTGATTATCTGCTCATTAATGATAATAAAAGATTTAAAAAGGTAAATAAGTCTTTTAGATCTACACCAAAAATGAATTACTTTAAAAGATTGATTCGAGAAATGAATGTAAAGTATGAGGGTTATAATGCACCTTTTCTTACAAGAGAAGAGACTGAACAAATGACGACCATGTTTCGTGGATTTATGATTTATATTATTAACGATTGTCATTTTCAGGGAAATATCAACACAAGATATTGTATAAATAAAATAATGGATTCTCTTGAAATTAAACCGGAACTTCGGATAAAACATAGAGTTTCCAAAAAAGGCAATAAAAAATTAAATAGCCTGTTTTCCAAATATATAAATGAATGAATTTTTACCCATTTGGGAATACAAGATAAAACTTAACAACCATAAAAATCCTCCAAATTCATTAAGATATCTCGTAGTTTGTTCAAGCAGGTGTGGAAAAACCTGCTTACTTTTAAAGATGCTCCTTATTCCCAACTTTTTGGATTATGATAATTTAATAATTTTCAACCTGAGTATCAACTACTCTCACAAGCTTTTAATGCTGGTCTTCAAAAAGAAGATATAATCGGTTTATTTAAACTTCAAAACAAACGAAATGATTACAACTATTTTGTGATACACAGAGATATAAAAAGAAATCAAAACAGATAACTTGTATTGTTAGTGATAATATGGATGACACATTCTCCCCAATATTTGGATGAATCAAAAAAGAACCTCGTTATCTTTGATGATTGTTAATGAGAGAAACCAAACGTTAATGGATAGCTACTACACAAGAGGGAGACATTCTTCTTGTAATAATTGTATTTATCTTAGTCAATCATACTTTCAACTCCCTCATCGCCCAATAAGAAACAATGCTAATACTTTTATTTTATTCAAGTTAAATTCAATAGATATAAACAATTTTTGGAGAGACAATTGTTCTACATTATGTAGTAAAAAGGAATTAGGGGATTACATGAAGCACACGACTGAAAAATATAAATATATTGTTGTGAAACAAGATGAGATATTAAAAGATATATTTTTTATTTTATAAACAATTACATATATAAATGACAACTATTATTATAAATCTTGTGGGTAAATCTGCTTCTGGAAAAAAAACTTTCATAAATCAAGGTTCTTGTATAGTACAAATGAGAATATTTTAAATTTCCTTAAAAAGCACCATGTAGTTCGTATTGTATCAACAACAACGAGAGCAATAAGACCTGGAGAAGTCGAAGGTGAAGATTATTACTATATTTCAGTGGAGGAAAATATGCGATTGAGGAATGAAGGTCAAATATTTGAGGAGGTTTCTCTTGGTACAACAAAATATTCACATTGTAAGAGTGAGTTAAAGAAACTAAAATCTGGTGATCTTGGGATATTAGGAACTAATCCAGAAGGAACGAGACAAATTATTAAACATCTGAGCGGGGTTAAGATTTTATCATTCGGTTTTGTTGTTGATGAAGAAACTCAACGCAAATGTATGAAAAGCAGATACAAGTATTAGTGAAGAAGAAATTACAGCTCGTATTAGTGTTAATAAAGAATTTGATGAAATATTTAAAGTAAAGGATTTATTTGAACACATCTGACATGACATGTTTGACAAAAAATGACAAGTTTAGTTATAATCTGGGAAGTGGATACAAAACGATAACAGTTTCACCTGGAGCATATGAGATTTCTCAAATATCTTTGGAAATTGCTTGCCTTATGAAAGAACAGGGCGATGAACCAAAAAATATTGTTATAGAGATTCAAAAACATACTTCAAAATCAACGATTAAACTTAAAAATAACTACAAGGTTGATTTCACAATTGATAATTCATTTAGAGAGTTATTGGGTTTCTCCTCAAAAAAGATTGAAACTAATGAGACGTTTTACAGAGATAATGTCATTCAAATATCCTCAGGCATAAATTCGGTATTAATTCACTGTGATTTGATTGATTGCGCTTATAATGATGGAATAAGAATAAATACAATATTTTCATTCAGTGCATACTCAACCCCAATTGGTTATAAATTCAATATGGAACCAAAAAATTAGGTTTATCTCCCTGTGTCAGAAAAAACGTACAGAGTAAAGTTTCGGATAACCGACCAAGATAATCGCATGATTTCTTTTAATGGAGAAGTTATATCCATCAGAATTCACCTCCGTGAAGTTTTCCAATGAATAAATACGATGGTTATTGTGAGGAAACACGAGTTGGGAAAATATAAAATATTTACAGGGGATGGGATGTTCCTTTCTCCATACTACAAGGGTGAAGGTATGTATCTTGGTAGAGGATACTATAAACCTAAGAGACAAAGGGGTGTTGGACATCAATTTAGAAAAAAAGGAGATGGGATAATTGATACTCTAATGGGTATTGGTTCGACTATTCTTAAACATAAAGACCTAATTGGTTCAACTGCTTCTGCTGTGGGAAATGTAGCGGGTGCTATAAAGAGTATAAAAGATGCCCAAAAGGAATCTCATAAATTGCAAGCAATAAAAGAAATTAAGAAAGGCAAAACTCAGTTGTCTCCCCAAGAACGACAGAAAATAATTCAAATACTTGGGTCAGGGTTTCAACAGTTTTAACATCTTTTTTTTCTGAAATAAATACAATTATGGAAGCAATTGATAGTATCTATGATTTGGATGATACCTTTGTCTTCTCAAGCTCTACTAAAAAAGAAGACTACTTCAAGGTAAATGCCATAACTGGAACAGACTGGAATACAAATGGACCAAAAAGTTTTGAAATAAATCATCAACAAACTTATTTGAATCTCGCCAAAAGTTTCTTGTGTAAATTTACATTCACTGAGGCTGGGTGGGGTTTGTGTGGTTTCATTACAACACAAACAATACACTCATAAATGATTTCTTCTGGAAAATGTTTGATAGTGTTTGTTTGTACATTGGAATACAAGAAGTATTTTAATAAATATGTTATACAACATAAGAATGAGGTATTTTCAATAAAAGATTGGTTAATAAACCAACAACTTTGGATTGAATTGAAATGTTAAATAATGAAAAAAATTAAAGTTCAGAAAATGCAAGGCTATTTTAGAAAATCAGAAGAAATTTTATTGGTTTCCTATTATGAGAAAAATAATTGTGGATTCAAGAGTATCGCAGAATCCAGATGAATATATGTATGATATTCTATGGGGTGAAAGTGGTTCAAGGATAGGAAGGACTTGAATAAACTGAGACAAGAGATAGAAGGAGGAGAGGGAGGAGAGGGAGAAGAGAGAGAAGGGGGAGAGGGAGAAGAGAGAATCAGGAGAGGGAGAGGGAGGAAAGAGAGAGAATAAATAAATATAAAAATATGGAAATCAGTGAGATTATAAAAAGATCAAAGGTATTACAGAAAATAAATAAATCTCAACATACCGAGGAGGAAAACAAAGAATTGGCAAGTCTATTAGAAATATATGTGTCGACTATGAACATCGGTTTCAGGGAGAAGATTTAAATGAGAAAGTGGAGATAAATAAGAGAAAGAAGGAATAGATTATATTATTGATGATGTTGGTGTAATTGACTTTGATTAAAGGTTTACATTTTTTATTCTTAAATAAATAGAGGAGAGAGTGAAGACATTTCTCAGGATTCTTTGTTTAAAAAATTAAGATTCA
>NC_140962.1:89548540-89623540 GCF_056783735.1 Eptatretus burgeri | reverse complement strand
AGAGAGAGAGAGAGAGAGAGAGAGAGAGAGAGAGAGAGAGAGAGAGAGAGAGAGAGAGAGAGAGAGACAGAGAGAGAGAGAGAGAGAGAGAGAGAGAGAGAGAGAGAGAGAGAGAGACAGAGAGAGAGAGAGAGAGAGAGAGAGAGAGAGAGAGAGAGAGAGAGAGAGAGAGAGAGAGAGAGAGAGAGAGAGAGAGAGAGAGAGAGAGAGAGAGAGAGAGAGAGAGAGAGAGAGAGAGAGAGAGAGAGAGAGAGAGAGAGAGAGAGAGAGAGAGAGAGAGAGAGAGAGAGAGAGAGAGAGAGAGAGAGAGAGAGAGAGAGAGAGAGAGAGAGAGAGAGAGAGAGAGAGAGAGAGAGAGAGAGAGAGAGAGAGAGAGAGAGAGAGAGAGAGAGAGAGAGAGAGAGAGAGAGAGAGAGAGAGAGAGAGAGAGAGAGAGAGAGAGAGAGAGAGAGAGAGAGAGAGAGAGAGAGAGAGAGAGAGAGAGAGAGAGAGAGAGAGAGAGAGAGAGAGAGAGAGAGAGAGAGAGAGAGAGAGAGAGAGAGAGAGAGAGAGAGAGAGAGAGAGAGAGAGAGAGAGAGAGAGAGAGAGAGAGAGAGAGAGAGAGAGAGAGAGAGAGAGAGAGAGAGAGAGAGAGAGAGAGAGAGAGAGAGAGAGAGAGAGAGAGAGAGAGAGAGAGAGAGAGAGAGAGAGAGAGAGAGAGACAGAGACAGAGACAGAGACAGAGACAGAGACAGAGACAGAGACAGAGACAGAGACAGAGACAGAGACAGAGACAGAGACAGAGAGAGGGAGAGAGAGAGAGAGAGAGAGAGAGAGAGAGAGAGAGAGAGAGAGAGAGAGAGAGAGAGAGAGAGAGAGAGAGAGAGAGAGAGAGGAGGGGTGGAGGTGGCGTTAGCAAAGATAATAATATGTTATGCTTAATGACCGAACACACAAACAAAAAAACCTCAGGTTAGAACAGCTGCACACACAACGACACAACAGAGTTTGTAATGTCTGCAAAATGTCTGTATATGCTGGCATATCTGCATAAACTTTGATATCTCAACACCAGAAAATTGGCAGGAACATGAACCAAAAATATTCACTGAAAATATTTAAGTACTTAACACTCACGACTCACGTACGGCATACTGATCCCATCAAACATGAACATCGAAAACAAAGCATTGCAACCAGATATCATACTTGGGTACAAAAAAAGAGAAGAAGGTATTGCTTATTGAGGTGTTAATAGCAGTGATTTTGAATTAAATGATGCAGAAATCAAGAAAATGACCGAACAACAAGACCTCAAGAATGAAGTGAGAAGATCCTGGAAGCTGAAGAATACCAAAGTTGTAACTGTGATAGCTGGACCTACAGGAATGATGACAAAGAACCTCAGCGAGATATTAAAAACCATCCCTGGGAATATCATAACAAACAAACTACAGTTGGCAGCTGTCCGGGGCACAGTAACAATCCTGAAGAGAGCCCTCGGCACAAAACTTTGACAACAGAAAACTTCACAGCTTGGTCCATGAATCGTGACCCCTTACTGAAATGAAGGTGGCTACTTAGAGCCCACCCTGGGAGGACTCCAACCCACATTCTGAAACCTGCACATGGAGATATCTCTCTCTCACACACACACACACACACACACACACACACACACACACACACACACACACACACACACACACACACACACACACACACACACACACACACACACACACACACACACACACACACACACACACACACACACACACACACATTGACACCTTGGGCATGAGCATTAAAAACCCATGCTATCTTCCTGGCAAAAGGTCTGCCTGCATGCACGTATACTCGTACATGCAGCGACCTTTGCTCCCCCACCGGTCGGTTCACTCTGAATCTGATTCGTACATGCTAGTCCCCTCAACAGACAGAGGATTGGAAGCAGGGGGTGGGGTGGGAGAGATCGAGGGAGGAAGAGAAAAGGGGGGAAGAGGGGAGGGATCGGAGAGATAGGGAGAAGTTGGGGTCGGAATGAGGGAGGGAGTGGGAGAGAGGCGTGGGGATACCCTTTGCAGTGGGATTGTTGAGTGGGGTTGGGAGGGAGAGAGAGCGGTGGATGGGATAGGGGTGAGAGAGGCAGAAGGGTGAAAGAGGGAGAGGGGTGAGGGAGGGAGAGGGGTGAGGGAGGGAGAGGGGTGAGGGAGGGAGAGGGGTGAGGGAGGGAGAGGGGTGAGGGAGAGAGAGGGGTGAGGAATTCCATCAGATGTAATGCCCATTTTATCGTCCATCTGAGAGATGACACACACAATAATGAAACGCTCTGGCTGTGAAATACCAGGAAGACAGTTTATTGCTGGGTCAGGATTTGAATCCAGGCTACACAGAGTGAGCATGCATGCCTCCCAGCTTTCCTGCCGTGCTGTGGTGATTCATTATTTCATAACTGAAAACTTTTTGCTCATTGTGATCAAATAATTGATTTTGATTTTGTCTTCCTAACTCCGGTATAAAACCGTGGTATAACCATTGAAACTTAAACATGCGCCAACCAAAACGGTTGAAGAAACTTTTAAAAGTAAAGCGTTTAATTTATATTTGTATTTATCTATGCCGAAGTGACAGGTCTTATCAAGGAAGAACAAAAATGGGGAACGTCGTGGAAAATAAAATTTCACATTTTCAATGAGCCAGGCACAGCCTCTTGCATCGCAGAACAACACGTGGCTAAGAACGTGTGCGAGTGACCACTGAACTTTGTTCAAGTCGATCGACTACAATATTCTCACTGTTACTCAACACTGTACGAGTGCTGGTTTAAGCACTCTAATGAAACAGTTGATAAGAAACTGCTCCCTTGGCACCTGATTAACAATCACCGGACCATCATATTTAACATACACCTCCCGGAGACTCCAGAAATGTCAAATACGTCTGAATTGGATAAATGAACACTTTTTTTAGGAGTCGGAACTGCTTGTAAGTTCGATTCTGGATCTTAAATTTTGTAATTCTCCTTAATTTAAGAGATACACGTGATGATCGCATGTGCGGAAATAAAGCAACAAACGCTGACGTCTCTGGGGGTTATAAGGATTGCAATGTACCCATCGATTCGTAGCTATGATGAACAGGCATTTGACAATACGAATGAGGAAAGTGGAAAAAATACTTTATTGTTGAGAAATCGTTGCGGCCTGTTCCAAGTTGAGGCAAGGTTGAACAGGCCAACAAACATGGTGGCTTCAGACCCCAGAGAGGTTACCGAGGATACGTCTTTAGACCCGATAGGGAGTGCTGACCGAGGATGTGCATGAAAAAGGATATAATTAAATAAGGCCTTTAATTATCTTAAAAAGGAGTGTTTTAATTAACACAAACACCCAATTTTCAGTTTTGCACTTCTTTGGAGTTTTCTTAGAATGCTTGCAAAGCTTCAGGCTGATAGGTTTCATGGTTTTGGAGTTATGGAGGAGAAACACTGACACACACACACACACACACACACACACACACACACACACACACACACATTTATTTGTGTAGATGAAAATCTGAAATGTCTTGAGTCAATAAGTATTCAACCCCTTTATAATGCCACTCCAAACTGAGCTCAGGTGTATCCAATTTCCTTTGATCATCCTTGAGATGTCTTTGCAACTTGATTACACTCCACCTGTTGCCAATTCAATTGATTGGACATGATTTAGAAAGAAATACATTCTTCTATAGAAGGTCCCATCATTGACAGTGCATGTCAGAGCAGAAACTCCACCATGAAGTTCAAGCAACTGTCCGTAGAACTACAAGATAGAATTGTGAGGAGGCATTGATCTGGGGAAGGGCATAAAATAATTTCTAGCATGTTGAAAGTTCCCAAGAGTACAATTAACTCCATCATTAGGAAATGGAAAGAATATGGAACTACCCAGACTCTTCCTAGAGCTGGCCATCTGACCAAAATGAACAACTGGGCAAGAAGGAGCTTGGTCAGGGAGGTGACCAAGAATCCAATGGCCACTCTGACAGAACTAGTGTTCCTTGGCTGAAATGGGAGAACCTGCCAGAAGGACAATCTCTGCAGCACTTCACAAATCTTGGTATTATGGGTGAGTGGCCAGAAGGAAGCCACTCCCAAGGAAAAGGGCATGTGACAGCACACCTGGAGTTTGCAAAAAGGCACATAAAAGACTCTGAAAGCATGAGGGAAAAGATTCTGTGGTCTGATGAGATGAAAATTGAACTCGTTGGTCTGAATGCAAAGCGCTACGTCTGGGGGAAACCGAGTAAAGCTCATCACCCATCTAACACCATCCCGACCATGAAGCTTGGTGGTGGCAGCATCATGCTATGCAGATGCTTTTCAGCGTCAGGGACTGGGAGACTTGTAAGGATAGAGGAAATAATGAATGGAGCCAAATACACGCAAATTTTTGAGGAGAACCTGCTTCAGAGTGCAAAAGACCTTCGACTGCAGTGAAGATTTACGCTCCAACAGGACAATGACCCCAAGCATACCGACAAGGCAACAATGGAATGGCTTCAGAACAAGAATGTGAAAATCCTTGAGTCCCAGAAAATCCTCGAGTTCAAAGCCCAGATTTAAAATCCCATTGAGAATCTGTGGAAAGAGGTGAAAATTGCTGTTCACCGACGCTCCCCATCCCACTTGACAGGGCTTGAAGAAATCTGCAAGGAAGAATGGGAGAAAATCCCCAAATCCAGAATCCAAGTGTGCAAAGCTGATACAGACATACCCAAGAAGAGTTGAAGCTGTAATCGCTGCCAAAGGCACTTGTATGAAGTTTTGACTCAGGAGCTGAATATTTACGTAAATTAGATATTTCTGTTTACCATTTTCAATAAATTTGTAAAAATTTCTAAAATCATGTTTTCACTTTGTCAGTATGGGGTATTTTCTGTAGATTCATCCATCCATCCATTGGGACCATACTCTGTGCAGAGCGTTGGTGCTGCCTCAGCAGTCTCCTTGGCTATTGGGCACAAGAGTGGATGGGTTGCCACTCCGACACAGGAGTGTCGTCGATCGATAATACAAAAAATTAATTTGATCCATTTTAAATCAGGTTGTAACACAACAAAATGTGAAAAGAGTCAAGGGGTGTGAATACTTTGTGAAGGTACTGTAAGTCCTGAGCGATGTCAAGCTGAATGTGACTTGCATGCAGCTCAGCAATGACAATCCCATTGCTACATCTTGGAGTGGGAAATTTTCCTGAAGTCTGTGGTACACACTTTGACGATGCCATCGAGTTGCCACCAAATCTATGTGTGTTGTTGGAAGTGGAAGTCACCAACCATGTACATGCTGGTTTGGAACACCAAGACCAACACACAAACCCAAGCTGGCTTGGGAAACACGCTGTGCTCACGTCCAAAAATGCTGATGTTGACCGATTGAACAACAGCATCATGCGGTGTCTTCCAGGTGACAAGTGTGTCATCAAAAGTGCTGACACCATTGCTGAGACAAACCAGGTGACCCTTTATC
The DNA here is from genome assembly GCF_056783735.1 of Eptatretus burgeri. Taxonomy (NCBI): domain Eukaryota; kingdom Metazoa; phylum Chordata; class Myxini; order Myxiniformes; family Myxinidae; genus Eptatretus; species Eptatretus burgeri. Next base: position 89,618,040 of record NC_140962.1, on the reverse strand, counting down.
TAACATAATTCCTCAACAGCATAAATATGTCTGGATTGCCACCACACCAGATGACATTAAAAGTGCATGCACCAATTATGCTACTGCTGAACCTGCAGTTGATCCATGAAACAGATATTGGAATGATACCAGACATATCTTGACTTTGGTCACAGACAGACTTCTCCAGACACACATACTCCAGGCACCAGCCACACATAAACCATTGCCCACCAGCTACACACATAAATCAGCTCTAAAATCATCTCCCACCAGCCACGCATAAAGCAGCTCGACGTATGCATAAACCACTTCCAGCCATGCACAAACCATCCCCACCACCACGGGACCACAAGGCAGCTGAAACTTTCCTGACTCAACTCGTGCAGCTCATAGAGGAGAAAGGGTATGGAGCAGTACCTCCAGTTGAAGTGGGGGTTGGATGATGTTTTGCTCCCATACCAGGAGCTACATAGAAACCTGCAGCACTCAGCAAAACAGCTTTCGATGACAATTTTTTTTTTCACTCCAGCCCCTCCTCAACACCATCAGTACCCTCGCATGCTTCCCCTTCAGCACCCTCACCTGCATCTCCTTCGATGCACGACTCATAAGCATCCTCACCTGTGTCCTCTTCAGAGGAGTTCACTGGATTCTAACTCATCATCGTCATCATTGTCATCATCATCATCATATCTTAAATAACATTGGAAACATACCCTCGTGTTGTTATTTTTTTTATTTGTAAGCATTTTTAATCAAACTGTAATCATGTGCATTCATGGTCGTAAAATTTTAAAAAAAACTCCCTTATGAATTCGCACATTTTTCAGGAATGTATCACCCACAAATGTTGGGGTCTTACTGTATGTCTCTTAATCACGTTCTGTTTGAACGTCAGTTGCACTCTGATTACACGTATGTCTTTCAGTTTCGCACTAGTGGAGCAGACCTTTTTAACCTTTCAACCCTTGAGACTGCTGATTGGGGGGGCGGGGGGGGGGGGTTATCCCTTTCATGACCCTTTAGACCCTGTTAGACATTTGCATCCTTTCGTTCGACCCCCTTAAACCTGTCCATACTTTGAAACCCCTTGAGACTCTATGGACCCTTAAGACCCCTGAGACCCACGAAGACTCCTAAGACCCCAATACCCTTAAGGCCCATAAAACCTTTGAGACACCCAAACAAACATAAGATGCCTAAGACCTTTAAGACCCAGAAGACCCTCAACACCCCTTAAGACCTTTAATACCTCTAAAATCCCCAAGACCCATAAGACCTCAAATACCTTCAAGACCCCTAAAACCCCCAATGCCATGAAGATGCATAAAATCCCTAAGACTTTTAAGACACCCAAGATCCTTAAGACCTTTATGATGCCCAAGACATCCAAGACTCTAAACACCCTTAAGACCCCCAAACATTTAAGACCCACAATACCCTTTAACACCCCAAATACCCATAAGACCCCAAAGGGCCTTGATACACTAAGATACTTAAGACCCCTAAGATCCTCAAGACTCTTAAGACCCCAAGACCATTAAGACCTTTGAGAGCCCAACACCCTGAAGACCCCCAAAATCCTGAAGACTCTTTAGACTTTTAATACCCCTAATCACCTTTACGATGCCCAAGACCCTTAGGACCCTTTAGACACCTTCACCCTTTGGACCTTTTCTACCCTTTAGATGCCGATACCCTTTAAACCCCACAGACTCTTGAGACTTTTACATGCCTCAAGTCCCTTGACTTCCTTTAGACCCCTGAGACCTTAATACCATTTAGACCCGTTACACCCTTCATACATGCTCGGCAGCTTGGACCCTTGACCATTTCGGGCTTTAAACCACTTAGACCTTTTCAGACCCTTTGTAGACACTTCAGATCCCTTTCGACATTTACATGCTTTAGAGATTAGACCCTTTAGATCCCTTCAACCCTTTAGACCCCGTAGACCCCAAGTACTCTTCGAACGTACCCTTTCACACCATCTCGAATCTTTTAGGTACAAACCACACAAACATCTCTAGTCTTCTTGCAAAACACAGACTGTACATTTAATTTTCAACAAGTATAAATGCACAAACTCGACCCACACAGAGCTGGGTACTTTGTGAGTACTAACATTAACAACAACAAAAAAAACAAACAATTTATTATCCCCAATATTATTGTTGTTGGTATGATTAGTAGTATGGTATGATAGGACGCCATGATTAATATTGTTGCGGCATCACAGCTGCAAAGTCCCAGCAGGGACATTTCATATTCAAATGTTCTTTTCTTTCGAAAGACCTCACACATTTCTCCCAAGGCCATTTAGGGAATTCATCACATTCTGCTGAGCTCGCTCTGCATGCATGAGTAAGACATCCAACACCAAAGGAGACGGTCCCCGCAGTGCGCTCTTGCCTTTTGCCTTGTCGGTGAGCCGTCGTCGCGATGCCAACACCTGCGGCCAGCTGCCACTCGACTCATATGCATGTTGACGCATTATGCAAATGACTGTTGGGCAATGGAAAAGCATGTTACCTTTTGTGCTGGAAACTGGTGACAATGTATACCCGCAAAGGGCGAGCAGACAATGCAGAGAAAGATCACATAAGTCATATACAAGCATATTTAAGTGTGTGAATGTTCTTTTTTTTTCTTCTTCATACTACATGCTTTTCATGCACGAATCTGAAAAAGGAATGATTTGTTTGCACAGTACAGTATTCCCAAAAGTATTCCAACAGAACATCTGATTTTTGAACTTAACGCTCGCATCCTTCATCTGAATATTCTTCCCGCAATGCAAAGTATCATGTGCTGTATAAAATCGAACACTACTCCATGTGGAGGTCAATGTCCGTTTGCATTGTCTGCGTCGGCAAGACAATGGATTTGTCAATTACTACTACTACTACTACGACTACTAATGCGAGGGCGTATATTGGCCTTCTAGTGGGGCAACTTGGCATAACAATTGTGCATTTTGTGAGGAAAGCACCAAATTTGGTACTCTAGTAGCCTATCATATTATGAACAGATTTGGATATTGGGCCATCTCAAAATTTTTGATGGCAGTGGAAAATGGCTGCCACAGCCATCAGCGGCTGAATTTGAGATGGCCCAATATCCAAATCTGTTCGTAATATGATAGGCTACTAGTGTGCCAAATTTGTTGCTTTCCTCACAAAATGCACAATTGTTATGCTATATTTAGCTAAGTTGCCCCACTATTAGCCTATGCCATCTCGGGTTCCATGAATATAGCACCTCCAGACCAACCGATCCAGCATGGCAGTCCTCAGTTCGTTAAAACCCAAACACCCGTATCGTGCAATTTGTCAAGTAAAAAGTTGATAAACATGTGATTACTGCCCTGGGAAAAGAAGTGCGACTCGCATTTCGAGCAATAGTTCTTTAATATTGGAAAAACAAGTAAAACAAGAGTGCAAGTGAGCACAATATATGCCCGAACAAGAAGGTATATACAGAATTGTGCTACTACATGGAAAACAGCATTCCTAGTTGCTATGGCAACCACTTTAGATGACGAACGTATGTCGCGACACACCGTCTCCACAGTCTGTACCGATGCACCAAATATGAAACGTGAAAGTTGAAAACTTTGGGAGTTAGAATGCGGACATGAACGGACGGACAGATGGATGGATAGACAGACAGAGAGTCGGACGACGGGTATCACATAATACGCCCCGATATATATATATATATATATATATATATATATATATATATATATATATATATATATATATATATATATATATATATTATACATCGGGCATATAAAAAGACATAAAATATCATCGACCCCGTTGGTTTCACAATTTTGTGAAAAAACAAACAAACAAAAAAACAACGGAAAACATCAGTCGTTCATCATTTACCACTTGAGAAGAGTACAGATTATGCTCTTATCAAGTTTTAGTTGATAAGTCATTATTATCCACACTAATAAGCGTGTGTGTGTGTGTGTGTGTGTGTGTGTGTGTGTGTGTGTGTGTGTGTGTGTGTGTGTGTGTGTTCTCTCCATTCCAAGTCCATGAAACCGAGCAGCTTGAAACTTTGCATGCACACTAAGGGAACTCCAAGGAAGTTTAGGAGTGAAAATTGGGTGTTTGGGTAAATTAAAACAGCCCTTTTGAAGATAATTATCGGTCTTATTTAATTATATCTTTCATCAGGTGCTCCTCGGCCACCTCGTCCTCTGGCGTCTTAAGGCATATCCTGGGTTACTTAACTGGGATCTGAGGCCGCCATGTTTTTTGGCGAGCTCAACCACGCTCTGACTTGCAACAGGCCGCAATGATTTATTAACGATAAAAATTTTTTAAAAACTTTCCTCACTTATCGAGTGGCTGTTCATCATAGCTACAAATCACTGGGTATATTTGATTGCTGATAAACGACCGAAGACGCCAGCGTTCGTTGCTTTATTTCATTTCCACAAGTGATAACCGCAAGAACTTCTTAAACTAAACCGAATTACAACATTTAACCTCTAGAATCAAGCTTATCAGCAATTCCGACTCCTAAAAAAGTGTTCATTTGTCCAATTCAGACATATTTGACATTTTGGGCATCTCCGTGAGATGTATGTTTAATATTACAGTTCGGTGATTGTTCATCGCGTAATAAGCGAACCGTTTCTTATCATCCATTTCGTTGGAGTGCTTAAGCCACTTGGCGAGCACTCCACAATATTTACAATGTCACTGCATACTGCATGTCAATGGACTTGAACAAAGTTCAGGGGCCACCTGAATGTGTTGGCCACATGTTGTTCTGCAGTGCAACTGGCAGTGGCTGGCTCGCTGAAAAATTTCCGCCACATTTCCCCTTTTTGTACGTCCTTCCATGATACGACCTGTCACTTCGACATAGACAAATATGAATAAAAATTTAACGTTTTGTTTATAAAAAATTCTTCAACCGTTACGTGGATTGCTTGGTGAAGCCACTTGGTGTGCATTCTTCAAGCTTCAATCAATGGTGATACTGTGGCTTGTTACCAGATGCAGTAAGGCAAAATAAATAATATGATCAGAATGAGTAAAAAATATTTTCAGTTATGAAGCAATGAATCACCACATCACGGTAGGAAAACCGAGAGGTATGCACACTCACTCTAAGCTTTCTTGCCTAGGTTTGAATCCCGACCCAGCTATAAACTGTCAACCCGGTGTTTCACAGGCAGGGTGATTCATGAATGTGTGTGTCGTCTCTTGGATGGAAGATAAACTGGGCATCACATCTGATGGAATCTCTTTCCCCCTCCCCTCTCTCCCCCCTCTACCTCTCTCACTCCTCCGGCTGTCTCACTCCTCTGCCTCTCTCACCCCTATCCCATTCCTGTCTCTCCCTCCCAAACATACCGCCTTTCTCCCACCCTCTCCCTCTTTATATCCCACACCTCCCCCCAACCCCTTGCTCCCCCACTCCTCCGCCTCTGTGTGGACTGTAGCATGTACGAATCAGATTCGGAGTGAGCTGACTAGAGGGGTGCAAAGGTTGCTTCATGTACGAGCATGCGTGCAGGCATACCTTTGCCAGGCAGATAGTGTGGGTTTTAAATGCTCCTGCCCCAGGTCTCCAAAGTATCCACCTTCATGTGTGTTATTCATTATCTCCATATGCGGGTTTTAAAAGGTGAAACAGAGTCCTCCCGGGTCTCAAAGTATTCACTATCGTGTGTGTGTGTATGTTTGGTCATTAAGCATAACATCAATCTCTTTGCTAACCTCACCTTCCTCTCTCCTCCCCCCCCCCCCCCACATCACTCTCTCTCTCTCACTCTCTGTACCCTCATCGCTCCCCCTCCCCCCCATCAGGCCTAATAAAATGCAGCACTCTCCTCCCACACCTCGGTCTCTGTCTCTCTCTCACACCCTCTTCTCCGCATCCATCCCTCCCGCAGTGTAAAGCAACGTTTGGTGAGGTGTCGCTCTCCCCACCTCACCTCCGTCCTTGCTCTTCCCCTCTCCCAAGCCCCCTCCCCCCTCCAAGCTTCCCATCCCTCCTCTTCTATCCCCTGCCTCCCCTCTCTCCCTCTTTCTCCATCCACCCTTTATATCCCTGTCAGTGAAGCGACGGGTTGTATTTGCTCATACTTGATAAAATGTATGAAACAGGTATTATATTATAACAAGTCATTATCAAGACGAGAACAGGTTAAGGATCTGTCTTCCCTCAAGTATTTAGGAATAGTTATTGAGTGCCAATTAAGGTTTATGACATTTCCATCACAACAAGACTTGTCTTCAGCTTTGGAAAATGGAAGACAGGTTTGTGTCAATGTGCGATGGCCGGATTAGTGAAGTCAATTGAAAGACGTTGGCAGAACCATGGCGTACAGTGTAGTGCCACATCTGATTACTTTGCCAGTTCTTTCGCTAACTGAGATTGCCTCTGGGTTGACTGCTTGAACGTGAGCAGCCTGAGCCATATTGGGCCAGCAGTTTGAAACTTGGCCAGGGTGCCAGCGATAATGATCGGTTACTCTTTGCAAGAGATTACATGAGATATTTTGTCCACCAACAAACAATGATTATAATTAATGAATCGCCTCCTTCATTTTTATCATATGGACAGCACATTTATTGATGCAATTGCCCTGACTGCAAAGCACCGGGGTCATGATTTCCATCGTCGGCTTGGGAATCGAGCTGAGACTGGAGAGCTAAAAGGTGAGTTTGCCACCTCAGCGAACCTGTCAATCCAAGACTCTCTCATCCACTCTCACTCTTTCTTTCTTGGCTGTGGTGACAATATTGGACGGGTTGCACTACTCCGACTCAAGCTACTTGATTGAATGTGCAGGAATTTGGACTCGACTTAATGTGCAGGAATAGCTCACTGACTCTTCTCAAAGGATACAATGAGATGTTTAACACCAACCAACTCATGCCAGCAGATGTGACACCAAGTTTAACATCCATCCAAGGGACAGCACAGCCTGTCACCCTGCCTGTGAAACACCGGGATGACATTTTATAGCTTTTTAAAAAATATTTATATTTTTGATGTTGAAGACTTCAGTCACGGACTAAATTGTCCTCATCGAGGCAAAGCCATAAATAAAAGAACTGCATTGATAGAAAAGTAAGGAAAGAGAGAATAGTCTAAGAGTTTTTGAGGAAGTAAAAAAATCTGCTTTTTTTTTGAAAAGGGGAAGGTCATAAGTGTTTGGGAAGACATGAGAAGGTAAATAGCTCCAGAGTTTGGCAGTGGAGGGGAAGAAACAAACATCGTTACGGCCCACCCTTGAATTGCCAATGGCCACACAATAACCATGTGATGTAGTTGCTTGTCGAGTGTTCCTTGGTGTCGCTAATGGTGGAGGTACACAAGCAGCAAGTTCTTGCAAGCAGAAACCAAAGTAATATCTGTAAAAAAAAAAAGAGAAAGAGAGCCTTCCTTTGTGGCGTAATCTTCGTGGGTCGAGTTTTGAGGTCACATTGGTGAAGTTGACAAGTCATATAACTTTGGATTCAATTCTGTCCAGTAAGTATGTGGAGCTGGAACCTCCCCAGATGTGAGAGCAGTCCTCCATACAAGGACAAATCAATTTATATATTACTAAAACTCTCATATTGTGTATATATATATATATATATATATATATATATATATATATATATATATATATGTATATATATACATATATATATATATTCCCGAAATACAGCCAAAACAGCACAGGATAGCGCCAAAATTTTAGGGGCACTAACTCACCATTCTCCTGCGGTGGGCAGTATCAAGTTTCCTGAAAATCGGGTAACAAAAATAATTATTAAAAAATCAATTCCCGATTCAGTCAAGTACTCTTCGGGAGAATTTGATCAATGCAAACAACCTCAGCGGTCAAGTTCGCTGGAACTATCCGTTTTTTTTTTCTTGAAATGATTTATTTTTTAAAAATCTCAAACATTTAGTTTCGACAAAGAACGATTTATTTTTAAGCAGAAAATAAACATCACCATTGTGATCTAATACTTCCGTGTTCATTAACAAATAAAATTGTGTTTCGAAGATTACGCACAATAATTTCTTCCACTTTCTTTTCTCCATTTGTTTTTTCACATTGACGCGCAATATCAAGTTTTGTTCAAATCGGGCAACGAAAAAATTATTAAAAAATCAATTCCCGATTCAGTCAAGTACTCTTCGGGATTATTTGATAAATGCAAACAACCTCAGCAGGATAGTTCGCTGGAGCTATCTTTTTTTTTTTTGAATGATTTTTTTTCATCAACCGCTGTCACAATAGTCCTTGAGCCAGTGGCCTGGTGACTGCCATCTGGAGGCACCAAGCTTTGATATATTTTCAATTAATATACATATACAATGTAAAAAAAATACCATGTAGACTTTCCAAGGTGGTATCTTAAGTGAGCTATTCCACATATATTATCTTGCCAGTAGCAGCCGTGTTAGGGTGGTCGCAAATATCAGTGTTTTGCATGTTTGCAATCATTTGTGAGTTTATATGCATGAAATATTTTCTGAATTTATATTACACACAATTGAATTTATACTCAATAAATATTAAAATTATTATTTGGAAACAAAATAATGCATATTTTATTAGAGGGAGAGGGGGGGGGAGGGTATATAAGTTAATTGTTTCATTCACTGATGTTTGGTACGAACTGCATGTTGTTGCAAATTTCTAAACAATACATATATTCCTAGTACAATCATGAATTGGCATCATACTTCGAAATAAGATTTATAAATTTGACAAATGAGATAATACATGTAAATAACATAATTCTGATTTCAGAATTGCTGTGCCAGCGTGCGAGCTAGAATGGCAAATTTAACTTGTATTTCAGGATCTAATATTTATTTATTGCACATGTATTTGTATAGCCTGACTAGCATGGGTAAGTTATAAATTTTAATATTACTAATTTTAAAAAGTTAACTTCAAATAAGTTACCAAAACCACTAACGGACAATAATTATAAAATAAAATGACAATATCATCTTTATTTTATTTCTAGTGTATGGTGGCAGGAACATTTGATCTTAATGGTAAAATCTATTAAAGAAACCTTACACTAAATGTATGCAGAATATCAACTTAATTTATATTGTAATATCTTTCTCTGTGTTTCAGGTGTGATGTCTGACTAAATAATGGAGTCAAGCTCAGAAGATGAGGTGGTTCCAACAAAGCGGAAGTGCCTTATTCCAAAAGTGGGACATGAAACCTCCGTAATATGCAGCAGAGAAAGTGCCATCACAGATCTTACCAAACCAAAAGACTTTAATTCTTGGCAAACCCTCCTGAGTGCTGGAAATATTCACAAGTTTGAAGCCATAATTCAATATGCTGCTGCTGAAACTGTGCCAGACATGTTTTATCATAATGAATGCTGGCAATAATTCACACTCAAGAAAACATTAAATGCCATATTGGCCAAATATGCTGATCTTTCTTTGGCAGATAAAGAAGTGCGCAGATCAGAAAGAAAAAGTGGAATTGACACCAAATCAAGAGTGTTGCACTTAAGTGTATTTTCTGTCAACGAAAGGATAAATATATCAGAGGATGTTAGCAGAGGATGTAAATCACGAGAGACTCTATGTCCATCCCTTGAATTCTGATCTGGCGAGAAGATTAGAGAAATTGCAGAAGAAAAAGTAGTCAGTGACAAAGAAAGAAAAGAAATGCACAGAAGAATCTTAGCCATAACATCCCGAGAATTAGTTGCTACTGAGGCGCATTATCATAAGTCATGTTATGGAGACTACACAAGGGGAAAGGTTGACAAACATTCTACAAATCCATGTACATCTTCTAGTGATGATCATTATGATCAAGCTGTGATTGATGCATACGATGTTTTGTTTGACTACATACGATCTAACCTCTTCCTGAAGCCCAAAGTGGTCTCTATGATCCAGCTGACTTGTGAGCATGTACAGATCCTTCACTCACTTGGGATTCACGAGGTCAAACAACACACCAAGGACAATATTCGCAGAAAATTAGAGAATGAATTTGGCAGTACCCTCCATATTTTTCTTCATGAAAAGGGAAAGCTTCTTGTCATGCCAAATAATGTTTCCACTATGACATTGGCAATAGAAAACATTAGGCTGGCAGAGGAACTACAGTCTTACACATCTGAAGAATCTAAGCAAACAGCAAGAAAATGTGCCTTTACGCTGAGAGCTGAGCTAAAGAAATGTAAATCACCTGATGTATGGCCACCAACCCCAGAAAACCTGGACAATGATTTTGTTCCCATGCCTGAATTTGTGACTTACTTTGTCAGGGTGCTTCTGACAGGTGAAACACAAAATGACACACAACCATGTGGATGTGTGCAGAGATTAATCAACTCCTTTGCTCAAGATTACGTGTTTGCTGTTAGTTTAGGCAGTGTTAAACCAGCAAAACACATACTGCTACCAGGAGCTATCAAGTCACTTACTGGCAATGGGGAGTTGATCAAATTTCTTAACAGATTTGGGTATGGAGTGTCATATAGTCAACTGGAGGAGATTGACACAGCTCAATGCTTGCAAAAGCTGAAGATGGGAGAAGAAAAAGGGATAGCTATTCCATCCAACATTATTCCTCAAGAACCAACCAATGTTGTTTGGGATAACAAAGATAGGGATGAAGAAACCCTGAGTGGGAAAGGTACATCTCGCAGGGTTAATGGAATATTTGTGCAGTGCCTTCCAAAACTACAGGAAGACAATGGACACGATATGCTTGTAAAACAGCCTGATGTTCTGCCAACCATAGACAAATCTAAGAAACGTTGCATCAGCCCCACATCAGAGATGTTGCAGCCATACAATGCTGGAAAAGGAGTAAGACCTCCAGTATTGCAGCCACTTGAGTTATCAAGCACAGAAGCTTCCAATTATTCTGAATTGAAAAATCGTGTGTGGTCTTTCGTGAGGCAGACACTAATGCCCAGAAAATCGCATCATGGACAAGTTTTAATATAAAGACAAGGAACCAAATCATTGTATCACAAGACAGCATTGGATATCTTGCCACAATCAATGCACCAGCCACAAATATGACAACTGTCAATGAAATCCTCGACTGCAGTTTGAAAATCATGGAAGAATTAAATCTGAAGGAGATAGTTTGCACTTTTGATCAGGCTCTGTATGCCAAGGCCACTGAAATTGCTTGGGAAAAATCATAAAAAATTTCAGCCACTTATACTCCGGATGGGAGCATTCCATATGATTTGTAACTTACTTTCAGTAATTGGAAAACGCTTCCAAGATGCAGGGCTTCGAGATATTGCAGTTGAATCTGGAGTTGTAGATGAAGGTTCGATCAACAGTGTAATGGAAGGTCGAAAGTATAACCAAGGGGTCAGGTTATGCAAGCTCCTACATGAGGCTCTTTTACGACTTGCCTGGAAGGGCTTCTATCCATGGATGGAGGATCATCATACCAGTGAGATGCACCACCTGAATACTACTGCTAAAGTAATGAAAAGGTTACACTCAGACCTATCACAAGGGCAATTTGAAGAGGTGCTGCAAGATGCTTCTTGTTGCAAGATCTTCGAGCTGTTCAGCTTGCACTTGCATCATCTGTGGTGTATGAATGGCAACCTGTCTGCTTTCTGGATGAGCTTTGTGGATATGAGTGAGATCTTGCTTGGCATTATCCGTGCATCAAGGGAAGGTAACTGGCCTCTGCATCTCATATCGGTGAGGAAGATGATACCCTGGAGTTTTGCTTATGACCGGACCAATTACGCAAGATACCTCCCAGTGTACTTTGCCCAGATGAGCATGTTGCAAAATGATTTTCCTGATGTGTACAATTATTTCAAGGCAGGTGGATTTTCAGTGCAGTTGGGTGATCGTAATCCATTTGGTCGGACTCCCTTGGACTAAACCATAGAGGAAACAGCAAACAAGGATACTCAAACTGCTGGGGGAACACGAGGATTCAGGCTCAGACCTAGAGCTGTCAGCAGATACTATCTGACTGCTGAACACAGAAGTATCAGCTTGAGACAGCTTCGGAAAATGACTCAGATGCAACGCCCAGGACTAAGTCATGCAGACTTGGAACCTTCTAGGATCTGCAGGGATTGGGCTGATGTTGATGCAATAGTCACTGTCATTCAAGGGTGGACTAATCCCTTTGGATCTAGTTCTGAAATTGTGAGCCTTTCCACAAGGGCTGAGGCTCCAATCGATGTTGCAAGAGACCTATTGAGTGCTGAAGAGAGGGGTGAAGATTCATACACAGCTTTTATAAAGGAGAGACTTGAAACACCCAAATCACAATCCTTCCATAATAGGCTGTCAAAACAGAACCTTAAGACATTCACAAGTCTCAAGAAAAAGATAAAAACTCAGGTCTCCAACAAAGAATAAATAATGAAAGCAGATCACAGGCTCTTTGGTCATGTGGTTTTGATTGCTACTAGTAGGAACCTCCACATGAAGGATGTCTTGAAGCATCCACTGGGTCTATTACCTTGGGCACTGGCCAATTGTGATGGTACACTCAAGAAGACAAACAAGGCAAGTCCTGCAAGGCAACTTGAGAAAATGAGTGCTCCAGCAGACTCCATTTCAGCACCATCTACTACAGTTATCGATGGAATGAGTCTGATGAATAAGATCAATGGTGAAAATAGAACATTTGCAGAACTTTCACAACACATCCTGACCTCAACTCTTCAGGAAGGTGCAGACAGTGTGAGAATTGACATAGTGTTTGACACATACACAGACAATCTCTCAATCAAAACTCTTGAAAGACAACAGAGAGGATCTGGCTCAGGAATAATATTCAACACCATTTCCCCAAATCACAGAATCCAACAATGGAGACGCCTTCTCACAAACTCTTCGAGCAAGACTGCATTGGTAAAATTCCTGACTAGTGACTGGAAGAAACAAGAGATGCTTGAAAAATTAGGTGACAAGGAGCTATATGTGACTTGTGCAGAAAAGTGCTTCCGACTGACAAAAGATGGACATGATGAGGTCCAACTGCTACAAACATCACATCACGGTGTCTGTTGTCATTATTGCAGATGATACTGATGTACTGATTATCAGTATGGAATTCAGCAGAGACATAACTGCAAAGCTTTACATTACATAAATTCCATTAAACTAAGAACCGCATACGATACATCGATGTCAAGAACCTAAGTACTATCCTCGGAGAGAGTGTGTAAAGCCTTAGTGGGTTTGCACTCTTACAGAGGCTGTGACTCAGTAAGTGCCTTTGCAGGACGTGGTAAATTCGGTGCCCTGAAGCTTTGTATAAAAGAGCCCAAGTATCAGAGGCACTAGGGGATCTTGGACAGCGATGGATGCTCCCAGCAGACCTGTATGACACATTACAGGAGTTCACCTGTCATATGTATGCCACTGGATTACCAGTTACTGAGGTCAATGACATGCACTATCAGCTTTTCAAAGCAAAAAGAGGTGACATCGAATCAGGACAGCTTCCTCCTTGTAATGATTGTCTTTACTTTCATGCATTAAGGGCAAACTACCAATCCTGCATATGGCGTCGTAGCCTACATAATTATCCATCCATCCCAAGTCCTGAAGGTCATGGTTGGGTCCTGAATGAAGAAGGGCAACTTATCATTCAATGGATGAAGGGCCCACCTGCCCCAAATGTTGTGCTTGAGTTCATGTCATGCAAATGGGCTTAAATGCACAGAGATGTGCAAGCTACAAACATGTGACAACATTAAAAGTGACTCAGAGTTTACCATGGAACAGGACAGTTCAGATGAGGATGATGCTAGTGATGAAGAATAGTGTAATGGTACTTGTAGTAAGGAAATTAAAGGTTTACAATGATCACAATTAATTTATAAATATTCTACAAAACTAGAATGGTTACTAAAGGTGTTATTCGAAATTAGATAGAAGTAGATGATGTGACATGGTGGTGGTGGTGGTTGCCTTTTGTAGTGCATCTCAAGGAAATCAGGACCTTTATCTTTATTGTGTCAAACTGTGTGGTATATAATGGTACATTTTTCACCAAGTCCTATAGAACAATACAATGCTGTTTACAGTTGTATATATATGTTACAGTATTAACTCATTAAAAATGTTTGAAGCACTTTTGAAATGATGAATGGATTACAAAGATAATCCCCAAAGTATGCATGAAACTAGTGTTTATACATTTAGTATAGTAATATATGAATCGAATAATCACTAAAGAGTATCTTATAAAACAGTTTAGCTATATTGTAAATATTTTAAGAAAATAATTCCAGGACTAGGAAAAAAATCAGTTATTTTCCTTCATTTTTTGTCATTCTGGGGGTAGTGATAAAGATTGGTGTGCTCTGGCACTAAGCTACCACATAGAAAAGTCTACATGGACTTTTTGGACTACTCAGATGTATAGCTATCGAAAACGCATTATAAAGTCTGGTGCCTCCTGATGGCAGTCGTGAGCCAAATTTGAGGTCTGGGCTCAAGGACTACAATGGGAACCCAATGGGTTCACGGGTCGTCTAGTCCTTTATATAGTTGGAGCAACTGTTCAGAAGAGAAGAATCTTCGACATTTGAACAGGACTCCTAATTTCTTCGAGGCAGACTTGGTATTTGTGTAATGTGTGCATTCCAGGATAAATTTGATGTTAGAGTTATACCGAGTCGGTTTATTTAATCACATGGTGTAATGCCAGAGCTTTCAAAGGAGATTGGAGAGTTGAGAGAACTTTTAGACAGAGAGATGAGAAGAAATTGAGTTTTTGAAGCATTAAACTTAACTTGATTACATTTGTCCCATTGGCAGATCTTGTCCAAATCCGAAATGAAAGAGGTGGCTGTGATGAAACGAGATGCAGATCGAGTGCGGGAAGAGGGGACAGATGGGAAAGACATGGAGGAATATAATGTTGAGTCATCAGCATACGAGTGCATTTGGTTATTTGTGGAATAAAGAAGGTCATTGATAAAAAGAAGGAAGAGTGTTGGGGACAGAAGGGAACCCTGAGGTACACCGCTGTGGATCGGGAAGGGGGTTGATGTTGAATCATCAACAATTACGGAGATAGAGCGGTCGGAGAGAAAGCTCGATATGAGAGAGCAGAGTGAAGGAGGAAAGCCTGGATATCAAACCCTGATGCCAAACTCTGTCAAAGGCTTTTGAGATATCAAGGCCGACACACAATGGATTCCCCAAAGTCTCCCAATGAAGAGGCCCAGGCATTCGTAATGTAAGAAAGGATATCACCTGTAGATATTGCCTTGCGAAAGCCGTATTGGTGGTCAGAGGGAAGACTGAGAGATTCAAGATGCTTGAGAAAATTGGAATTGAGAAGACATTCAAAGACTTTGGAAACAGTAGAAGTCAGAGCAATAGGACGGTAGTTAGAAGGGTTTGAATGATCATCCTTCTTTAAAATAGGTTGTACTAAGGCATGTTTCCAGGTAAGAGGAAAAGTTTGGGTTTTTAAACAAAAACGAAGTGAACGAGCAAGCACGGGTGCAAGTTCTGAAGCACGTTCCTTCAAGACACAGGGAGGAATGCCATCTTGCCCGTAGGCCTTGCTTATGCCCAGAGAGAGGAGTATTTTTTGACTGCATGTAAAGAGACAAGTCTGAAGACGACAATGGTTCACGAGCGGTATTTGATGATGTAGATTGTTTCAGAAGTCAAGGATGAGACAATGTGATAATTTTTGACCAAGTTATAATCAATTATCGTGCCCTTTAATCAACAGCTGCAAAATGTCGAAAACCTGGTTTCATTCAACAACTTTCAAAATTTGACCTTTGCATAACCTTTAAAGGTCACAGAACAATGTTGTGGACATTAAAATAAGGAAACAGGATACGTGCTATAGCTTATTGGAGTTAGTTAGTCGAAGAAGGTTGAAAACCCGGTTCGATTCCCACAACTTTGAAAATTTGACCTTTGTGGCCTTTAAAGGTCAAAGGTCAAGGATTATGACCTTTGGTGCAAAACTTCCTCTGGAAAATTCCAGGAACAATGTAACGTCATATAGGCTTTATGGCATTTCGCACTCCTCGGATTATCCATACTTTGATGAAATCAGTGTAAAAACAAACTTGAAGGGGGCGTCACGGGCAAGGTGTTCGAGATAGAGCAAAATGGTTTCAAGACTTTAGGTGGGGAATGACCTCGTGATTATGCATAAAAAATATTGTCATCCAAGCTCTTAAAGTTTGGGCGGACATATGATTTTTATGTCAAAATTCGCAAGTTTTTGACCTTGTGACCTTGACCTTGGGACGAAAATGAAAAATCGGACAACGACAAGTTTTGGATAATTCATTTTGCTATTCAAATACCGAAGAACCCATTCCATTCAGTCAATCCCTCGGAGAAGATAGATTTTTAATCCGACTACCCCCTAAAAATGGCTATTTTTTGGGGCGTGGCTCCGCCGACAATGGGTGTAGCATGCCCTCATCCAGGAAAACACAACTAGACATTGATATCGAACACATAACCAAGTTTCATCAAGACCGGATCAAAGTCCACGGAGTTATGCTCTGGACAAACAGACACAGACAGACATACAGACATAACGAATATAGTTGTCACTCTGGCTGGCGCTCGTGAACCAATTACAGGGAGGGACATAGGATTGGTGAGGGGAGCATCAGAGAGAATGGAATGTTAGAGTCATTCAGTGTGGAGTTAGAGGAGGAAAGAGAATCCAAAAGAGTTCCTTTATCAAAGAGAATCAAAGCTGGAACGGAAAAGTGAAGGAAAGGTAGAGTGACAGAAGTTGTTGGAGATACTTTCAGCTAAGGACCAGAAAGATCTATTAGTGGAAGAAGATGGGAGGTTGTCACATTTCTTTTGAATAAAGGATTGCTTTGCCCCACGAATAACATGTTTGCAATGATTTCTGGTGGATACGAAAGCTGAATGAGAGTCGGAGGAAGTAGAGTTTTTCCATGTCCGATATGCGGCATCCCCTTGCACGAATGGGAGCAGGGCAGGAATTATTGAACCAATAATTGGTCGGAAAGATAGACTTGAAAGAGAAGGGATATAAGCCTCCATTTCTGCAACAATAACCTCAGCTTTACGTTCAGCAGAGATAGAGGCATTACCCGAGGAGAGGCAGTTGTCTTTCCAGGGAAAGTCAGAAAAGAAGTTTCGTAAACCAGTCCAGTGAGCATTATTGAAATGCCAATACTGGCATTTCGTCGGAGCAGTCGGATGAGAAGTGGTAAGTAAAGGGATGCTCCCAAGATTGTGGTCAGAAGAACCAATTGGAGGTGAAATTGTATCGTTGTAATGCAACTGATTGGAAGTGAAGAATAAATCCCAAGTGTTGGTAGTGTGGGCATGACGTCCTGGGACACGGGTAGGGTGGGTGATAATTTGTTCCCGATCATTAAGAATGGAAAATATAAGACCTTCAACTCTCCCAACATCCATGTGGGAAAATTTCAGCTACTCCTTGTGGTGTACATTGAAGTCTCCGAGATAAAGAAATTCTGTTTGAGGGTGTTTGGATGTCATGGCCTCGGGCCAAGAGTTAAGGTCGTCAAAGAAAGCTCTAAAGTTTGTAGAATTGGGAGAGCAGTAAGTGAAACAGAGAAAGATAGTGATGATCGGGAGACAAATCTTAAGCCAGATGACATCAAAAGTTTGGATATTCGAGGTCTACAAGGCGTAGAGCAGGCTTGTTGATGTTGGAGTAGACATAGACTCAGGCTCATTTGAAGCAGAATCGTGAGTGAATGTTGTGGTTCGAAATATTATAAGAATTAACAAGAAAACGTCATGTGATAATTGGGTCTCTGAGAGAAGCGAAATATTCGGAGAGGAGCTTGCTCGAGGATGTTCAACAGAGGAAAGATTTGAAGAAAGACCACGAATGTTGGTGAAATGAATTGAAAAACAGGCACGTTGGTTCAAAATGCAAGGATCTTGGGAGGGACCGATACGACTACTGCCTGAGCCCCCCCCCCACCACATCTTGTTGGCAGCATAGACAGGCAGGTCACCAGAGATTATTCGTACCCCATAATGCCGGGAACTAGGGGTCATTAACTTTTCGGACTTTATCATATTTAATTGGAGGCTGTTTGAGGGAAATGAGAGGAAAGAGAACTAAAAGAGAGAGAATGTGAAGTGAGGAGTGAAAATGAGTGAGTAAGAAAAGTGTATGATGAAAGGTCTATGATGTTTGTTTACAAGAAAGAGAGATTAAAGCTAGCCCGGTAGCTATAGTTTGAGTGAGACAGAAAGTAAGACCAGCAATCCTGACACAGAGAGTGTAAGATGGTTCCGGGCACCACTTGAACGATCCTAAGTCAGAACGGTAGTACTACCCTGAGCGGTTGCTGTCTACAACTGACTACCTAAAAAAACAATATAACTGGATGGGTGTTTTTTCGGAGACACCATCTCCTTCCTGGATGGCCGTTGGTTCCCTAAAGGAGCTCATCCACCCTTTAGCAGGTATTGTTTTTAGTCCTGCAGGGTGTCACAGTCATCCTCCCCACTGGCAAGCCAGTGAGGGTAGTCCACCATCAAGCACTATGAAAGTGAATACCAAGAATGAAGTTAGGAATGCTTGATTTTAGTCACCCAACTTTTGACCAATTTTATTATTTCTTCTGATAAATTACACATTTCTCATTTTCTTTAATTCAAACAAAACCCAGAGACTTGTGGCTAGCTCCTCCTGGTGGTAAATTACGGGGTGTCTCCACACCCTGCCCGCACTGCCCTACTGATTTTTCTGGTCATTAAGCCATCCATGGAAATGCCACTAGTACTCCATTGGAACCTTCACACCAATTCTCAGCAACTGTCACTTTCCTTCCTACCTGTGGCTTATCCGTAACAACCTGGAATGCGAGTGGTGGGGATGGACGAGACGTTTTATTACTCCAACCATGGTGTGTGAATGCATGCTGCTGTGCCAGGCCTGCACCGATTCCTGATTCCCGAGAGATGGTCTTTGCCCCACGGGACGGCGTGCATCAGTCTATCATGGGGAGGAACTGGGAGGAATTTATAATTCTGAAATATGCAGGGAGGGAAGAGGGAAACTGAGGCCCTCAGGACCATATGTGGCCCAAACTAACGAAATATATAATTAATTTAACTCAGCCATATATTCACACACACACACACACACACACACACACACACACACACACACACACACACACACACACACACACACACACACACACACACCATGCCAGATGTGGCACTTGACCAACATAATTGCATGAATTCACATTGGGGGGTGGGGGTGGGAGGTACCACTCCACATGCTGGCCACAATATTTTAAAAGTCGAAATGCCACTGGCAGCTTCAATTACAGCAAGGAAAGGACAGAACAGAGAACCACCAACTCATAAAAACAACTTTCGGTGCCACACTACGACGTACATTCTCATTCAACATATACATTGGCTTTAGGACCCTTTTTTTTGGCAATGCCAGTCCCCTTCCTTCCCCACAGAATATAATCATGCCAGCGACGTGTTTCTGGCTCACAGACAAACATCTCTGTTGAGAGGAGCTTTTTAAAAATAGAACAAAAGTAAATAAAACATTACACCAAAGCCATATTGGATTTGCATTTCAGCCTCAAGACCAAAGTACACAGTGCAACAAAGTTTGTCAAACTAATACACACGCACCTTCACACTTCGGCTGAATCTCATTGTCTACAAAAGCACATACATCTAAACCCACAGAGCCAAAGCTCATGGTCATGTCATAAACACTTTATGTTTTGGGACTACTGACCGTCACCAACACTAAGTATATACAAGGACCACCTATGAAATGGGATGATGACCATGAACCCCTGTGCCATACCAGTTGTGGTAAAGTCAGAAGGCCTGCTTTTGCAAAAGAAGCCATGGGTGTTTTGTATTTAAACAGCATCTACAATGCAGACAGGACAGCCAGATTAATTAGTTATTAATGTGCATCCTGTGACTGGTTGGCTGCATCATTTTCTAGGGGCATTGCTGCACTGCCGATGTAACACCTCTGTTACCAGTGGCTGGTACTCATTTTGCCGACCTCAGAAGGATGACAGGCGCAGTCAACCCTACCAAATGTTAATTCAACAGCCCGAAAGGGGCTTGAATTTAAGACCCAAAGAGCTTAAGCCAACCACCTTAACCATTAAGTCAACACCAGGCCGAGCTAGGTGAATGATGTAGTGCCTTTTGTTTGGAGACTTTAGTCGGATTTTCGTTTCCGAGGATAAAATGACAGCAGCTGCACACATACTAATAATGGAGCTATCGAGGAACTCTTAAATTTTTAGATAAATAGATTTATATTATTATTTCGACTTACTCAGGGATGGGGCCACACTCCTCCTTCCATACATATTAAACGAGAAGGGCACTTGGTAGGGCACATACATCTGCTGGGCCAAACAGTTTACATTTTGTATCCTACTGATATGCCGGATCTGGATTCGGACCTGAACTTTGTGTAGTGTATATTGTGTAGTGTTTGTGTTACCTAATTAATAAGAGACATAACTATAAGTGGCACTTTATAACTGCTGGCAGTGATGACCGCATACCAAGACATCCCGCTTTGATGCAACCCTGCTTTGATTGGACACCTGATCATGACCCATGATGTTTTTAAAAATTATTATTCATTATTCAATGGAATTTAGAATGGGATTAAAATAAATTAAATCCAAATCAAATGGAAGACCAAATGGGCACTGTCCTGCATTGGAGCCATCAGAACAAACCCAAACACTCAACAAGCAAAGATGACATCATCAGGAAGAATCTGGATAGGATTCGCATTTCAGCTGCTACTCATCTACCCTCAAACCCATCCAGGCACAGCCAAGTGAGCATTATTCCAAATATATATATATATATATATATATATATATATATATATATATATATATATATATATATATATATATATATATATATATATAAAAGAACCTAGATCAAAATAATTAAATAATTCTGGCTGCAAGACCATGCATCCAATTAAGTTGAAATTTAAAACATTTATTCCACATCAGCACGCAATCATAAATGTGAAGTTTTATGTCGATTGATTAAGCCGTTCCAGAGAAAGCATTATTTAATATTTTTCTTCAATCCAATATGACTGCCAAACCATGTGACCTATCAATTATTACTGAACAAACTTGTACAACGATGGCTTGAGGAACATTTATGTGAAGTTTCCCCACGATCTGTCTCGCAGTTCTGGAGAAAACTTTTTTTTAATAGGTTTAAGGGTAAATCCAATATGGCTGCCAAAGCATGTGACCTATGACGTCATTTGTGTGAACGTTTTATTCCTCATGGATAGCCGGTCATACGTGTATAGTTTCACTTTGATCTGTTCGGCCACTTCAGAGAAGATGATTTTTGAAGGTTTTTTGTCTTTGTTTAAACAATATGGCTGCTGCATCACGTGAGCGATGATGTCAACAATTTTTTTTCTGTGGACTATTTTAAGATGACCCTCAAAAATTTTCATACTGATCGGATGTAGCATTCTACAGATGTAATTATGACGTCATAATGAAGGCATCTATGACATCATCAAAAACTTGCTGTCCTTGCTGTGTGTGAAGTTTCAATTCTTTTCTTGGGGCGGTTTCAGAGATACAGAGGTCCGATTTTTCCCAACATGGCTGCCACACCACGTGACCTATGACGTCATAATTATCATTAAAACATTACACGTGAGTAGTCGCTCCAATGGCGAAAATTTCGTGTCGATTTGACAAGTGGTTGCGGAGAAAAACACGAAAGTTCTGTGCGGACAAACAGACAAACAGACAGACAGACAGACAAGCAAACAAACGGAGCCAAACGCAATACCCTCTCCTCCGGCGAGGGTAAAAAAAAAGAATGGATTGGTATTCAAAGAAAAATGATTTTGTATCTAATGAGGTCATCAGCTTCACTTTAGAGCACCACCTGTCATGGAGTCAGGCGGGGCCTGATACCCACCACGGTACATACATACCCGCATCCTCATTGGTCCATGTGTTCAGCATACTGAACATTTTCCATTTGAAATTGCCCACTTTCTCAATCAGGCACAAAGCTCTGCTGTTGACACTGAAGATGCTGAACATATCACCAGGATTGAAGAGGTCATACATGGAGGAGGATGCACATCGCCACCACCTTACCCAACAGTATCATCGAACGTGCCTCGCGAAGGCTGCTGCTACAAACACGGTCCTCTCTTTCATGGTGTTCACTAAAAACACACGGTCACGTCTGAACGCAAAGTCAAACAAAGCATATATAATTATTTAAACCGTACCGGCCAACGTGACGTCACAAACAACACTTGATTATTTCGCGTGTGCCATATATATATATATATATATATATATATATATATATATATATATATATATATATATATATATATATATATATATATTTACACTTTATTGGCCAAGATTAAATTGGAACCATGTATGATTTGTTTCATAATTATTCCAGATCGAAAATCCCATCGGAAATTGGACCAGCAGAAAATACCAATAAACAAGCTCAAATGAGCTAAGATCCTCGTCCTCTTAACGATGACGGCATAAAAACGAATATGACGTCATTGTCATGTATCAGGTTTGCAAAAAATTATCTGTGCTAATGCCCTGCTCGATTCCCGCAAACAAAATTTAAAAAGCTTGCCTAGTTTCGGAGATTTTTTTTTAGGCGATTTCCATTAGCGGAGATATTTTGACATCATAACTTTTTTCTCGGAGGAATTTTCAAAAATCGGAGATGGTTAGTGTCTGCACAGGGTATTTTTACATATATCTGCCAAGTTTCAGGAAGTTTCGATGAAAACTGTACGCTTTGAAACAAAAAAGTCCACAAGAAGAAGATGAATAACAACAACGTGAGTAAGACTTCGAGATCCTCCACGAGGATCTAAAAACCACTGAAGTAGGTCAATGGGATCAGTAGGATTCCGAAAGAACACCAATGGGGCAATGTGACCAGTGAAATCCCATAGGAAACCAATCGGCCAAATCCCATAGGAAATTCGGCCAGTGGGATCTACTGGTTTCATTCAATACGGAAAGTGAAATCCTGGTCACAACAAAGCGATCGGTTAAAATCGTAAATGTAGAATCATTCCATCTCACGTTGTGACTCGCGTGATGTGACTTCATATTTTTTTTTTGGCTCAGTAAAGGTCGTGATATTTGGAGGAAAAGCAATTAAAAACGTAAATTTAGAATTTGAGTCAAAACTCTGCATCTTGCAAATTTGGGAGAACCGGTGTCAGGGCTATTTCAAACCCTACGGGCTATGAAATGGTGATGAGATTTTGGTGTTTACGTCACACATTGGGATGTTTCACATCCACCGGCAAATACCGGCAGACGGGACAGCCGTTTTACGTCCACCCGAGGGAGAGCACACACATTGATGATTCACCCTGTCTGTGAAACACCAGCATAGCAGTTTACAGCTGGACAAGACGAGACAGCTTAGAGGTGAATATGCGTTCCGAGAAGCTAGCCAGCTTGTTTTTCTATAATGAAGACTAATACATTGTCTATTCCATAACTGTTGCATCCCCCCAACCCAATTTTCCTTCTCTTCCCACTCCTCCCATATTTTAACCTCTGTTATCTTCTTTTTCCCTTTTTTATTCTCTCAATTTAGCTGCACCGTGCACTTACCGATGGCTAATGCATTCCGCGTAACTGTCATCTGATTCGGTGTCAGCAGAGGTCACTGCATGGTGGACCATATCGTCCATTGGAGGAGATGTTAAGCCGGTTGTCCACCCAACAGTGCGGATGTTTAAGTTCCTGTAGTATGTTCTTTTTTTGCAGACAGAGTCGAGGCTCGTGGAGTCGCTAGAACATAGAATGCATCAGTTATGTAACAGAACAAAAGGAACAGTAGAAAGAGGGGGACACATCAGCAGCAGGGTCGAGGGATAAAATGGAGGGAGACTTGGAGATATAGGGGATTGTGGGGAACATTGAGGGCTAGGGGAGAACACACATTGCATCTTGAGGCTCTCTCATGGTCTATAACCGCTGAAGAGCCGACATCAGGTTATTTTATTCAATGGGAGAGAAAAATCAGTCAAGATCATTCTTTAAAGAATGCTTGCGTCCTGATGCTTGCAGAAATTTTGTTGGAAGTCGACAGAAGTCAGTGCAAAACAGTAAAACCGTGGTCGTTTTTCAAAAGTTTCGAGGTTTTTCCTTTCCCAGTGACTGCCAGGTGTACAGCTGTTAAATGAGTTTCCTGAGAAAGACAACCAGAGAGAAAGGAGGCGCAGTGGTCCCTCGTGCCCGCTGAGCGCGACAGCTGCAAAGTGATAGCGGAGAATGTCAAACTGCACTCCCTGGTCTCCCAGGTGTATTGAACCTCCAAACCTTTCATCGTGCACAGTGGAGGGCGGATGGGGGTTGGGGGTACTAGCGCAGAGTTAAAAGAGTCAAAAAAAAAAAAACCCACAAACTTCAATGACGGTTAAAAAGACAGAACCGAACAGAGTTAAAAGCACTTTAAAGTTTCAAATGTTGAACCTCTTTGCATTTCATGTCCAGGTCACAGCTCCAACATGGACAAGAAATTGCTGCGTATTGAGAGGTCACATGTATTTCATATGAATCAGCCAAACAATTTCATGGTGGAAATGGAACAGGAAGGAAATAAAATCGTGAAGAGAAACAGCTCAGGTGGAAACATGCTCACCTCTGAGCTGTCTGGTTCTGGAGTGATTCCCATAATATGGAGTCCAATCTTCACAGAACCTGTCGTTTTGGTGTGGTCTCAGTGGTGATATGAGTTCCCTTCCAAGGAACTTCAATGAAGGAGGAGACCAAAAGGCACATACAAGCCTGTGCTATATTATTACCAACTTACAGTTGTTTAAATGCTGAGTGTCAAGCAAGGAAGCAGCAAATACCATTTTTGGAGTCTTTGGTATGACTGGGACAGGGTTCAAACAGCTGAACTTCCAAGACTTGGAGTGGACGCTCAAACCATTACGCCACCGATGCTGGTGGTTGGGAGGGAGGAGGTTGTACCCCAGAGTATTCCACTTTTGGATTTGCACACAGCATCGACTGTCCCCATCTGCAGACGTTCAATATACAGTACTATGCTATCTTAGGAAAGAGGAGACTATTGTGTGCTGGGACCCTGGACAAATTATTTGTCTAAGAATAAAGGGATGTGCAAAATAATTTAGATTATGTTAATGGAAATGAGCGGTTAGTTGGTGTGGAATAGACACAAATGCATTGTTACATTAAGTTATTGAGGCATTGTTATGCCACATGCATGATGGGCAAATTGGCTCCCGGGAGCAGGTGGTATCATGTCTTTTTCACTTGCCCGGGGTCCACTAACCTCTTTGCGGACCCCAGGAAAAGGTAGGATCTTGCACGTGGAACACGCCTTGGACTAGAGACGTTTTTGTGGATCTTGGCAGCGGGCGGGATGCTCTACTTTGAGCCTGGCCAGTGTTCCTGGACCTCTTCACAGGTCCCATGAGCAGGTGGAATCACTTTCGCAGAACCCACCTGTAGACACGAGACTTCTTGGCGGAACCTGGGAACAGGTGGGATCCAGTTTGCAAAGCTCCCCTTGAGTCTGGGACCTCTTTGCGGATCCCAAGGATGGCTGGGGTCACCTCGCGAATCCTGCTTTGGGCCCAATAAGCAGCATCCATCTAGAGACCTGAGACTTCTTCCTTGACCCTGGGCACAGGAGGAATCCCATCCACAGTGCCCAACTGGGGGTCCGGGACATCTTTGAGTACTCCATGAGCATTTGTGATCACAACTGCAGAACCTGCATGGAGACCCTTCCTTGTTCGTTTTTGTACAATTAATTAAGTTCTATATTTAAAGCAATTAAGTAAGTTCTTGCATTATTCTCCACTAATTGCTGCTTTTGTTTATTTGTGTGAGTTACTGTAAGCAGAAGAGTTTTGTTATTTGTTACTAGTAACAGGCATCGACAACCAGTTTTTAACCATTTTGTGAAGCATTGGCCAAGGCTCCTACTGTCATTGAAAATTTAAAAACATCTGTTTACCACCAACTCTTATCTTCCTCCATCCAAAACCATGATCTTTTCTACGCCCGTTAATCCACCCCAAACCGACCTCCTTCATATTTCCTGCTTTCCTTCCTGAAAGTCCCTGTAGTGTCCATCTTGTTTACCCCATTTACCCCACCCCATCCTGCTCCCATCCACAGATCTCCTAATGTGTATATGTCCCACTGTTTTGTGCTTCCCTCTCCCATCCCTCTTGTCTCATGCACCCCTTGCTCTTCGTTCTTGTCTGTAAGGATTGAAATCAATTTTCCACGTGTTGGACCACTTGTGATTTTATCCAGATCTGCAGTGAGTGAAGAAGCTGCTGCTTGCCGATCTGAGGGATGGCAGATGGTACGGCAGAGGGTGGAGTCATCAGCAAAGAGATAAGGAGGATTTTCCAGAGAGTCGGAGAGATCATTGATGAAAACCAGAAAAAGAACAGGGCCCAGAACGCTACCTTGAGGAACTCCAGCCTGGACAGGAAGAGGGGATGAGAGAACTCCATTTAGGGCCACACGTTGACTGCGACAGGAGAGGAAGTATGTGAGCCATGAGTGGAGATGTCCTTGGATACCATAGGAAGAGAGTTTGGTGAGCAGGACGGGGAGCCAGACAATATCGAAAAGCATGTGATATGTCTCTAATCTCATGTCTGGCATTGATCATCTCCATCCATTTTTGGGAAAGCAGGGGCAGCAAGTCAAGGGTAGAGTGACCTGGTCTGAACCAAAACTGATGATCAGAAATCAAGCCATTGGAGAAGAGGAAGGATTTAATGTTGAAAGCGATGATGGATTCCCTAACCTTGCTGATGATTGGGAGAAGGCTGATTGGTCTGTAGTTGCAGGGATCTGTTTTTGTACCTTTTTTATGCAGGGCGGTAATGTTTGCTGATTTCCAAGTAGATGGCAGATGACCTTGAGCAAATGAGAGGGTGAATAGAACAGAGAGAGGGTGAGCAAGAGCAGAGGAGCAGGTTTTTAGGACACGTGGGCTGATGCCGTCTGGACCGGTTGCAGAATCAGAGTTGAGGTTTGATAGCAACCTCTCCACCTTGTCAGGAGAAAAGGACACAGAGTCCAGGAACAGCTGGGTGCGAATGGATAAGGTGGGTACAGAAAGCGATGGGTTTGGAACACAACATTTAGAAGCAAACACAGAGATTAGGCATTCAGCTTTTTCACATGCGGTGTCAGCAGTGCGGCCATTTGAGGTATGTGTGGTGATGGAGTGGGAACGTACACCAGAAACAGACTTAGCTCGACACCACCAGGATTTGGAGGAGGGAGACAGGTTTGAGAGCTCAGACTTGAGATTAGAAAGATGTTGTTTCTTGGCTATCCTGAGGGTAGACACACACTTGTTCTGAGCTCTGTGGAAGGAATTGAGATTACCCTCAGTTGGATTTGCCTTCCATGAGGCAAAGGCAATTTGTTTAAAGACAAACGCCTCACCACATGCTTCAGTGAACCAAGGGTGGGAGGAAGGGTAAGTCAGTTGAAGACGAGAGGGGCTAAATCTGTGCACTAGAGAGAGCAAGTTTCTTTGAAAGAATTCCCAGGATGAGTTGATGTTGGAGAAAGTAGTGATGGGAGACCAGTCTAAAGGTTTGATGGCTGCTTGGAGAACCTGCCAGTCGGCTTGAGTGAAATGCCAGACTCGACGGCACTGAGGTGGTTCTCTAATAACAGCCAGAGATGTTTACTTTGACAAGGACGTGGTCAGAAGAACCGATTGGATGATGGAAGAACAGCAGATAATTTCATGGAAATTTGTCAAAATTAGACCCAGAAGAGATGGAGTACCGTTGGTTGAGATCCTGTTTGGGAGGTTGACAGATTGAGTCAGTCCCAATGAGTCACAGAAGTCTCTTGCTGAAGAGCCTTTTTCTCTGTTTTTGTCTATTTTCTTGAGGGATGGGTTGCAGGGTGTTTCACGTATCAGAAAAAAACGGCCTTAACTTCACCTCCCTTCGGCCTCGGATGAATTGTTATTCTGCAAAACCAACACTACCATTATACAAGGTCAAACACACAAAGGAAATGCAATCTTTGCCTTCTCCCCTACATTGACAACAACGTTATTTTCAAAAGATATTGTTGTGGGCCAGGGGTCGGTAGCGAGAATAACCACTAGGTGGGGGATGTTTGCGTCATCTCCCACAAAACTCCCCGGAATTGTAGGCCGTCGCTCGGATAACTCCGCGTGCCGGCGGGTCATTTAACCGACCGTGGTCGCCAATATCTCAACCGTGTAGCGCAGGGTCTATTTATCTATAACCAATTTACCTAATTAACTCCGCGATTTCGACTACCGGGGAAACCACGCCCTCGGCACATCTTGCTCGAACCGGGTCACTCTACCGACTGCGGTAGGGTTCCAACTACCGACTACCAACTCCGGTTCGGGTGCAGCGAGCGGAAACTGCCAAAGCCGTGCCGGCTGGAATGAACGGATTATCGGGGATAAAAAACTGGCTAAACTCAGATCCGAACCATGCTGGACCAATTGAAGAAGGGACGGAAACGAACTGGGAACATTTCTAACAAGTTTTATTTACAGTAAATGAAGACACAAAGCAAGACATAATGCTAATATGCAAGAAGTATTTACAATGATCCAAAAACACTTATTCAGTTCTACTTAAAGACGGGCCCACATGCAGACACACACACACACACACACACACACACACACACACACACACACACACACACACACACACACACACACACACAAAATGAAAAGAAACCCAGAGTTCTTTATTGGACCCTCGCAGCCATGGAGAGAGACAAGCTGGGGGCCAGAGTTCGGTGGTGTACCTGACCGTCGGAGGAAGGGCGTGCTCCGCGATGCGGAACCTGACAATGGTCGCTGGTTTGGTTGCCAGTCACACGTGTGGGACTCGAGGTTCGTGGTGGAGCTCAGGTGGTGAATGGCCGGGGTCCACGAATGGGGGTTGGGGTCGTTCTTCCGTTTCTTGTGGAGGGCCAGCAGAGACACTTTTGCCGCCTCAACGCCCACCAAAAACTCTTCAAAATAACTTAAATGACTCTCCAAGACCTCAAAAAGACTCTCCAAGACCTCAAAAAGACCCCCAAAGACCTCAAAAAGAACCTCCAAGTCCTCAAAAAAACCACCTGCCTCAGAGAGTGCCCGGGAATTTATGGACCTCCCTCAGCGGGGAGGGGCCTTGGTGAACACACCTTGCTGTCCGCCTCTGATCGGACAGGTCCTACGGCCCACCTTTCCAAGGCGGGGCCTCGGCCCATGCCGGGAAACCCCAGCCACTTCTCCACGCGGGCCCACACTTGACGAGTAACAGTATCAATGTTGCACAGGCCGTCGTGCAAGAGTTACAACGTTTGTGGAAGCGGCAAGGAATGACCGCAAGACCCTGCCTTGGCAAGTCAGAGTGCTTGTAGACAGCGGGTGGGTTGTGGATCATGATGGGGAATGTAATCGTTGTTGGTCGTTCGTTGGAGGGTTAGTTGGATGTCAAGATTTAATAACCTAACTAAAATAAATCTCAACGCACGCCTTTGATTCTCCCACCAGACAAAAGGAAGGGGATCTGACTACACACATACTTAACGGAATAACTGACTTTTGTGACATCTATATGTTGAATGCAAATGGTTTCCAGATCTGCAGCAGCTCTCATATCACAAATTATTGCATAATCTTGTCTTTTGTTTGATGTATCACAATATTGATGTCATAACTGATGTCTTCCTTTTGAATCAAATGTCTTCCTTTTTCTCTGTGCAAGAATGATACGGCTCTAGTGAAATCACCTGATGAAAAATCTCATCTAACCTTGTTCATCATCCTGAAATTAACGCATCGGAAAACTCCCACTGGACAGATACCTGGAGGTCACGGAGAAGCTGCTTTGCATGTTTAACAGCATTGTTGTGAGAAAGCATATTGCCAATCCAAATTCCAGTTGATTCTTGTCAATGGAAGATCTCTTTTGGTTTCAAAAAATAATGTCAAGTCATTTGTATTCATTGTTGAATCATGTGGAGCAAGTCAGTCCACCAAAATTTATTGAGTTATCTTGTGTGGTGTTCTCATCGAAGTTAATTGCTTACTGCTTGATACTATAAGCTCAGGTTCAAACAGTGTGTTGATGTGTTCATTGTTTACAAATGTCCTTATTCTGACTTTAATAAATGAACAAGCTCTCTGTGAACATGAAGAAGTTGGTGTTTAAAAAAAAAATGCTTGGTCTTTTTACAGTGACCGGGGATGGTCGGTCGGAGACAGAGGTGGGAGGAGGATTCAGGTGGGTGCCAATGCGTGGAGGAGGGTAGAATGATATGATGGCAGACAGAAAAACATCAAGGAAATTGAAAAGGAAAATTCTGGTGTCTTGTATCTTGTATAAAGCCGGTCTTCCTTTACTGTCTGGAAATGGTGGCACTGACAAAGAGCCAACAACAGAGCCCGCAAGTCTGCGAGAGCATCTGGGTAAGGAAGATTGTAGGAATGATCTTTTGTCTTTTGATCTTTTGCAGATATAACAAGACTTTGTTGGTTATTAAAAAGGCCCACCCTATGTTTTGAAAAGGGTCGCCTGTTTCGCAGGCAGGAGGTTGGAAAAGGGATTTAATGTTCCTGCAATTAGGCACACAGCGGTGATGGTCTACTCATGCAGCTATGTTCATTTCCTATCTGTCAACAAGGGCGTTGGGACAGCCCTTGACATAATCTCTCCTTCGCTGAAACACTTGCCAATGATATGATTTCACAATCAATTCGATATTCTCACCTCTGTTGGACTATAATGAACTCCAATACAGAGGTGTTGAGGAAAAATAATTTATAGATAAGAATAGTTGCATTCCCATAATCATTTCACTTGCCTCATTGGGTCCTGCTTGACATTGCTGTCTAATATATATATATATATATATATATATATATATATATATATATATATATATATATATATATATATATATATATATATATATATATTTGATTCGGCCATTGGCTCCTATTGTCATTGAAAATCAAGTGACTGCAACAGTTTCCAAATGTCCTTGTCCTGCATGTAACACGAGCCCTCGACCCTGTATTAAACAAGAGTTATGAAATGCCTCCCAAATTATGTTTTGGAATAACTGATCCATGAACAAAGCAGACCACGAGACTTGTTTTCCCTTGTAACATGATATGGTGTTTCGATAAAAATGCCGAGGTCAAATACGCTGCGGGGCTGCGGGCATAAACAGAGAATTACTGTTCCTCTTCCATTACATTTCCACTGCAGCGATTTGAAAGGATTTGCAAATGCTGTACTGCCAACATTATGACGTCATCACGACCGATTCGAAAGCACACCATTGCATCGTCCTGGCAACCATTCCGTGGTATTATCTGCGATGTCAATTATCTCCGGAGGAACGAAAAGAACACCATATGGTTCGTTTGATGAGGATTTATCAAATTTACAAAGCCAGGAAGACCATTATGATGTCACATAATATATAATTCATGAACAATAATCATTTACGCAATTGTATTAGATATTTTGTCTCATGACACAACACGAGGTGGAGTGACAGGCTACGACTGATGGTGAATATTTCCATTGATGAGATTTTCCTTGTGAACAGGTTGCTATTCCATCCCAGGACAGTGTCAAAACAGCTCTCAGCTTGGATAGGAATGTGGATCTGACAAAGGTATCAACACACAATGGCCTACTACAATGAGTCTTCCAAATGATTCCAAACATTCACAGACTTGCTGATGGGACAGCCGACTTATCGTCCCTTCAGAGGATGGAAAATTGATTGATCTGCAAAACACAAGGATAACCGTTTTGAGTTTAGTGAAAAATTGAAGCCACAAGAGACATTAAACATGAGGAGATGATCTCTGAGCTACTCTGACAACTACAGAGCTGTCCATACATAGTAAATCATTTTCAAATTGAAGAGTTCATGTTTCGTTATTTAATTAGCAGGGTACTTTGCTTAATAATTTACATTTGATTGGATGAAAATTGACGATTCTTCATATGAAATTTGATGATTTTCGAAGTTTGACCTTGAGTTGACCTTTGATCTCAAAACTAGTTGATTTCCAAATTCAGTGATGCGCCATGCAATTGCTGCTTAATTTTCATGTTAATTTGGATGAAAATTGGCCATTTTTCAGATGAAATTTGATGATTTTTGAAGTTTGACCTTGAGTTGACCTTTGACCTCAAAACTAGTTGATTTCCAAATTCAGTGATGCGCCATGCAATTGCTGCTTAATTTTCATGTTAATTTGGATGAAAATTGGCCATTTTTCAGATGAAATTTGATGATTTTTGAAGTTTGACCTTGAGTTGACCTTTGACCTCAAAACTAGTTGATTTCCAAATTCAGTGATGCACGATGCAATTGCTGCTTCATTTTCAGGTTAATTTGGATGAAAATTAATGATTTTTCATATGAAATTTGATGATTTTAGAAGTTTGACCTTGAGTTGACCTTTGACCTCAAAATTAGTTGATTTCCAAATTCAATGATGCACGATGCAATTGCTGCTTAATTTTCAGGTTAATTTGGATGAAAATTGATGATTTTTCAGATGAAAGTTGATGATTTTAGAAGTTTGACGTTGACTTGACCTTTGACCTGTTGATCTCAAAAGTAGATGCTTTCCCAATTCAGTGATGGACGATGCAAATCCTTTTCAACTTTCAAGTTAATAGGATGTAAATTGATGATTTTTCAGTTGAAAATGGATTTTAGAAGTTTGACCTTGAGTAAGATTGACCTGAAATTTGAACAAGATTTGCATCGTCCATCACTGAATTGGGAAACCAACTATTTTTGAGATCAAATGGAAAAAGATCAATTCAAGCTCAAACTTCTAAAATCATCAATTTCAATCTGAAAAATAATCTATTTTCATCCAATTGATCTGAACTTTAAGATTGTGAATTTTAATCTAAATGAAATGGACAATTTCATGTATCCATGGCAACCTTTGGAGAAAGGGGGGGGGAGGATGAATTTTGCAAGTATTGTGCTCTGCACGGCATCTTCTTCTTGATATTCTGTCCGTCTGTCTGACTGTCTATCGCCTTCAGGTCGCAATTGCAAATCGATCTTCACGAAACTTCACCCCATCTTAGAGTTTGTCATAAGGAATAAGCCTATTGTTTTTAAGGTCAAAACGTCAACATCGGCCAAAGGACAACATATGTGAGATATATAAAATCCGCAATTTTTCATCCAATAGACTTGAAATTTGAAGATTTATAGTTCAGGTTATTGAATTCAATCCGCCAATTATTTTTGAGGTCAACACGGATGAAAAGGTTAACATCGGCCCAAGGTAAACAACTAAGATGGTGTTTCTAAAATGCTCAACTTTCATCCGATTGACTTGAAATTTGAAGAGGATTTATAATTCAGGTCACTGAATTTAACAAGCGAATTATTTCTGAGGTCATCAAAGAGCAAAAGGTCAATATATGCCCAAGGTCAACAACTAAGGTAGTATTTCTAATGCCCTCAATTTTCATCCAATTGACTTGAAATTTGAAGAGGATTTGCGTATTTGGTCACTGAGTTAAACCACCAATTATATTTGAGGTCAAATTTGTTCTATGGCTTTTGCAAGTATCATGCTCTGCACGATGTTATCTTCTTGTTTGTTACTTGCAAAATCAGAGAAAATCAGAAAATTTGCAAGGAAATTTTTTAGTCGATTTTGATATTCTGTCTGTCTGTCTGTTTGTCGCCTACAGGTCGCAATTTTAAACCGATCTTCACGAAACTTCACTACATGGTAGACTTTGTCAAAAGGAAGAAGCGTATTGTTTTTGACATCAAAAGGTCAAAAGGTCAACAGAGAAGCAAGGTCAACAACGAAGGTTGTATTTCTAAGATCCTCAATATTCTTCCGATTGACTTGAAATTTGAAGAGGATTTATATTTCAGGTCACTGAATTGAATTTGCAAATTATTTATGAGGGAAACGTCCACTAAAAGGTCAACATAGGCCCAAGGTCAAAAACTGAAGTGGTATTTTTAAAATCCTCAATTTTCATCTGATTGACTTGAAATTTGAAGAGGATTTGTATTTCAGGTTAATGAATTCAACCAGCCAATTATTTTTGAGGTCAACCTCGACCAAAAGGTCAACGTAGGCACAAGGTCAACAACTAAGGTGGTATTCACAGTGAGGCTTTGGTTGCTGTTGGAGGGAAACACTGCACTGTTTTCGCTGCTGCCGCCCATCATCACTGTGAGGCTTCAGTTCAGTCGGCGGTAGCAAATCAACATTGTCCTCTTTCTGCTGTTGCTGCTGCAGCCAATCAATAGTTCCAAGCACTTCTTCCTTGTTTTTCTCAGCAAGCTTTCCTGCATTTTACACTTTGGTCTCTCTTTCCAAGACCTCCCTTCTCCCTTAACTCCACATTATTTTTCCTCTCCCGCATCTCTCATTCACTTTCCATTAACATGAACTCTTTCAGTTTCCATTTAATTTCACATTGCTTTCGTTCTTCTTGGTGCTCTCTCTCTTGAAGACGAGTCTCTTCGTCCAATTTAAGCAGCCTACATTCTCCATCTTTAAGCTCCTCTCCTTTTTGGTGCATATGAAGCTGCCGGTTTTTTTTATCTCTTCATCTTTCCCATTCATGAATGCTTCAAACGCACCTTGTCACTCCATCTCCTGTTCTTCACTTATCTGCAGGTATCGCTCCTGCTGCTGCACACATTTCCTCCAGTTTTTAATCTCTAACGATTTGTGTTCTCCAACCAGCATTTTCTGGCCAAGTTCTTTATTTTTGCGTTTTTCCCACATTCGGATTTGGAATTGCTCTTTTGCTCATGCGGATTCTTCTTTCTTTCTCATCCTGAGTTTTTCTTCATTTATCCTCTGCTCTTCCTCATTTTTCTGCCTCTGCTGTTCGTCCTCTCGTTTCTTCCCATCCTCTTCCTCCTTTAGCCATAACTCTTTTTCCAATTTCCATTGCATTTCCTTTTCCATCAACTCATGTTCCATTTCCTGCACAAAGTTTTCTCTTTGTACAAGATTTCTTTCATTTTCGACCAACCGAGCCTCATATTCCTGAAGCTTTTCTTCCTCTGCTCGGAAAACCTTTTTTTTCTCTTTTTGATATTCTTCTTCCCCTTGTTCTTTATCAGCAACATTCTGTTTTGCTGTGAACTCCATTTTTTCAGTAATTTCCAGAACCTCCTTCTCCTCTAATTTCTGAATTTCAAGATGTTCAGTTTCCCGTACCTCCGTTACCAACGGTGCATTGTCTTTCGATTCATTTTTCCGTTTCACTTTACATCGACATCGTAAACTGCAACAAAATAAACAAACATTTTCAGTTCAAGCCAAAATGAAGTATTACATCATATGTAAAGTATTTAACACATGGTTTTGTAAAACATAAACAAACATGTTCCACGAGTGTTATAATTCTGGAGGATATGGAATATGTAACCTGCAGATGTAACTTAAACAATGTCCGGAGGAACGGTGTGGAACGATGAATGACACTTGATGATTTGAAGAATCTAATGTAATGGTGGAGGATGTTTTGAACTTTTGCATTTGTTTTGGCTAAAGAAGGAAATTGTGACTTTTTTGTAAATTATCTCTGTCTTAGCTGGAATTCCATTGGTAACATTTTTTCATGATGTCATTTGGTGGCATCTTCGATTTAAAAATAGCCGCCGTTTCAGAAGTATTTTGGCCCACAACTTTGACATTGACCAACAAACTATTCCTTGGAAATCGACACTTAGTAGGTGAGTTTTAGTTTATATTCACAAGAAATGTTAAATGAGTAACCTTAAGGATCTTCCTTAAGACATCATTGCCACTTTATGTGAACATAAAATGCAGTCAGAGGTTTCAACTTGTGTCACATGTGTGGGACATCATTCATTTCATCATGTACTGGATATAAAAATAAAAATTACTTCTCTTGTACATCACAGATGAAGATAATGCTAAATGGACTTTTTTGGAATATTCACCATGGATCAAATTATCAAAGAAAGAGCTGTAAGAAAAACTGTCACTCAGTAAATATAAAGAGCGATGAGGAAACTGTTTGTTAAAATTTAACAAAATACGGAGGTCAATAAGGAACAAGCATTTGTTGAATTGGGAAATGTACTATATACATATTCAATCATAAGATCATTCTGAATAGAAAGGAAATCATCATGTGGAATCTATCCACATCTGGTCATCCTTCATTATTTCAGCTAGATTGTTTTTTACAAAAACAAAAAGCTCATTGTTCTTTCACTTGAATAATCATCAACTTCTCATGTTTCACATTGTGTTATGGGATACATGATGGCATCTCCCAAAGAGCTCCCGTTCACCAAACCAACAACAGATTTTAAATTCTGCTTGTATTCCCAGACAGAAACTGCTGAAAAGCTTGTTGATACTCAATACAGAACCTTCAAGGAATCAGCATTTGAAACTTTTCTAAAGTGTGTCCAGAAAAAGGCAGATTATTAGAATCTAGAATTTGTGTGAGCTGGACAAAGGCTGCTTGGAATTACAGCAGATGAGCTTCAAGCTAAGAAAGCCACTTGACACAGGGATAGACGTTAAAAAAGTGAGTCCCCTGGATAAAACCGAGTCATCTGGATAAATCCTTGTCACCTGCATAGAGATGAAAGAAGAAGCAAACTTGCTGTTGCTTCACAAGACACAACTTTACTGACAAAGAGGACGACCCAATGCTTCAGAATCTATTAAGCATACCAGTTTGAGCAGTACACCATTTGTCAAATCAAAATGTGTATTTTGTCAACCAACCATAGATGAGGAAGAGAGAAAATGACATGAAAAACTCCAGAAGGGCCAATTCATGGAAAGATGGGAAAAGACAATTCAATAAATTGTAAACAGCAGTGGATATGATGCCTGGAAAGTTTGGCTTGCCGACGTGTTGTCTTCTGGAGATTTACTGTCTCGTGACATTCTGTACCAGCACACGTCCTTCCTGTTTCACAAAAAAACTGGGGAAAGTATATTCAGCTTCCATGTTGTAAAGCTAAATCACTTGAAAACAGGGTACCAATCATCCACCCTGCAGTGATTGTTGTATTTATTGCTACAGACCGAGAGTTATTCAGTGTTCTGCAAGATCAAGTGGATGAAGGGTAGGATATCGCTACTGCTGAACTGCAGAAGCACAGATTTTTCAGGAATTACAAGACAGACTTTGCTGAAACTTTCACAGGTTTTTTGACACATAGGTTACTGAATACACAACTATAATTACAAACAGCTTACCAAAGCGAAGGCTTACCAAAGTTCTACCCTACCTGTAAATGACCAATGAGGTATTTAAACCAAATTCAACTTTGATTAAAACAGCAAAAGTGGGTTTGTTCATGGCAACCATTTTGAAATCCAAGATGGCTACCATCAACAACTTCGTGAGAATTAAAATTGTGTGTTTTTAACTTCTTGGAATGAAAATTGTGGGTATTGCCACCAAAACAGACTTCATATGAGATTCACAGCCCGAGTGATTAGGAAATTTGGTGGCCATTTTGAAATCCAAGATGGTCCCAAAACATTGGATGAAAAACAGTCACCAATGGATTTTGGACACCTTGTCATCTACTCTCGCAATTAAACAACATATTCCATATTTATGAAAAAAAATTCTAGTCCTTGTAATCCAACATAACATCGTACACAATAAACTCGCTTCAAATATCTGAGCGATCTTGGTCCCTCGTGGATGAAGGTATGATAAATATTGATGAATAAGTCACTTGTCTTCTTTACCAGTGAATGCAGAGCTTTCTTTTGGGGCTCCCCTTCTTGTTGAACCAACGTTATGGAGCAAATGTGATTACAACAAAAAACAAAAGGAAGGAAATTGCGATAAACGCAACATCGCGAACCACAGACATCCCCCCATTCTCAACAGCATCATTCTGGAAAACCTAAGGAAATAGACAAGGGCACGGGTCGGAGGAATGTTTATTTCATTTTAAATGAAGCTAAACAATGTTTTTACAATTATTTTACAAAACCCAAAAGTTCATGACAAAATAAGAACAACATGGTCTTGAAATTTTTTAGTATACAAACACAATGGCTCATGGAATGTATGAGAGTTTATCGTTTGTACGATGCTTGCTGAGTGCAGGTTTGCAAGAGGATTTGGGAAGTAATTTGTGAAGTTGGGAAGTAATACCGTGAAGATTCCTCCACACGACCGTGAAGGAGCTCTTGCCTTGAAGGGATAAATTCCAGTTTTTCTTGGTGGGGAAAGTTAACCTGCAGTTTCCAACCAAAGATAAAATCTCTCTTGTTCCTCAACAAATCATCACGGAAAAGAGGAATCGCAACGACAATTTAAATGTTAGACAAGGAAGATTGAATATGGGATTTCAACTGTGTACCAACACTCGATGGATTACTACTTTTTAAAGGCTACTCCTGGAATCTTTGATTGCAATGAAAGAAAAAAAAGTACCGCTAGACAAGATAGCTGACTTAAGAGTAATTAAAAATGGCAAATCAGTGGGATCTGGTGTGATACCAATGGAAGTATAGACCTGCCTTGGTGAATATGGGGTTCAGGTGTTAAATAAACGATTGAACTGGGAGATGATGAGATTCCAAGGGCATGGAGGGAAAGCATGTTGGGACTACTATTTAATATTCCACTTGTCAGATGTATGTATTTTAGACGAGCAAATAACACCTGCCACTTCGCTGATGGAAATACTATGAGGAGAGACAAAAATAGGGGGTGAGAAGGGGTTGGAGGGGTAGCAAGGAGGGGAGTGGGAGTGATGAGGGAGGGAGAGAGGAGGTGTGGGGGGAGGGAAGGCACACGTGCGGTGGCACATTAATTGCAATTCATACTGTCTGATCAAAATTATTTTCCATTTTTTACCGATCATACGAGAAATACTGCCTGGAGAAAAACATCACCCAGACATGTCCGGAGATAAACACCGCCTGGAGACAAACACCACCTGGACGATTCCGGAGACAAAGTACGCATGGACGCGTCCAGAGAAAAGCAACGCCTGGACGTGTCCGGAGAAAAACAACACCCGGACGCGTCCGGAGCCAAGCCGTCCAGAGATAATCACCACCCGGACACATCCAGAGATAAAAATCACCACCAAAATCACATTCTCTCAGCAGAGAGAATATTGTTACGGATTCGCGCCCGCCGGCGTGCTGACGGCCACGTAACTCGAATTGCGGCACGTCGCCCACCGGACGGACAATCCAGTCGTGACCCTCTCGGACTAACGCCGGGAACCAGTCACGGGTGGACCTTTCGGTCTCACCGCGATCGAGCCAATCAGCCCCCGCGTGGGATAGGGTTGCTCGCCAAATTCGACCTACCTAAGTACCCACGCGGAGGGTAGACCGGGCGATCGCACCTCGCCGCAGGTCGACTTCGGACACGGGCCACTTAAGCGACCCGTTCCGTACTATCGGGATAACTGAGCAGTGTTATTCGTCGACCTCGACGGTTCGATTAATTATCGGGCGTATTCAGCCCACTACCAACCCTTTACGTGAAGCAAGATGAGGATTCAATGAAAGAAATGACGAAGCGAAGCGGGAAACAGTTCAACACAAAGCACATTTATTCGCGATGAACGGAAAGCGCACATATACAATTCCACGAAAAGCACATAGAAAAGAAAAACACAATGCAATTTACACAAAAAGCAAATGCGACAATGCAGATCTAATACCGATTACGCGAGCACACGGCAACACTTATACAATTTTACTTCACAGACTGCGCCGACAACACATACCCAAAACCAAGGAAAAGAATACCCTCAAGGATGAGGCAGGCCTGAGGCCGAGACCGGGTCGGGCCTACCCGTCTGGTGATGAGATGCGGAGCGGCGATGGTGCCTCAACTCCGCGGGCCTCGCGGGCAGTGTCTGGTAGGGGGTGGGAAAGGGGCCCCCTTGGTCGCACTATCTCAGCGCGGGGGGAAACAGGAGGGGGGTTGCTGATGCTCGGGGTATAGAGGATTCCTACTCTGCCTCGAGTCCCGCGACGAGCGTCTCCACCTCGGCCAGGTCGCGCCGTCGGCCTCCCTGGTGTGCAGCTCCCTGCACGACGCGAGCACCCCCTCGTCTGCCCTCGCCGCCTCTCCACAGCTCCGTCCCCTCCGTTCCGACTCCAACGCACACGACGACGACCAACTCCTTCTTGCTTCTTCTTCCCAACTCCACCGCACGCAGAGTCTTAACTCTTTTTCCCTTGACTGACGAACGGGGTCGCTTATATAAGCCCCGTGGCTTCGCTCTCTCATCTTTGACCCCCTCCCTTCGACCTTTCACCTCGCTCCCCATTGGCCCGAGAAAAAGTGGGCGTGAATGCTTTTTGATCCATAAATTTGCATATATCGATCGCCCTCCAACGCCCTGGGGGCGGGGCCAAATCGCCCCTCGCTCACCGATTGGACGGAACAAAAGTGGGCGTGTGTCGTTTTTGAAGTGGAAAATCCGTGGTTTTGTGCACGCTGTTCGGCGCGCGCCCTGCACGAGTCCAACACCGGTACCCACAAGCGGCGCAAGAACGGTGGCGATGCGACGGTTGCGAGGTGTGACGTGAAGGTCGTGGCGGTTGTGGTGAAGCGGAGTTGTGGTTGGTGGTTGATGTTGTGACTGGTGGTGGTAACAATGGCGGTTGGTCCAAAATAAAGATAGTAAAAGAAAAACGGCTATCCTGAAGAGTCGCAGCACGCATGAATGACATTTATTCCCTCTAGACAACGGGTTTGGGCCTAGCTACACATATACTTACCGAGATATCTCACCTAAGGGACCTGAATGGTGGTTTGCGAATTTGGTAACCACAACAATATGTTATGCTTTATGAATAACACACACACACACACACACACACACACACACACACACACACACACACACACACACACACACACACACACACACACACACACACACACACACACACACACACACACACACACACACTTGGCCGTTATCGCCAATTTTTCAGTAATCATCTGATTGGAATTAGTGTGATTACCAACTACAGTACGTATGCATACAACCCCATAAATTTTAGTAGCTTTCAGCCTTGTTTTTGGGGAATTTCAAAAACATCTATCTATAATTCCAGCAATCTCTGTGTGTCTGTCTGTCCGTCTGTCTATCTGCGACCGCCGTTTCTTGACGACCACCGGTCCGATGTCATTGAAACTTGCCAGGAATATTGCCGGGGACCCGCGGATGTGCCTTTTCGAGGTTTGATATCGATCAGACGAGCGGTTCCCAAGTTACGGCCATTTATCTGTCGACCAATGACAAGACACGGTGCTATGACATCACGAATGACGTCACAATTAATGTTTATTTATTTCTTTTTTTATTTTTATTTTTTGCACGATCGACGGTCCGATATGATTGAAACTTGCCAGGAATATTGCTGGGGCCCTGCGGATGTGCTTTTCAAGGTTTGATATTAATCGGACGAGCGGTTCCCAAGTTACGGCCATTTATTTGTCGACCAATGACAGGACACGGTGCTATGACGTCACGAATGACATCACAATTAATGTCTATTTATTTATTTATTTATTATTAATTCTTTTGCACGATTGAAACTTGCCAGGAATATTTCTGGGGACCCGTGGATGTGCCTTTTTGAGGTTTGGGAGAGAGAGAGGCTGCACATACTGGCACTCACCTCCAGGCACGCACCTACGGGCCCGCCCCTACGGGCCTGTACTAGTCTATCTATAATTCCAGCAATGTACTAGTCTATCTAGTCTATCTATAATTCCTTCATTCCGCAAAACGCAAAAACGCAAAAAAATCTGAAAACCCACTCCGTGGGAGTACCTCCTGTGCAGCTTCCCTTCGCAGGGCAGCTCACCGGATGACGGGATTGGGGCAAAGCCTTCGGGACCCCCAATCGTTGATAGGAGGGAAACCACGGGGTAACATCCCTGGGTCAGATTGCGGGAGAGTGTGTCGGAGTGGTGCTGAGGTGTCGTTCACCAGACGGCGGTCTCCTTGGGTTAACCTGAGGCGGTCCCTTCGGGTGGGTGCCTGGAATGTCCTATCCCTAAGAGAGGATGATCACCTGTCTCTGTTATCATCTGAGCTCAAGCGTTTGGACATCGGGATTGCAGCTCTCTCTGAGGTTCGGAGACCGGATTGCGGCGAGATAATGGTGGGTGGTTACACCTACTATTGGTCTGGTCGCTCTGATGGTTACCATACCCAAGGAGTTGCTGTAGCTGTGTCCAATAAGCTGACCCCAATGATAATTGAGGTAACACCGGTCAACGAGCGTATTATGAGATTAAGGATTCGTCACTCCTTAGGTGTCATTTCCCTGGTCTCTGTTTATGCTCCGACTGAGGCGAGTGATCTCACCGTGAAGGATGCATTCTATGCCACACTCGAGTCTGTGGTTGATCAGTGCCCCAGACGAGATACACTTCTAGTCTTGGGGGATTTCAATGCATCGACTGGAACTGATAGGGACGGTTATGAGGTGTGTGTTGGTCCCCATGGGTCAGGAACTATGAACCAGAATAGCACTAAGTTCCTTGACTTTGCAAGAAGTCATGGACTTAGGGTGGCTGGTTCATGGTTTCAGCGCCCACAAGCTCATCGCTGGACTTGGTATTCCAACGCTGGCGGTG
This sequence comes from Eptatretus burgeri, assembly GCF_056783735.1. Classification (NCBI taxonomy): domain Eukaryota; kingdom Metazoa; phylum Chordata; class Myxini; order Myxiniformes; family Myxinidae; genus Eptatretus; species Eptatretus burgeri. The sequence continues at coordinate 89,575,286 of NC_140962.1, read as the reverse complement.
TGGCAAAGGAGATTGACCATGTCCTCATTGACGGTCGTTGGAGGATGATCCAGAACTGCAGGGTCTACCGGAGTGCTCAGTTCCTCAATACTGACCACATGCTTGTTGTAGCAACTCTAAAGCTGCACCTTAAATCCTGGAGAATGGTACCATCCCAGCCGAGGCTGGATGTTGCCAAGCTCAGGGATGAGAGAGTAGCTGAGGAGTTTGCAAACAGGCTGAGTGGACACTTGGGGGGTCTGGGTGCTTTGGGGGGTCCTGAAGAGTTGTGGAGCGCCTTCAAGACCACCGTCCTTGATGTTGCCGGTGGATGCCTTGGAGCTCACCGCAGGGCAAAGAAGAATTTTGTCTCTCAAGGGACACTGGATACCATTGACCAGAGTCGCAGGGCCAGGCTGAATGGCAGAGCTGAGCTGTTCAGGGAGCTGAGGCGTAAAACTGTACGTGCACTGAGGGTGGACAAGGAGGCCTATGTGCGAGGAATCTGTGAGGGGGTAGAGCATCACCTGTGGACAGGTGATTCTCGTCCCGCTTACAGGGGAATTCGCGCATTACGTTCATCCAAGCCCATCCCTCGGAGCACTACAGTTCGAGCAGAGAGTGGTAGGCTCTTGACAGAGGAGTCTGAAGTGAAGGCCCGCTGGGCCGGTTACTTTGAGCGGTTGTACCAGGCTGATCCCCCAACTGTCGAGTTGGACGTCAAGGGTGTTACAATCCCTGTTGCTGACCCTCGAATCAACTGTGGTCCACCTACGCTTGTGGAAACACGGGCTGCGGTGAACCAGTTGAAACGGGGCAAAGCTCCAGGGATCTGTGGCATCCATGCCGAACTTCTCAAGGCTGGTGGAAATGCTGCACTCGTGTCATTGCATGCAGTTTTGTGCTCTGCCTGGAACACAGGCATCATCCCAACTGACTGGAAGAGGGGCCTTGTTGTCCCTCTCTGGAAAGGGAAGGGTGATCGCCAAGACTGCAACAACTACCGAGGGGTGACGCTGCTCTCAGTGCCGGGCAAGGTCTTTGCTCGGATAATTCTCGATAGGGTTCGCCATCATCTGCTTGAGCACCAGCGTCCAGAGCAGTCAGGCTTTACACCAAAGAGGTCAACGATTGACCGTATCCTTGCACTTCGTGTCCTCGCCGAACGCAGACGAGAGTTTCGGCAGGGGCTGCTTGCAGCCTATGTTGATCTCTGTAAAGCGTTCGATTCAGTGAATCGGGACGTCCTCTGGAGGATTCTTGGTCTTCGTGGGGTGCCACCAAAACTGATCGATCTGATGTCTGAACTCTACTCTGGTACTGAGAGTGCTGTGAAGTGTGGTGGTACCATCTCTGACTTATTTCCAGTTGTTACTGGAGTTCGTCAGGGATGTGTACTTGCTCCCACACTTTTCAGCACTTGTATGGACTGGATTCTAGGGAGGATGTCGGAGAGATCAAGTTGCGGTGCGTCATTTGGGAATGTCAAGATCTCGGACCTTGACTTTGCAGATGATGCAGTCATCTTTGCGGAGACTTTAGACATCCTCTTGGGGGCCCTCGAGGTGCTGAATGAGGAGTCGGAGCCGTTGGGATTACGGGTTTCTTGGGTCAAAACTAAGATCCAGGCTTTCGGTGACATCTTGGATGCTGCTGTCCTGTCTGTGTCTGTTTGTGGTGAGGATGTTGAGGTCGTGGAAAGATTCACTTACCTTGGCAGTGATATTCATGTCTCTGCTGGCTGCGAGTCAGAGGTCAATAGACGTCTGGGTCGGGCCTGGGGAGTCATGGACTCACTGGATCATGGGGTGTGGCGCTGCCGGTACCTGTGCGGGAGGACGAAAGTCCGAGTCTTCAGGTCCTTGGTACTTCCAGTCTTGCTCTATGGGTGCGAGACTTGGACTCTGACCAAGGATCTGAGACGGAGACTTAATTCCTTTGGTACCAGGTCTCTTCGGAGAATCCTTGGCTATCGCTGGTCGGATTTTGTGTCCAACGAGCGGTTGCTGAGAGAGACTCGGATGAGATTTGTTACCTGCATAGTCCGTGAGCGTCAGTTGCGGCTGTATGGACATGTGGCTCGTTTTCCTGACTCTGATCCTGCTCACCAGATTCTCTCAGCGAGGGAGTCTCATGAGTGGAGGAGGCCAGTGGGTCGACCACGTGCCTCATGGTTGCAACAGGTTGACCATCATCTCAAGGAGATGGGGATGGGCCTGGCATCTGCCTGGGGGATGGCCAGACGGAGGCCCCTGGAGTACCGGCGGAAAGTGGACGCAGCGACGTGCTGTTCTGGCACATGCTCCCATACCTGACCTGACCTGACCTGACCTCTGTGTGTGTCTGTCTGTCTGTCTGCGACCGCCGTTTCTTGACGAGCGCCGGTCAGATCTCATTGAAACTTGGCCAGAATATTGCCGGAGACCCGCGGATGTGCCTTTTTGAGGTTTGATATCGATCGGACGAGCGGTTCCCAAGTTACGGCCATTTATCTGTCGACCAATGACAAGACACGGTGCTATGACATCACGAATGACGTCACAATTAATGTTTATTTATTTCTTTTTTATTTTTATTTTTTTCACGATCGACAGTCCGATCTGATTGAAACTTGCCAGGAATATTGCCGGGGCCCTGCGGATTTGCTTTTCAAGGTTTGATATTAATCGGACGAGCGGTTCCCAAGTTACGGCCATTTATTTGTCGACCAATGACAGGACACGGTGCTATGACGTCACGAATGACATCACAATTAATGTCTATTTATTTATTTATTACTAATTCTTTTGCACGATTGAAACTTGCCAGGAATATTGCTGGGGACCTGCGGATGTGCCTTTTCGAGGAGAGAGAGAGAGAGAGAGAGAGAGAGAGAGAGAGAGAGAGAGAGAGAGAGAGGGAGAGGGAGAGGGAGAGGGAGAGGGAGAGGGAGAGGGAGAGGGAGAGGGAGAGGGAGAGGGAGAGGGAGAGGGAGAGGGAGAGGGAGAGGGAGAGGGAGAGGGAGAGGGAGAGAGAGAGAGAGAGAGAGGCTGCACATACTGGCACTCACCTCCAGGCACGCACCTACGGGCCCGCCCCTACGGGCCTGTACTAGTCTATCTATAATTCCAGCAATGTCTGTGTGTGTCTGTCTGTCTGTCTGCGACCGCCGTTTCTCGACGACCGCCGGTCCGATCTGATTGAAACTTGCCAGGAATATTGCTGGGGACCCATGGATGTGCCTTTTCGAGGTTTGATATTAATCGGACGAGCGGTTCCCAAGTTACGGCCATTTATCTGTCGACCAATATCTGCGAGAGAGGGGGATGGGAGAGGGGGGGGGATGAGAGTGGGGGCGAGAGAGGAGGGGGAGAGAGGAAGGGCGAGACTAGGGGGGATAGAGGGGGCAAGAGAGTAGGGATATAGGGGGCAAGAGAGGGGGCGAGAGAGGGGGCGAGAGAGAGGGGATGAGAGTGGGGGGCGAGACAGGGGGATGAGAGTGGGGGGCGAGAGAGGGGGGCGAGAGAGAGGGGGCGAGAGAGGGGCGAGAGAGAGGGGGCGAGAGAGGGCTGCACATACTGGCACTCACCTACGGGCACTCACCTATGGGCACGCATCTATGGGCCCGTACTAGTATAATAAAAACAACGTTGCATTATTGACGGTTCAAGATGGTGAACTTACTTTTAGTATTATAAAAAGTAAAGTCAGCAAAGTGGATGTAAATCTGTATATTCATATTGTGTTCCCTTTTCTGATACGTGGTGTTTCCTGTCACAAACCACTTGGTGAATTGAACTTAAACACGAACTTCGATCAGTATTCGAAGGTGCATCCCATGTTGCTCTGAACGTCCAAATTGTTGAAGCGGCCCTGATTTACCAAACTGCAAAGAAAGCGACTCAGTTCGTGTTGTGTACCTTCCCCAAGTACAATATGTTGTTATTTCTCACAATCTCCGCTTACCTGCTGCGATGGTTCGGACGCTCCACTTCTGAGGACGGTGAGCATGAACAGCACGATGGGAAACAACATGGCTGGTGCATGGCTATCCACGAACTGAAGATTTAACGACACCGCTCTGTCTTAAGTTCCCTATTGTGAGCATTCTCATTGTGACGTCACAATGGACTGTGGCCACGCCCCCTTTCCTCATCTACATTGATATCTCAACTGAGATAAAATTATATAGTTTTTTTTTCCGATTAATCTCTTCTGGTGAAAATCACGTTTCCCAAGGTTGATTACAACACACGTCCTTTGTCTCTCAAATATTTTCCACCAATGACAACATGATTTAAAACGTTCATTTTGATCAGTCGGGATTCTGATTACAAACATTGCACAACAGACGTTTGTTTATTTAATTTATGTCATTCATGACAAACATTGTTATAAAGGACCTTACACAGTGAGTAATGGTGCACCTCCTTTTTAGTTTATGTTTCTGGTATTCGTGTGAATGAACATTAACTTTGTGTGGACATGCATACGCAATAAATAGAAAGCCTTTTATAGATTCCCACCCAAAAACCTCGTTTTTCTCAACACATCCGCAACCGAAGGTGGACGAAGGTGATGTTTCCACTTTTGTTTGTTATTTGTGAAATCGAACATTCATAAATAAGTATCATGTAGTTCGGTAGAGAGTGCTGTACCCCATAGGTGGGGATGGCATGGAGAAAAATGGCGGCCCTGTCAATTGCGCACAAAATGATCTGCAAAAAATATATATTTCACAAAAAAAATATTCTGCAAAATAAAAGGAAAAGCAATTTTCATTGACTGATATCTTTTGTGGACTAGAAATCAATAAGGACAACTAGGATAACAAATCAAGGATAAAAATTAGTCTGCTTTAACGCACACTTGAGCCGATACTGGAAGAAAAATGAAGAAGAAGAACCTCGAGCCCACCCCATTTTGTTTTCTTTGGCAAAATTATAGAAAAAAAACAATTTTTGATTTACTGATATATTTTATAGACTGGAAACTAATAAGGACAACTTGGATAACAAACTGGAGATAAAAATTAGTTTGCTTTAACACACACTTGAGCTGATACCAGAACAAAAATGAAGACGAATAAACTCTTTAACCCACCGTGGTTCGTTTGTTTCTGGGACTTTGCCGACTTCATATCAAAAATAACCCTGATATACATACATGAAGCAAAAACATGCATGCAGCTTATGTGCAGATATAATACATCGTGATTATATACCGGTGATCATTCCAATTTTACTTAGCCATGGACTAACACCCAGGCCTAAAGCCTGAGGCCTGCTGATCTGCACTGCTTCATGCAATGGCGGCACATGATTTTATAGGGGAGGAATCATTCCAGCTGTCCAGCCAATCGGTGCAAAGTCGTGGGGTAGAGTCAGGGCAGCTGAACGTTGACCCGTGTACTGTATAATATGATATTTTCGAAGTTTAAAACGGGAATAACTCTGTGAAAAATTGATGAAATGCCATAAAACTCTGACTTGTTCTGTACCTTATAACAAAGCGATTTTCAGTTGAATATGTTGAAGGATATGGCAAAAAAGGCTGAAAAACAACATGTGGGACAGATGGAGGCACATGCCACGTCTAAGATGGAGAGGAAACCAAGAGTCCCCTCCGGTGAAACCAGTAGGGGACTAATAATATAATACGAATTCCCTTCCAAGGAACTTCGATATATGAGGAGGCCATTAGGCTCATCCAAGTTTGAATTATGGTTGCCAACCTATGGTTGTTTGTCCATGCTCTAACCTTTTTAATTTCACAAAGCAAGGAAGCAGCACATGCAATTTTAACAGCTTTGGTATGACTCAGCAGACAAAGAGTGGACAATCTAACCATTACACCACCTAGTCTGGTTAATGCTTTGCCAAAGATGGCCATGGGAATCAGATGCCACAAAAGGTGTGATCAACCTCATCCAAAACGCCAAAGATAATTATTCAAGTGGAGTTTATGCAAATGTTTTTTGTGGAACTTGTAAACCTTGTAAGGTCACGGTCAATATTTAATGCAGTGTTTGGAGATGGTAACTAGGGATTGATTTCAAATGCTATTAATTACTAGGTGTTTACATCACATTCCTGTTTTGTACTTCCTTTTATGCATTGGCACCGGTGAGATGATATTGCCAACAGATTCATAATCGACAACAAACACACATGGAAAGCAGATGGCTAAAACACGATTTCTTTCCTTTTGAAGGGTTTCTTTGAAAAGCAAAGTACAGGGAAGTATGGCCCAGTGCCCAGAGGGTCGACAATACGCTATCATAAATAGAACAAATGAAGTGAGTCAAAAGACACAAAGAGGTAAAGGGGGATATGCAAACTTGAATACAAGAAGGAGAAATAAAACACAAAACCTACCCCACTGGGTGCCACAGAGCATACGCATACAACAAGCCAATAATGCAGGTGGGACTTCACTTTTTGTATGATGTGCAGGGTGGATGCAAGACTCGATGCAGCCAGCATTAAGAAACCAGGAGCGAGATGAGAGCCAGTGATGATGGTATCCAAAGATGAAGTAAAACAGCCAGGAGCAGGGCCAGCGACGAGTAGGCCTTCAACCAGAATCCAACCACATTTGGAAAAACAAACAAACAAAGAATTAAAAATAAAACCTGCTTTTGTTTCCTACCAACCTCTAAATATCCTCGTTAACTCTAACTTGCCTTATGTCATGTCAAAATCTGTCCCCCTGAGGGACCAATTCATCGATATGGCTGAAATAACTCGTAGTATAGTATATGCTTATTGTCATCGCCATGTAATTAATCTGGGGTGTGTTCAGTTACCAAATTTCTTGTAGAGCGCTCGCCAAGTGGCTTAAGCACTCAAGCAAGCACTCCATTTGAAACCGTTGATAAAGAGCAGCTGGCTTGGCAAGTGCGAGCTCGCTGCTTGGTAACTGAAGACACCCGGGGACATCTCAGTAGCATACAAAACACCAACAAATGGAGTTAAAAAAAAAATAAACTTAGATACTTCTATTTTTGTTGTCATGAAAACGTACCTGTTCAGTTTTCAACGTGTTGTTTTAGTTTTTAAAATGTACATAAACTCAGAGGTGATGTTGAGTGTACGAAAGTGTACTTGTACGTTTCATTGGGTGGCTGGTAGACTACCGTTATTCTCAGGTTTTCCGTCTGTATGTTTGTATGTAATGAACAGCTCTGGAGGCCAGAGGAGTCAACCAATTTTGATGAGACTTGACTGGTTGGTTCATACCAGGATCTAGTTGTATGCTTTTGAGCACCGTTGCTATGGACGCCACCGTTGCTTAGCAACGGGACTGAAATTTTTGAAAAAAATCCGATAAATATTTATATAAATTTTTTTTTTCGAAAATAAAAAAATCGGCTTCCGCACTTTTATGCGCACTATAATCAAACTATTTGTCAAAAAATTTCAGCCCGATCCGTCAAAAACTGTATGACGAGTATGCAATTATTTAGCGACCACCCATGTCTGATGGTTTCTGATGGTTCTGTGATTTTTTTTTCTGGTGTATTGGCTTCGATGTCTGTTGGCACACAAAATTACCAGGCTCACCCATTGTCTCTGGTTATTCACCTGAATGCTTTTCATTATTTTTTTTTCATTCATTTATATTTTCATTCATGGATGTTGTCCAACAATTCTGTGATTTTTTTTCTGGATCACTGGCTTCGATGTCCATTGGCACACAAATTTTCAGCTTTCTATCTCACCCGGAAGGCACCGGTCTTTAATAGCGAACGAAGTAAGCTTCATAGTTAACGCGTGCACGTGAGAAAATAGGAAACAACAAGAACAAGAACAAGAACAAGAACAACAAGAACAAGAACAAGAACAACAACAACAACAACAACAACAAGAACAACAAGAACAAGAACAACAACAACAACAACAACAACAACACAATACCCCTGACGATTTCGAATCCGTGTCGTTAGCTATGACCTTTTGCTTCCGGTTGTTGTTAAACGCTCTGCGGTGTATAAACACGATTGGGTTTTATTTCTATCTTGGGAATATTACTTAACGCGTGCACATGAGAGATTAGGAAACAACAAAAACAACACAATACCCTGGCAATTGTGAATCCGTGTCGTTGGCTATGACCATTTTGCTTCCGTTTTTGTTTTGTTTCTGTTTTTTTTTTGTTTCCGGTTTTTCTCATGGGGAATGATGCATGCCGGGAGATCATGACCGGAAGTGTTTATTTATTTATTCAATTATTTTTTTCCCAAAGTTCATTTTATTCTTCCGAAAGTGATTTTTTTTTCATGACAGGAAGTGTTTATTTTAATTTAACATTACCGGGAGTGATTTTGAAACTCTTTCCGGAACTTTTAATTTCTTTTATTCTTGACCAGAAGTGATCGTTTATTTATTTATTTATTCAATTATTTTTTTCCCAAAGTTAATTTTAATAAAGATATCTCCCGCATCATCAAAAAATATTTTTTCATCGTGATTTACATTATTTGATCGCTGATCCCGAATCCAGGCCGAAGTAACCGGAAATTGCGTCAAAATCATCAGCTGTGTGGCGCTTACATGTACCACGGTTGAGTTGGCAAGTATACAGTTGTGAACAAGTTTTATGTAAAGTCAGAAGCGAATGTAAGAAGAATTCCACGTTCACTTCTAGGCTTTGCCTATTCCATATTATCAGTCAGTGAGTCAGTGGTGAGGAAGAGCGAGCTTTATATATTCGATATCCTTTATCAGGCATCATCCTTAGAGAACATTGTACTTTACGGTAATTCTACATATCGACGGTCCCCCGTGCCAGTGCGCATGCGCAGCCTGACCCGGAGCCAGGGATGTTGTGGGTGTTTCAACCTGTTCAATACTTGTTTGATTATTGTCGTTCCACGCTAATAAAGTGGTCGAACAAATTGAACTCTGTTCTTATTTATAATCAAACAGCTTGATGCAGTCGAGTAAAGATCGTCGGTGCTGAGGAGGACGCGACTGGGTGAAAACGGACCACGAGAACGTCGACAGTGAGTTTGGGTTTCTCGGGTACTGTACCCAATCTTCGCCCCCAGGACACTGTACACACGTGTGCATCACCGAAAATAGAACGTTTACTCCAGAATAACTGTTCCTATGGCGCCGGTGGAAGCAGAGTGCCCGATCGAGGGTTGTGACTATATGGCTACACACGCAGAGGCGGCAGTGGTGGCGGCCATGTTGAGTATACACGCCACTGTGCACGTCGCCGCCCCCAGGGCGGCGAGCTCGAATGCCAAGATGGAGAAACTCAAGCGTCCCTCCATAGCACTGGCCGGAACGGGCGAGGCCTGGTCGTACTTCATAACCCGCTGGGGCGAATACAAAACAGGTACTAAGCTTGTCGGACCTGACATAGTCGCGCAGCTACTGGAGTGCTGTGAGGAGGAGGAGCTGAGAAAGGACCTCACTCGCGCGGCGGGTCGGAGCCTCGTGGGCAGCGATGAAGAAGACGTCCTCGCCGCCATGAAGGCGCTCGCCGTCCGGACGGAGAACACGATGGTAGCTCGAGTGGCCCTGTCTAACATGCGGCAGGGACACGAGGAGCCCGTCCGGTCGTTCCACGCCCGCATCAAGGGGCAGGCGGACACGTGCAAGTATGAAATGAAGTGCACCAAGGCGGGGTGCGATCAGGTCAACGACTTCACCGAAGAGATATTGCGCAACGTGGTTGCCCGTGGCATCGCGGACCAAGCAATACAACTTGACCTACTCGGTGAGAAGAACCAGGACATGCCATTAAAGGACATGATAGAGTATATCGAGGCCAAAGAGTCTGGAAAACGCTCGGCATCGCGCCTGCTTGACACTCAGAGCACGGACGCGATCAGTAGTTCGTATCGGCGGGGAAAGCGACAGGACGTCCGCGCCAGAGTAGGAGCCAGGCCGGAAAAACGGAAGGCCAAGCCCGAAGGAGTATGCATCTACTGCGGCGAGGTGGGCCACGGCAAAACGCCTCAATGGCGTGCCAGACGCGCCGAGTGCCCCGGATACGGTAAAAAGTGCCGGAAGTGTGACCGCCAGAATCACCTCGACAAGGCGTGCCTGGGCGGCCGATCGGCAAGACCCCCATCTAAGGAGACCGACGGGATGTACGACGAGCAGACGGCAGCCTTCGTCGAGCTATGCACGGTCACCATTGCCAGCACAGAGGACGAAATGCGCACGCTTCCCCTCGCTCACCACCTGTACGATGATATGTGCGATAAGTGGATGAAACGCATATCCGACCCGCAGCCATACGTCAACCTCACTCTCACCAACAAGCGCGAGGATTACAAAGCGCTGGGTTTTAACCTCCTGAAACACACCCGCGCGGTAACCCTACCCGCTATGGCAGACACGGGGTGCCAGAGCTGCCTGATCGGCATTAAAGTCGTCCAACAAATGGGCCTGAGTACCGAGGACCTCATACCTGTATCCATGACCATGAAGGCCGCAAACAACAGAGGAATTCGTATCCTCGGAGCCGTGGTAGTCAGATTCACCGGTAACAGTGATGACGCTCGGAGATTGGAGACGTGCCAAATCGCGTATGTGACGGACTCTTCAGACCGCATCTTCCTCTCCCGCGCGGCCTGCATGGACCTGGGAATGATCTCGGACAGATTCCCGACACTCGGAGAGGTGAATCTGACAACCTCGGAATTGTGCGACTGCCCGCGACGCGCGGAGCCGCCGACCAAGCCGACCGCACTCCCCATGCCAGCGACCGAGGCCAACAGAGAGGCACTACAGTCACATTTACTCAGGATGTATGCTCAGAGCACATTCAACACGTGCCCACACCAGCCACTACCGAGAATGACCGGCCCGCCACTACGTCTTATGCTCAGTGAGAACGCGACAACGGTTGCCCATCACACTCCCATCTCCGTGGCCATACATTGGCAAGATGAGGTAAAAGCAGGCCTCGACCAGGACGTTCGGCTCGGCGTGTTGGAGGAAGTACCCGTCGGCACGCCGGTGACATGGTGTCACCGCATGGTAATTTGCGCGAAAAAGAATGGCAAGCCGCGACGCACCGTCGACTTTCAGGCCTTGAACAAGCATGCGTTCCGCGAGACCCACCACACCCATCCCCGTTCCACCAGGCGAGACGCGTACCTAACGGGAAGCGCAAGACAGTATTCGACGCATGGAACGGTTACCATAGCGTCCGCCTACACGAGGACGACCGCCACAAGACGACCTTCATCACTCCATGGGGGCGCTACCGGTACCTATCTGCCCCACAAGGGTATATGGCATCGGGGGACGGTTACTCACGACGATACGATGAGATCGTCGCGGACATTGGTAACAAGACCAAGTGCGTAGATGACACGCTCCTATGGTCAGACACGATTGAGGGGAGCTACTTCCAGGCGGTCCAATGGCTGGATATATGCGGCCGGAATGGAATCATCCTCAACCCGGAGAAGTTTGTCTTCAGCCCACCCACGGTGGACTTCGCGGGCTTCACCATCACCATGACCGACGTGCGACCGTGCAGCCGCTACCTGGAAGCAATCCACGATTTCCCACAACCGCGTAACATCACCGACGTCAGATCGTGGTTCGGGCTTGTCAACCAGGTGGCATACGCCTTTAGTATGGCCGAACGAATGCAGCCATTCCGGAAGCTCCTGAAAAGTGGAGAACGCTTCCAGTGTTCCATGGAGTTAGAGGACATATTCCGCGAGTCGAAAGACGTGATCGTACAAGAAATCGAACACGGTGTCCGCATATTTGACAAAACTAAGCCAACATGCATCGCCACGGACTGGTCGAAGGAGGGAATCGGATTCTGGTTGCTTCAAAAGCACTGCCGATGCGTGCCAGTTAGACCATTCTGCTGCACTGATGGATGGAAAATAACCCTGGTCGGCAGCAGATTTACACACGCGGCAGAATCCAGATACGCGCCCATAGAGGGCGAGGCTCTCGCAGTCGCGGACGCCTTGGACAAAGCGCGCTACTTCGTACTGGGCTGTGAGAACCTGATCGTTGCGGTAGACCACAAACCACTGCTGAAACTCCTTTCGGACAGAGCACTTGACGACATACCCAACCCCCGCCTCAGGAACCTCAAGGAGAAGACCCTGCGTTATCGCTTCCGCATCATACATATCCCGGGCATGAAGAACAAGGCGGCAGATGCCATGTCGCGCAGGCCAGTTGGCACCACGCGACCTCCACTCATGAACCTTCCAGATGACAATGCCACCATAGCGACCCACCTCCAACCAAGCACGCACACCGACGTCCTGTCCCTCCTACGCCAAACTGAGCCGGAGTATGACGACGACGTCGAGGACAACCTGGCATGGTGTTCCGCGGGCCTCGAATCATTGCGATCAGTAACATGGGATCGCGTCAGGGAAGCCACCAGCAGCGATGGCGATATGCACATATTGGAGGGAATGACAATGAACGGCATCCCCGACTCAAAAATCGAGATGCCAGAGACAATTCGCGACTATCACCAGTACCGCGAGAACATTACATCGACAGATGGAGTGATCCTATACAAGGACCGAGTAGTCATACCACCCTCACTCCACGGCGATGTGCTGAGCGCCCTACACGCTGCCCACCAGGGCGTATCAATGATGACCGCCCGCGCAGAATCCTCTGTATTCTGGCCAGGCATGTCGGCCGACATCAGCGCCACTCGGAAAAACTGCAAACACTGCCACCGGATGGCACCATCACAGCCTGGAGCGCCACCAACTCCACCTATTCCGGTCGTTTACCCCTTTCAGGCAGTGTGCTCGGACTTCTTTGTACACAGGGGTGCACACTACCTTGTGACAGTGGACAGATACTCGAACTGGCCGATCATCTCAAAGTCGACGGGTGGCGCCGCCGGACTCATAAACCACTTACGTCGCGCCTTCGTGACGTACGGGACACCAGAAGAGCTCGCGTCGGATGGGGGACCGGAGTTCACCTCCACCGAGACCAGGTCATTCCTGCACAGATGGGCGTACACCACCGCTTGTCATCGGTGGCCTTCCCTCACAGCAACTGTCGCGCGGAGATTGGAGTTAAGACAATGAAACGACTTATCACGGACAACACCAGCCCGCAGGGAGAACTTGACACTGACGCTGTGCAGAGAGCGATACTACAATATCGTAACACGCCTGACCCTGACACGAAGATCTCCCCGGCAATGTGTGTCTTCGGCCGCCCGATACGCGATTTCATCCCAATTATCCCCGGGAAGTACAGACCGCACGACACTTGGCATGAGACCCTGAAAGCGAGGGAGGAGGCCCTCCGCAAACGTCATATCCGCACAGCCGACACCTGGGCAGAACACACCAAACGCCTTCCGCCACTTGCTGTAGGGGACCAAGTCCGCGTACAGAACCAGACAGGATTCCACCCAAAAAATGGGACAAGACAGGCAGTATCGTGGAGGTACGCCAACACGACCAATACGTGATCAAGATCGACGGCTCGGGCAGAGTCACACTTCGGAACAGGAAATTCCTGCGCAAGTTTAGCCCAGTTCGCAATGACCAGCTGCCACCCCGGTCTATCTATGATGATCTAGCAACCCGCATCACTGTACCTGCACCCGTTGTAACACCGCAACTGCCTGACCTCGACAGCGAACCCGTGACATCTGCGACGCCAACGGGGCCCACGCCGGCACTGACGTCAGTATGCACACCCCGGCGCAAGACGACACCCGTTTTAGACACGCCAGCAGCACCAGGACGAGGCACACCGAGGCGCGCGATCCTTCAGACGCCACCATCGGCCCCTGAAACCCCGAGAGCCCCATCCCCACTGGGGCCCGATGTGACACCACCAGCACCAGCGATAGGTCAACGCCGATCCACCAGAGCGACCAGCGTGCCTGCCTGGCACAAGGACTACTCCATGGAATAGTCACACGATGGGCGATATAAACTTTTGTTCATTCATTAAACTTAATATTTTCTCAGCCTTTATCTATTAACATAATAAAGACTCGGAGGGAGATAGAGAACATTGTACTTTACGGTAATTCCACATATCGACGGTCCCCTGTGCCAGTGCGCATGCGCAGCCTGACCCGGAGCCAGGGATGTTGTGGGTGTTTCAACCTGTTCAATACTTGTTTGATTATTGTCGTTCCACGCTAATAAAGTGGTCGAACAAATTGAACTCTGTTCTTATTTAATCCTCGGCCACCTGGCTCTCTGGGGTCTTCAGGCATATCCCAGGTAACCTCGCTGGGTCTGAAGCCGCCATGTTTTTTGGCCTGCTCAACCATGCCTTGACTTGGAACAGGCCGCAAAGGTTTCTTAATTATAATTTTTTTTTTCACTTTCCTCACTCATATTATTGAATGCCTGTTCATCATAGCTACGAATCGCTCTATACATCGCTTTTGTAGGTGCTATAGTTTTCAACTTTAGGAGCTTGGAGCAATTTCATGCATGATTTGATGCAATTTTACATGATCGACTCTCACAGACTAATTAAAGTATAGCATCGAAATATGATTTCGGCCTTGAGGATCGCGTACCGTCCGGTCTAAATAAGTGTTGAAATCTGGAGTGAAATCTGATAATTTAAAGAAATAATGAGTCTTCTAACTAAGCCGATATACCTACTTACTTTAAGCAAGCAAGGCTATTTTCCCTCCTTCTCCATACATACACCAGAAAATGTGATATTTCCCAAACATTAAACTTATCTTGTTCTACTGTTTGGAGAATTATATTGAGTGAACAAAAGATTTCGGAATGTGCCAAAATTAATCGGCTTCATTGAGCTGGTTTCATTGAGTGCAATGGAAATAACTTAATTCAGTTCAACAAAAATAATTAATCGACTCGAAGGCAATCTCTGGAGTTAGGAAGGCAAAATAAATTAAATTAAAGATCGAATTGATGGAAAGGAAGAACGAACGATTGACATGAGTGGAGGATTAGGGTGAGTGAAGGAATGGATGTGGGTGAGAAAAGCAACTTTGAAAAATTTCCACTCAACTTTTTTTTTTTCTGTCAGGAATGCATTTCCCCTTTAATCCATCTTAAAAATCAATGGGGTTTGTAATTCGATATAAACTAAATTTTTTTTTCAGGAACGCATCTATAACGTAAATACCTGGAGTGTGTGTGTGTGTGTGTGTGTGTGTGTGTGTGTGTGTGTGTGTGTGTGTGTGTGTGTGTGTGTGTGTGTGTGTGTGTGTGTGTGTGTGTGTGTGTGTGTGTGTGTGTGTGTGTGTGTGTGTGTGTGTGTGTGTGTGTCTTTTGATATAATACAACGTTATCTTTGACTCCCCATCCCCCCCCTTCCTCACTCTCCTGGCTCCCCCATTCCTCCTCCCTTCCTCGCTCCTCCTCCTCGCTCTTCCACCCCACCTGGCTCCGCCTCCCTCCTCTCCCTCTTCTCTCTCTCCTCTCTCTTCTCTCAGCCCCCTCCTCACACCCCCTTCTCACAGAGTGTTTAACGACATGTGGTGAGGCATCGCTCTTCGCCCCCTTTCCTCGCTCTCCCTCGCTTCCTTGCTCTCGCCCTTCCTTACTCTCGCCCTTCCGTGCTCCCCTCTTCCAAGCTCCCTCACCTTGTTCCCCCACTCCTCTTTGCTCTCTCCTCACTCTCTCCCCACCCCCATTCTCTCTCCCCCTCCTTCCTCGCTCCCCACCCCTCCCCAGGAGAGCTGACCCACGGTACTCTACATTGGCATCAAGTGTGCCCATTCCTCCATGATGGTCTTGCACTTTGACCTCCCCCCACCACAACAGCACAAGCCCCCCACAACCCCACCAATTTCCATCTTCACCCTTAAACTCAGATTCACTTTGGTGACCAGGTGCGGTACCTCTCCCACTCCACTTTCTACCCTCACGTCCCTCGCCCTCCCCTCACCAACCCCCTCCCGTTCCCCCCGATCACACCCCTCCCCCCGATCACACCCCTCCCCCGATCACACCCCTCCCCCACACCTCCTCCCCCACACCCCTCCCCCACATACTCAGATTTCCCCGGGTGTAGTGCGGGTATTTCGGCAAGTATTAAATAATGCAATTCTCTGTATGTATGTGAATCAGCACATCTGAAAAGCATAGAAAGAAACATGGCACGCCAGATCTCCACCAAATTTTGCATACATGTTGGCTGTACAAAGGATCAGGTGATAGGTTGGAAGGCATGAAGGAGGAGTGGGGGGGAGAGGCGACTTATGATTTCCACCCGATCTCCACCAAATTGTGCATGCATGCTGGAAATACCCAGAGCAACCCCCTCCCCCCACCCCCATTAGGGTGGAGGGAGGCCACTTGCCAATGCTCCCAAAGGGAGCGGGTGTTTCTCGAAGTAAAATTGCTTTACTGATACCTGCTAAAGGCAGGGGGTATTAAGTTATTCATCAAAAGGATTTAAAGAGTGATGCTAGATGAGTATGCATCAATCTCTTAATCTCTACTTTAAAAGGCCAAGCAAGTTGGATAACATTAATTCACATCATGAAACTGGGCACAATGCAATGTGGGATTCTCTGAATCAATGGTGTATTGGTAGTATACCATTAGAGTGGATTAATAAAATGAGTTCTCGGGACAAATTTGAAGAACTCAAAATATTATTTTAACAAAACAGTTCTTCAAAATAGAGCTTCACCTTAAAAGCTTTCAGTACAAATTGAGCGATCAGCTGCCTATAAGGTGAAGGGTTGATTAACATTGATTCAGAGAATCCAACAAACATTTCTGCACAAATGCTCACCATAATTTACCAAACACAGGTAGTGCAGTCAGTCTTTGCTTCCTTGTTGTTCCATGTTCGTTAGGGGTATTCAACGACCTTAAAGTATTCAGATGGTTCATGGTGCAGCATCTTTGCCACGTTGAGAGACTGGTCGGAAGGCTTGCATGTAATGCTGGGCACTCATCCAGATGATTAAAACGCCTTTGCTGCCAGATGTCCAAGTTTCTGTGCTGGTTAATGGGGGTTGGTAAACGGTTACCAACCAAACATCACGTATAAACAATGACTGCTGTAACACAGACAGGTACGAGCACAGCAAAAACCCCTTAAAAAACTGCTTCGAGCACTGGTAGGTTAAGTAACACACATAGTCCATATAGTATATTGAGAGAAAAACGACAGGGCTGGTGTGTGTGAAATAGAAAATTAAACATGGTGGCTTTCATTTTTACAAAAAAAAAAACAAAGTTATTATTCATTTATTTACAGAAGCGGGGCAAAGTAGAACTGAAAGTGGGACAAACATGAAAGGAATATGGGAACAGGAAAAGAGGAGATTTAGGAGGGGAGGAAACTGAAAATAACAATTATATTGCGGAATGCAAAAGGGAAACACCAAAAAGACTACGATGAATATTCATAACTTTTTTCTTGTGAAACAACGTTTTGCTGAAAAGGAAAAACATGGATAAAAAGTAATAATCTTCATGATATTTAACCAGGCATATTAGACTATCAAGTCAGACATACTAGAATATATGCCTGGTGTTGGCTTAATGGTTAGGGTCGTGTGCTTGGGATCCTCAGATCCTGAGTTAAAATCACCCTTGGCTGTTTAATTAATTCCAGGTGGGGTTGACTCTGCCTGTCATCCTTCTGAGGTCGGCAAAATGAGTGCCAGCTTGCTGGTATCCTGTGTGGGAGTGGCGACCCGTCCAGGATTGCACCCAATAGCCAAGGAGACTGCTTTGGCAGCACCAACGCTCTGTATAGACTGTGGTCCCGATGGATGGATGGATGGGTGGACACGAGAATATCAGGTCAGACATATTAGAATTTCAATTCAGATATAAAGGTGTATCAGATGTTCAAGATGATCAGAGCATAGTTTAAAATTACAGAGTTGCTATGGGCAAAAATTCCATCAACAGGATAAAAGGAGTGATGCTAGAAGATAATGCATCAATCTCTTAATCTCTGCTTTAAAAGGTAAAGGAAGCTGGACATTTATCACCAGCACCATGACATGATTGGTAGTACACCATGAAAATGAATTGAAAAAAAAATGAGCTCTTGGGCCTGAAAAACAAGAGGGAGAATGCCAATTATTATTGCTTGATGAAAGCCATATTACCCTTTTACAGGCATTTTTTAATGATCCATCCTCAGTTATTTGAGGAAAAATGAGTAAAACATGGAAAAGAAACTTGTGTATATAGTATTAAAATGCATACATATATGCACACACAAAATTACATGGTTCTCCAGCCTTGATTTTAGCTTTAAGCATCAGACTGATCACACTACCTTGGGGAGAGGAATGAATCCAAATATGAGTTTCTTGCTCTCTGGCTGTCATTAGTGTGGAGTGGATTCCCCCCAGGAGTTGAGTTGGCAGGCCTTTCCCGAAGGGATGACCTGGTAAATGGCAATATAAGGTTTCTAAAGCCAATGTAAGCTGACTGATGCTGCAGTTAGCAGCGCAGCAGCGGATAACGCTGTGCTGTGGGCGATTCTGTGTTTTTCAACACTAAATAAACCAGAATGCTGCATATATAAATTTTCCCAGTTACAATTGAGAGATACTATCATTAACTGTTAATTGGTACATAAGCAAGGTGCATGTGAGGCTTGCACCCCATGTTGTTGAGGACCCTAGCAGCAAGACCAGCCAGTATGATGTGATCCAGAACTCATGGTTACTATTCTAGTTGAGGTTTGAGCTGTATATACTACCTCTTGGGATGGCCTGCAGGCTTATCTCTTTGGGGGAATTCATTCCAGGATTTGTTCACCATAGTGATCCCTAACGTTAATATAATGACCATGAAATTTGGTCCTGTGAGCTAGGATGTATGTGTTTTTGTATGACCATGAGCTATAGCCTTTGGCCTTTGGGCCATACTGTGCACATAGGCCTTAAGACCTGCGTGCACGGTGAAAGAAGCTTTGATTTACTGTGCATGTAGGTCTTAAGGCTGAAGTACATATCAATAGCTTTGATATGATATTAATTTTTTTTTGCCTTTTTACATTGTCATGACTCATTAATTTTTCTTCACATTTTGCCAATATTTGTAATGAAGCAAATGCATGAACACTTTTAGCCAATCAGTGGAGTCCCGCCAAAGAACCAGTTGACGTAGCAGACACTGCAAGGGGTACTTGCTAGAACTCATTACCACGACAAGATTTGGAGCATGCACTTTTCCTCACAAGCCTCTCATTTTTATTCCCAAGTCACTCAACTGATCGACATTTGATGGTGACTTTTGTTTTACACGATCAAGACGATTGAGTGAAGTGGATTTAATTTGTTTGGCTGAACAACCACAACGACGACAGATTAATTTTCTCTTCTGATTGCCATCATCGATACCATTTTAAAGCAACGGCAACTCTACGTCGATAAATCCTTTCTTCTTCACCAACCGCTGGAGAGACGATGGGAGGAGTAATCATCAACAGGACTTCATTTACAACACATCGTTATGTTTTAAATGTGAGTGAGATTTATTTTGTTCGAGTTAACACCATCATCATAACCAGCACACTGAAAGGAATTATCACCACAATTGGTAACCCCGATGTGATCCTGATCTTACAAGCGATATGTGAGTGATTCGTTACATATTCCATCATGTCAAATGAAAGTCCTTTCGTCGCACTTCCCGTTGCAGCTGTTAGCTTGCAGCTACCTTCTTTTTGGGCAAATGACCCAAGTTGGTGCACAATTTCTAACCCGAGGCATCACAGCACAGAAGCCAAAATTTGCATATGTTGTGGCTTCTCTTCGACCAGAGATAGTGCAAGAGGTGTGGGACATTGTCATTGAGCCACCCACTGAAAGGCCTTATGGCTCCCTCAAAACAGAGCTGGTTCACCACACATTAGCCTCGTTGCATCAACTTTATGTGGAGGAGCTGTTGGATTATAAGTCTTCTCAATTGCTATGAAGCATGCGACAATTGTTAGGTGACAATAACCTCGAGGATAACATACTCAAGCAGCTTTTTCTCCAACAGTTGACAATCAATGCCCAATGTATCCTTGTTTCAACCAATGATTCAGTGAATATTGAGCAACTCGCTGATATAATTGACAAGATCATCAAAGTCGCCACCCCACCCACTTCCTCCATTGATGCGGTCACATCCCGGTTAGCTGGTGACATGTCTGCACCAGCGACATCCGACATGCAACAACTTAAAACCCAAATGGATCAGCTAACTTCCCAAGTGCAGGCAGGCTCCTACATGCCATCTTAAGGAGGAGCTTGGTCGTAGATGGACCCAAAACAACATGCAGGAGACTGACATACAACAATGCCATAGTCCTGGTGCATAGCAACATGCAGGGGGCACGTGTTGGTGTCATTGGCAATTTGGAGAGAATGCATGCAAGTTTGTTCAGCCTTGCAATTTTCACAGCCCACCCTGTTTCGCAGTCAGGAAACGCCACGGCCAGCAATTAGCAATGAGTCAGTCTGGCACCCAACAACCAAGATGCTTATTTTTTCATCAGTGACAGGAACACCAGCACCCAATGTTGAGTTGATATTGGAGCTGAGGTCAGCGTTTTACCCCCAGCGGTTATGGACAAATGTAAACCATCGACATTTACACTCCAAGCTGTCAACAAATTCACCCACAATTTCTCTATATGGTGAATGATCAATAACTCTCAATCATGGCTTGAGGTGTGTTAACCGATGGATTTTTATCATTGCTGATTTACCCATCCCTATCGTTGGAGCCGATTTCTTTCAGCATTTTGGATTGTTGGTAGATGTCAAAATCAAAAAGCTCCTGAACTCTATCACAAATCATTGTGTCAAAGGTATCACCAAGCACGTGCCTTCTGTCAGTCCAGTATTTGTCAAGTCTGACTGCATGGCCAGTAATGATTCCATCCTTCAACAGTACCCAGAAATAACTTGGTCAACCCACAGTGAAGCGGCGGGCAAAAACTCCACTCCTCATCACATTGACATGCATGGCCCTCCAGTCACAGCTCAACCAAGTTGTCTCGCTCTGGATCATTATGCAAATGCTAAAGTGGAGTTTGACCATATGCTTGAGCTGGGTATCATTCAATGTTCAAGCAGCAACTGGTCCTCTGTCCATCCATTGGGGCCATACTCTGTACATAGCGTTGATGCTGCCGAAGCAGTCTCCTGGACTATTAGGGACAATCCTGGGCAGGTCGCCACTCCAACACAGGATACTCCAATGGCTCAATCATCCCAGCAAGCTGCTACTCATTTTGCAAACCTCAGGAGGATGACAGGCTGAGTCAACTCCACCTGGTATTAATTCAACGGCCAAGCGAGATTTGAACTCGGGTCCCTAGGATCCCAAGCCCACCACCCTAATCATTAAGCCAACACCAGGCATAACAGGTCCTTGCCTTTACATACGGTCCAGAAGAAGACATCTGGTGATCGGAGGCCCCGTGGTGACTAACGTGCACTGAAGCAGAACACAGAACCAGACTGTTACCCTGTACCACACCTGCAGGATTTTACTTCTCCACTCTTGGGAAAGCAAGTTTTCTCCAAGCTTGACTGAGTGAGAGTGTCCTCAAATTCTAGTGGAGCTGGCTGATGTACACAAAACGGCCATTACCACTCCTTTTGGCACTTTCGAGTTTGTGCACATGCCCTTTTGTTAGGGAATTCAGCACAAACTTTTCAGCGCTTCATCGATGAGGTCATCCCGGGTTTACCTTTCGTTTATGCCTACATTGATGATCTCCTCATAACCAGCAAGACAATCAAGGAGCATGAACAGTATTTGCAGCTCATATTCGCTTGCTTATCACGGATTGGCATCATCATCAATCCTCCCAAATGTCAGTTTTGGGTCCACTCATTGCAGTTTTTGAGGCACTATCAACGAGCATGCCAACCATCCATTGGCTGACAAGGTCAAGGTGATCCAGGATTTCTTTCAGCCAACAACAGTGCGCAAGCTATTGGAGTTTCTGGACATGGTGAATTTCTACAGGAGATTCATCCTAAACTGTGCAGACACCCTTCATCCACTAACTAACCTCCTCACATGACATGGGAAAGAACCAAAAATACTTCTGGTTTGATCCGACGAATGTGCTGCTGCTTTTACCGCAGTGAAGTCTTTACTAGCTAAGGCCACAATGCTTGCCCATCCTAAGTCACAAGCAACACTATGTATCATTGTGGATATGTCAGATGTGGCAGTTGAAGGAGGAGTCCAATAGCATGTGGAAGGGAAGTGGGAGCCCATTTCATTCTTTTCAAAAAGGTTGCAACCAGCAGAGACAAGGTATAGCACCTTTAGTCGCGAGTTGCTGGAAATTGAACTAGCAATCTACAAATTTTTTCATGCGCTTGAGGGTAGGCAGTCTGTGTTTACACTGACAAAAAGCTATTAGCACATGCTTTCCAAGCACAACCTGATCACTATTCACCAAGAGAGGTCTGAAACCTTGACTACGTTTCTCAATTTACCACCGATCGACATCATGTGAGCGGTAAGGAAAATACTGTAGCTGATGCTCTCTCATGGCTCAATATCAAGAACCCTCGACAAAACAACCTCTGTCAATCTCAACAGGCTTACCAAGGTGCAGTAGGGGGATGAGGAACTTCAACATCTCAAAGCCAGCTCTACATCACTCAAATTTTGTGAGGTACCTCTCCCTATCTCTGAAGGTACTATTGTTTGTGACCTATCCATTGAAACTTCTCATCCAAATGTTCCTGCTGAGTTCATTTGGCCCATATTTGGTTCTTTGCACAATTTACCTCACCCTGGTATGAGCAACACTGCGGTAAATCACACTTCGCACCATCCATCCCTTCGCTGTTCGTAGGTCGCTGGACTCATCTTGGAAAATGCTGAAACCTGTGGGAGCTATTTGGAGGCTGCATTTGGCTTTGAGACAAATTCACTTGTCTCTTCCTCGATCCTTTCAAAAGGGATCTTAGAGATTGGGAACTGACAGTTTGGACAGGTTAGTCAAACAAAGACAATAAGGGGGTTAGGGACACATGTAATTATTTTAAAATAAAATAGAAAAAAGTCTAAATTTAGTTGTTTTTTTTGTTACAAGCTAATGGGGGTGGGTATGGACAAGGACAGGCAGGCATAGGCAATAGGTTGGGGGGAGACTGTAGGGTAGGACCAAGCCGGTATTCGGACCGGCCAACGCCACCACACTCCCTCCACAACCTCGCGAGACCACACCGAGGCCGGCCAGCTTCATGTGCCGACCTGTTGTACTGCACCTTACCTGGTCTGCATTTGCCATGCCTTTATCTGCCTTTGCCTTGACTCCATTTGCCATACCTGCCCTTTCCTTGCCATATCACTCAACTTTACCATGTGCACCAGGACCATCTTTGTGGAAGTATTTGCAAGGACTGCCCTGCAGGCAACCGCGTTACCGGGGACTGCATTTGTGCAGCCCGGATATCTCCTTGTTGTATGAAGGCCAGTTCAAATGGACTTGGAGACGGTGTGTGGCCTGCCGTGTTCGGGTGATTTGCCTCCAGCAGCCAGGAAAACAAACAAAACAAAAAACCCAACAAAGGATTATTGAGGGCCCTGAAGACGCCTGATCATCGATTGCCTGCTGCTGCATTCATCCCCGAATGTTGCCTTTATTGTGTTCTCTCCTTAAGTCACAGGTCTTGGGCCATGGGTAATGTAAATAATACAAATGTATATCGTTTTGACCCACCTGTTTGTTTGTTTTGTTCCGGCAATGTAGTTAAGTTGTCCGAATGAGTCTGTTAGTTTAGTTACGCAACGCACTAGGTTATTTATTTTTGGGACATTTATTCAAAATGTCACACTCAGGAATCCGTAGGTAAAATGTACAAGGGGAACCTTCACCTGCATGCCACACGAACATTGACGACTCGGGTCGAGTCCAGCAAAAGGGAGGTGGGTAGTGTTGCGGTTCTCGGAACCGGATGCATACAACAGATAGGTGTCCCGGGACAGTTATGCCATTAATATACGTGTAGATCGACCCCTTCCTTTTGTTTAGTGGGAAGATAAGGGAGTGCATTCCGATGGTCTAATAGTTAGGTTATTACATCATTTTTCCCTTTTTTATTTCATCCCCACTCTTTTTCTTTTCTGAGGCAAAATCCGCGACGTGCGCTTTGGGCTGGACTAGCGCTTTGAGCTTCCACTGTCTACCCGAAACCAAACGTGTGGCGAGTCACGTACACTTTAGCACCCAGGTGAGCGGGCTGGACCGGCGTCTGCCCGAAACCTGGCCCAGGCTGGCGGACCACGTGAGGGGTCGGGGCCAGTCAGAACGCCAACTCAGGCGATGACGTCTGATTCGACTCCGCCCACGTCTCTCCTCGACGGCCTGCCTCCTGTTTCTCATCTCCGCCCACACGACGTTGACGAATCACCTCCTGTTCCTCGTCTCCACCCACACGACGTTGACGAACCACCTCCTGCCTGGTTCCGCCGACTGCTCCACCCTCGCCCTCTGGACTCTGCCCTTCTCCACTCAAGCTCCTCCTTCAGAACACTATCTCCACACACGCGGCTGTGGCCAGAACAACGCGATTATTGTTGGGTACCTCACCATGGAGTATCCCTCCCCCGAAATCCCCAGGTACCGAAAGCTATAACCTCAACGCCCCTCCCTCCCTGGCTGCAAAAGTCCTTCACATTTGGGTTTCTTTTTCTGTGTGTGTGAGTGTGCTGGCACCTGTCTGTTAAGTAAGCCTGTAGAAGATCCTTATTGTTGTTACTGTAATCAATCTCATGTAGTGGTGGTCGTATGGCAGCTTAGCTGCCGGGGTAGCTATCATTTATTGAGGCGCGACTGTGTCGCTGATGCAGTGCCCCTCTACCAGTACACACACTGGAACTGGTACTCATTTTGCCGACCTCGGAAGGATGACAGGCTGAGTCAACCCCCTGGTGTATTAATTCAGCGGCCGATGGGGCTTGAACTCAGGACCCTAGGATCCCAAGCTGCCACCCGAACCACTGAGCCAACACCAGGCTAATCTCACGTCAAGTCTGCAGTGTGTCTGCTTTAGTAAGTTGCTTGTATTATTGCCGCACCCCACACCTCTCTCCTCTTTCCCTGCGTTACATACCCAACTAGAAGGGGAGCACTCGGGAGAGTGCAAAACCTCCGCCACCAATACTGCTGGGTCACTCAAGTGAACCTTGTATCTTATTCATTAAATATGACGTCAACAGTGCTGACAGAGTTATAGTTCTTTTCGACAACATTTTTTTGGGGGCGGGTGGGGGGGGTTGGAAATCACTTAAAACATGCAGAAATGCAAAAAAAAAGACAAATCGAAAATTTGTTGAAAAAGGAGTTGCAAAATTTTTTTTTCTCGAACAATTTTTTTTCGGGGGGTGGGGAGGGGGTTGGAAATCACTTAAAACATGTAAAAATGCAAAAAAAAAAATTCAAATATTTTTTCAAAATGGCTGTCATAGCGGCCATATTGGATTTTGGACCAAGTCCAAAATTTAATGGCATGATCCTTGGACCATACCTATCCACCCCCCCCCCCACCAAGTTTCGTCAAAATCCGTCGAGGAGTTTTTTTCTGTAATACTGTTCACAAACAAACAAACAAGCAGAAAGGGGTGAAACCAGTAACCTCCATCCATCTTCGAAGATGGTGGAGGTTAATAAATCTTTGTTGTGCCACTTGCTTTTCCTCGCTTGCTGTTCATAAAGAATTGTCATTGGGAATTTTCCCAGCTCGCCTTTGTCTTTTCTCTCATTGGTCCAGCATGGTTCGAATCTAAGTTTTGCCGGGTCTTTATTCCCAACGATCCGTTCCTTCTAGCCGGTACGTCCTTGGCAGTGCCGCTCGGCTGCATCCGATCCGGTAGGCGGGTAGAGTAATCCGGTCTGGACAAGGCGTACCGAGGGTGTGGTTCCCTGGTGGTTAAACCGCGTGGTTAATTCGGTCACCCGATTATAGACGGGAGGACCCTAGGTCACGCAGTTGAGTTATTGGCGTCCACAATCGGTTAAGCGACCCGCCGTGTCACGGAATGATCCGTGAGCGAAAGCCGACAATTCCTGGGAGTCTGGTGGGAATCGACGTAGCTTCCCCCACCAAGTGGTCTTCTCACCCGACCCCGCCGGCCCGCAACAATATATACACATACACACTTATTTATGTATATATATATATATATATATATATATATATATATATATATATATATATATATATATATATATATATATATATATATATATATACATAGTGGCGGGTACCGAGACCACAGCTTGTCACTCAGGGGGATTAATCCTCGGTCGAGCCGGACCTGGGGCCACCGCTCACAATTAACGTTATGGTACGGTGGGTTGTTTTAAAACCACGAACGCCACCCAGTCAACCACGAATTCCAGTGTCCGCTGTCTAATTATTCCGTTTAACTGGAGGTCACATGGTTACCTGAGTGGGGAGCGTGCCCTCTGCAAAGCACCAGTATTATCTGATTAGATTTTAATTAGGGCGGCCGAGTGTTTTAACCGCTGGCACGTGCTGACGATTTTTTTTGGTCAAATCTGTGGTAATTACCTCCCAGTCTATCTCGGTTCGAACAATGCTAGACCAATGAAGGAAAGGGCAAACACAGAAAGATTGGAAATCGACATATAATTTATTAATAAGGAAATAAATAAATAAAAAGACATTTTATTTGCTGAGGTAAATAAAGAATTTCAAAGCAAATCAATCAAAATGCCAGGAAGAGAAAAAGAGCAGAAACATAATGGGGTTTGACTTACAGCTAATCACAGACAAGGGTACCCAACGGATCATTCAGGGGGGAGGGGAGGGGGAGAAAATCATCTCG
>NC_140962.1:89538540-89543540 GCF_056783735.1 Eptatretus burgeri | reverse complement strand
GATTTGGAGTAAAGAGTAAGAGCATGAAAGGGAATTCAAGATAAAACAAGAAAAAGAGCAATCAGAGATTGCAGACCCTTGCCAGGACTTGTTTTCTGTGGTGTTTGTGTACTGGTGTGTTTCGTATTTTATAATAGACATAACTAGAAGTGGAACTTTATAACTGCTGGCAGTGATGACCGGGTACCAAGATGTCCCGCTTTGATGCAACCCAGCTTTGATCGGACACCTGACTCTGACCCATGACATTTATTATAACTCAGTTGAATTCAGAATGTGATTAAAATAAATTCAAATCAAATCAAATGGAAGACCAAATAGGTGCAGTCCTGCATTGGAGTAATCAGAAGGAACCTGAACAAGTACAAAACAAAGATGAAGTCATCAGGAGGAACCTGGATAGGATTTGGATTTCAGCTGCTACTCATCTACCCTCAAACCCATCCAGGCACAGCCAAGTGACCCTTATTCAAAATTTTTTTTAAAAAGCCCACATCAAAAAATTAAATAATTCTGGCTGCCAGACCATGCATCCAATCAAGTTGAAATTTAAACTTAGAGTCCTCATCATTACAAGATCATAATTGTTAATTTTCATGTCAATCAATGAAGCACTTCAAGATAAATAATTTTTTAAAGATTTTTGTTCAATCCAATATGGCTGCAAGACCATATGACCTATCAATTATTCGGAAACACCCTGGTATCCGCAAGGCTTTTGGAACATATGTGTGAAGTTTCCCCTCAATCTGTCCAGCCGTTTTGGAGCCGAGTTTATTTTTGGGGTTTTAGGGTAAATCCAATATGGCTGTCGAACTATATAACTTATGATGTCAGAGGTAGGATAGTTTTGTTTCTCATGGATAGGCGTTCACACCTGTAAAGTTTCGTCTCAGTCTGTTCAGCCATTTCTGAGAAGAAGATTTTTGAAGGTTTTTATCTTTAAAAATATATAACTGCAGAACCACATGACCGATGACATCATCAATCATTTTCTGTTGACCAATTTATCCATAGATGACCCTCAAAATATTTCATACTGATTGGATGTAGCATTCTACATATGCAATAATGGCGTCATAACAAAGGCACCTATGACATCATCAAAAAAACCACACGTATTCCTCTTCTGGAGTATTGCCATGTGCATAGATACACCTTTGATCTATTTATATTCTTTGATCTTTGTTATTCTGGCTTTGTATTTTTAATTAATTTCCTGAAATTTGTGGAATTTGTTTTTCACTTGGAAGTTGTGGGTTACGATATATAAATAAAGGTGGAAAAGTCTGATTTAATGCAACTTGATTCCAGATATAAGGCAACAAAAGGTGAAATTTTTGAAAGGGGTTGTACACTTTCTATAGACACTGTGTTTAATTTGTCTCTCAGCTCTGGAGTTGAACTTGACAAAATGAAAATCGCCAAAAATGTTGCTATTCTTAAAAAGGGTTTTCTCAAGAGGTTTGCAGTTCCTGCCCAATTTCATAATTAACAATTTTCTCTAAAATTCTTGAAAAAATTATTTATATTCGAGGATTAAATTTCTGTGTGTATCTAATGCTCTGCATAATTCACAATTTGGTATCCATAAGAAACGCAACACTACACATGCTTTACAAACATTCGTTGATCAGGTTGTAAATGCCATTAATAATTATCATTCTCTTACCATCAGTATTTTCCTTGTGATACCAGCCATACGAAGGGTTTTGATATGATCAATCATAACATTCATCTGCATAAATTATCGTACTATGGAATTTTAGGCGAGGCCTTGGAATGGTTTGAGAACTGCCTTACAAATAGAAAACAGTTTGTTATGTTAAATAACTGTGAATCAAGCCATAAACTGGTCATGTGTGGTGTCCCACAGGGCTCTACATTAGGGCCTCTGCTGTTCATAATTTGTAGTAATGTTTTGTATAAATATTGCAATGTGTTGTCTTTCATATTGTTTGTGAATGACTCAAATGTCTTTTTTTCTCATCCAGATGAGATTTCTTTCATTTCATCCAGATTTCTCATCCACATATCTTTTCTTCAACTTTTCCTTCACCCAATCTTATGCAATCTCCATCAAATAATAATAAATATAACGATCTCTGATAATGCTACATCTTCCTCTTTCTCACGTGTGGTTCTCATTACTGCATCATAATTCACCACTCTTTTTTTTCTATTTCAACAGACTGCTCTCAATTCGACTTTTCCTTCATACCTGGTCTCAAAAAAATCCACCTGTTAAAACGTTTCTTCTCTCCATTCTCTTTATTCTCCATCCACCAAGAAATGTCTTTAATCGCATTTCTGAACTAATATTAAAAAAAACACCAGCTTGCTATGCATATTCGTTTTCCTTCAATCGTCTTTTTTTTCAACTGCAGTGCCAATTCACCCCTCTCACCCCCTCTCCCTCAAAGCAACCATCACAGTCTTTCCCCTCCAAACTTCCCTCTTACATTTCTCAAAAACTCCCTCCTCACCTTTCTCCCTCAACCCTCCCCATTCACCCTTCTCCCACCTTTCTCTCCCCTCACTCACCCTTCTCAAAGTTGCCCCCCTCTCATCCACAAAGTTTTCTCCTTCCCCTGCCCTCTCTCCTCCATCCCATCACTGCACCTCCTCAAATCCTCAACTGCATTCTGCCACCTGTCATATTACTGCCCACTGTACCTCAACCCAGCACCACAGAGCCTTTTCGCCTCCTCATCCGGCCCCCTCCTCAAGTTCTTGTGCAATCTCCCACACTCTTTCAACAACTCTCTTTACCTTCTCCCCTCCTCCCTTGTCCTATCCTCCCCTTCCCCTCCCCTGCACCCAAAGCCTCCTCCCCTCTTCTCCTCCCTCTTCATTTACATTGTGGACCTCAAATATCCGGGGCCTTTGCTCAAACATGACAGATCTTTCCATATAGGTTGCCACTGACAAATCAGACATAATCTGCCTTACAAAAACTTTCCTCCCTCAAGACATCTCTAACTCCCTAGTATCTCTCCCTGGTTACTCCCTCCTCCGGTATGGCAGACCTGAGCCTCGTCCTGATGGAGGAGTTGCTCTCTTCATCAGACTCTATTCCTCACTCTCCATGCACTGCCCTCACTCCCTCACACCCCCAGGAATAACTCTGGTTATGGCTTCCCCTCCACTCCCACCTCGTGTTTATATGTGTGCTGCACTGTCCACCAAACAGTGACGACTCCATTTACACCTCACTTTTGGAAAACATGGACCAACTTCTGTCCTCTCATCCAAACTCTCTCTTCATCATATGTGGTGACTTCAATTGTCATCATGCCAGTTGGCTGGATGTGGGTAACTCCCTCACCTGTCATGGCACTTCAGCAAAAGACTTCTGTGACTCATTGGGACTGACTCAGTCAGTGAACTTCATAACTCGGATCTCAACCAACAGTACTCCATCTCTTCTGGATTTGATTTTGACAAACTTTCCTGAAAATATCTGCTGTTCTTTCTTTGCTTCAATCGGTTGTTCTGACCACGTCCTTGTCAAAGTAAACATCTCTCTGGCTGTTATTAGAGAACCACCTCACCGCCATCGAGTCTGGCATTTCACTCAGGCTGACTGGCAAGGTCTCGAAGCAGCCATCAAACTTCTAGACTGGTCTCCCATCGTTACATGTTTTTTTATACCTTGTCGAGGCTCGTATGAGAGCTAACACACAACGCACAGCAAGGGGGGCATGAGACGAGAGGGGCGGGATTGGGATGGACAAAACAGTGAGTAACAGAGATATTAGGAGATCTGTGGAAGGGAGAGGGATGGGGCGGGGTACATGAGGAATACAAGATTGACATTACAAGGAATTTCAGGAAGGAAAGCAGGAAATTTGAAAGAGGTGGGCTTTGTGGATTAACGGGAGTAGAAAAGATTGAGGATTTGGATGGGGGATGATACGAGGTGAGGTGAACAGCTGTTTAGAAGGCTTGGAGGGAAGAATGGGATTGAATAGAGTGATGAAGTTTATTCCAAAGGTGGGGAAAAAGAGGAATGAAAGAGTGAAGGTGAGCAGTGATTTGTGATTTTGGTAGTTTTACCAGAAGGGGGTTGTTTGCAGACCTTGAACACCATGTGGAAATGTGGTGGAGACGAATCGCTGAGACTGGAAAGGAGACTGTAGAAGACAGAAAGACCACCGACCTGCTTGTGGTGAGAGGCCCAAAGACAGCCTCATCGCGGGAGATACTAATGATACAAAATGCCTTGGTTTCCACAGCATGAAGCTGAGAAAGGTGGGAGGCAGGAGCACCAGCACAGAAAGGAAAGTAGTACTCCATCAGGCTCTGGAAGAAAGCTTTGTAAGTGGTCGGGAGCTCAGGTGGGCCAAGGAAGGACTTTGCACGACGGAGGATTCTCAGTCGGTAACTTGCTTTGGATGCCAGGTTTGAAATGTGGCTTTCCGAGGAAAGATCATGGCAGATGGTGAGACCCAGAAGCTTGAAAGAAAGGACTTCTTCCAGAGGATTGTTGAGAAAGTGGATGGGGGTGGGGGGGGTTCTCAATGGTCCTTTCGGATAGACAGAGTGAGAGTGTGAGATTTGTCCGCATTGAAAGAAATGTTCCACGTGTTGGACCAGTTTGTGATTTTACCTCGATCTGCAGTGAGCGAAGAAGCTGCTGCATGCCCGTCTGAGGGATGACAGATGGTACGGCAGAGAGTGGAGTATCAGCAAAGAGATAAAGAGGATTTTTCCAGAGAGTCAGAGAAATCATTGATGAAAGCCAGAAAAAGAACAGGGCCCAGAATGCTTCCTTGAGGAACTCCAGCCTGGACAGGAAGAAGGGATGAAAGAACTTTCTCCAACATCACCTCGTCCTGGGAATTCTTTCAAAGAAACTTGCTCTCTCTCGTGCACAGATTTATCCCCTCTCTCTAAAATTATCCTTCCCTTCCTCCCGCCCATGATTCACTGAAGCCTGTGGTGAGGCAGTTGTCCTGATACAACATTCCTTTGCCTCATGGAAAGCAAACCCAACT